>NC_139993.1:56513764-56773764 GCF_964263955.1 Coregonus lavaretus | reverse complement strand
GGTAGGGTGGGGTAGGGTAGGGAAGGGTAGGGTGGGGTGGGGTAGGGTGGGGTGGGGTATGGTAGGGTAGGGTAGGGGTGGGGTGGGGTGGGGTAGGGTAGGGTAGGGGTGGAGTGGGGTAGGGTAGGGTAGGGTAGGGTGGGGTGTGGTAGGGTAGGGTAGGGTGGGGTTGGGTAGGGTAGGGTGTGATAGGGTGGGGTTGGGTATGGTAGGGTAGGGTGTGGTAGGGTGGGGTTGGGTAGGGTAGGGTGGGGTAGGGTGGGGTAGGGTAGGGTAGGGTAGGGTGGGGAGAGGGCAGTAGCAGCCAAGGTGCCAGGTTGCTAAGCTGGCATGTTTGCCATTCTGACCAACTGTAGGGGGGGTTGTATGTGTGTGTGTGTGTGTGTGTGTGTGTTCCGTGTGTGTGTGTGTGAGTGTGAGCTGGCTTTCAGTCCCCATTAAACCCCCCCTGGCCTCCTCCCAGGCCCCCTCCTCAGCCCCTCCTGGCATGCCAGTGTCAGTGCAGATGATTGGTGTGTATTCCTGACCCTCTCTCCCAGAATAGCTGTACATTTGCCCAGCGACCTGCGAGGAAGCAGCGATATGTTCTAAAACGTAACTACACACCTGTTGTACTACACACCTTTTAGGCCATAGACAAATCTCCCCAAACACCTCCTGCTCTGCAACATAGCCTTCTTCACTCTCAGCTGGCTGTCCTGAATATCAATACTACTCTACATCTACCCTACTCTCCAGACTCTCGTCAACCCTGTCTATTTATCCACTGGCCGGACTGTGTGAAGACCTTGGCTCTGTGAAGACAGTGGCTCTGTGAAGATCCTGACTGAGCAGTTGGTGAGTACCAAACCGAGGCCTCAGAATGTGCTGTGTCATACAATAATAATAATATGCCATTTAGCAGATGCTTTTATCCAAAGCGACTTACAGTCATGTGTGCATACATTTTTGTGTATGGGTGGTCCCGGGGATCGAACCCACTACCCTGGCGTTACAAGCACTGTGCTCTACCAGCTGAGCTACAGAGGACCACACAATGTTTTTTTTATTTTCTTTTACTCATTCACTTTCTCTAAGTTGACAATGTTTTATCTGAGATGAAATAGCACCTGCACCTGCTTTAGTAACTAATCTAGTAACTGCTGATTGGTTGATCCAGGGACAATATATACTGGACAAAAATATAAATGCAAAATGCAACAATTTCAACGATTTTACTGAGTTACAGTTCATATAAGGAAATCAGTCAATTGAAATAAATTAATTACACCCTAATCTATGGATTTCACATAACTGGGCAGGGGCGCAGCCATGGGTTGGCCTGGGAGGGCATAGGCCCACCCACTGGGGAGCCAGGTCCAGACAATCAGAATGAGTTTTCCCCCACAAAAGTTCTTTATTACAGACAGAAATACTCCTCAGTTTCATCAGCTGTCCAGGTGGCTGGTCTCAGACGATCCCGCAGGTGAAGAAGCCGGATGTGGAGGTCCTGGGCTGGCATGGTTACACGTGGTCTGCGGTTTGAGGCCGGTTGGTCGTACTGCCAAATTCTCTAAAACAACGTTGGAGGCGGCTTATGGTAGAGACATGAATATTAAATTCTCTGGCAACAACTCTGGTGGACATTCCTGCAGTCAGCATGCCAATTGCACGCTCCCTCAAAACTTGAGACATCTGTGACACATTTTATTGTCCCCAGCACAAGGTGCACCTGTGTAATGATCATGCTGTTTAATCAGCTTCTTTATATGCCACACCTGTCAGGTGGATGGATTATCTTGGCAAATGAGAAATGCTCACTAACAGGGATGTAAACAAATTTGTGCACAAAAAATGAGAGAAATAAGCTTGTTGTTCGTATGGAAAATTAATTTTATTTCAGCTCATGAAACACGGGACCAACTCTTTACATGTTGCGTTTATATTTTTGTTCAGTAACAATAAGAACGATCCAGGAACTTGTACTACTTGAAGAGATTAGGACGTGTGATTGTTTCATTAGACCAGTGTCACGCCCTGGCTCTGGGGACTCTTTAATGTTGAGCCAGGGTGTGTAGGTTTATTGTTTGGTTTTCTATGTGTTTCATTCTAGATCGTTTATTTCTATGTTGGCCAGGGTGGTTCCCAATCAGAGACAGCTGTGGCTCGTTGTCTCGGATGGGGGACCATACTTAGGCAGCCTTTTGGCATGTATGTTTTGTGGGATCTTGATCCGTAAGGTTTGTTGTTTAACCTAGGACTTCACATATTGTTTGGTTTGTTGTTTTGTTCGTGTCGTGTACGTAAATAAAGATGTACGCTTACCACGCTGCGCCTTGGTCCGTATCTAACAACGATCGTGACAACCAGTGGAAACAGGGAGGGAAGACCTCTCCACTGATCCAGGAACAGAACAGCCGGGGTAAAAGGTGACAGTAAACAGGGGATGTAACACAGATTCATTAGAGTGAGTATGGCGGAACTATGAGACAAATCAACCTGATACCTCGAAAGACAGGGAGATCATGAGAAAGAGAGAGAGAGAAGTGGTGCAGAGGAAGAGAGAGAATACGGAGAGAGAGAGAAGAAGTGGTGGAGAGGAAGAGAGAGAATATGGAGAGGAGAGAGAGAAGAAGTGGTGCAGAGGAAGAGAGAGAATACGGAGAGGAGAGAGAGAAGAAGTGGTGCAGAGGAAGAGAGAGAATACAGAGAGGAGAGAGAGAAGAAGTGGTGCAGAGGAAGAGAGAGAATACGGAGAGGAGAGAGAGAGAAGAAGTGGTGCAGAGGAAGAGAGAGAATACGGAGAGGAGAGAGAGAGAAGAAGTGGTGGAGAGGAAGAGAGAGAATACAGAGAGGAGAGAGAGAGAAGAAGTGGTGCAGAGGAAGAGAGAGAATACGGAGAGGAGAGAGAGAAGAAGTGGTGGAGAGGAAGAGAGAGAATACGGAGAGGAGAGAGAGAGAAGAAGTGGTGCAGAGGAAGAGAGAGAATACAGAGAGGAGAGAGAGAAGAAGTGGTGCAGAGGAAGAGAGAGAATACGGAGAGGAGAGAGAGAAGAAGTGGTGGAGAGGAAGAGAGAGAATACGGAGAGGAGAGAGAGAGAAGAAGTGGTGCAGAGGAAGAGAGAGAATACGGAGATGAGAGAGAGAGAGAGAAGAAGTGGTGCAGAGGAAGAGAGAGAATACAGAGAGGAGAGAGAGAAGAAGTGGTGGAGAGGAAGAGAGAGAATACAGAGAGGAGAGAGAGAAGAAGTGGTGCAGAGGAAGAGAGAGAATACAGAGAGGAGAGAGAGAAGTGGTGGAGAGGAAGAGAGAGAATACAGAGAGGAGAGAGGGAATGAGCAGATAAAAGAGAAGGAGGTATCAGTAGTGAAGAGAGAGACTGAAGAGAGAAATACTGGCAGGTAGAGTGAAAGAGAGAGTGAATCTGCTCCTTTGTTTTGACTTCTATTAATCAATAGGATGTCAACGAATCAATGTTGCTGCCTATGTTTGCGGTCATGGCCCTGCTAAACTCAGCTGACCTCTCCAACACCAGGGGGTACCGTCTAGGCCAACACTGCAAACAAGTCCCCGGCAAGAGCTGTCTCAGTGGGCAGCTCGTATGGGCAGCTATGTCCCAATTATTTCTCCTTCCTCACAAAGTGTGCACTTGTTCACTTCCCTTTATTGATTTGAAAGGAAATGACTGGTATGAGAAATATGGTGGAAACTCCCACTAACACTTGCCTTTTAGATTTGTGGAAAGTAGTGCAAACTTCAGGAGAAAGGAGATATTATCGTGACGCACCACTAGCTCTTAGCACTGGAGCTCAACACTCATCACCACCAGCTCCCAGCCCAGGGACTCACCACCAGCCCAGGGACTCAACACTCATCAGCACCAGCCCCCAGCCTAGGGACTCAACACTCATCTCCAACAGCCCCCAGCCCAGGGGCTCAACACTCAACACTCATCACCACCAGCCCCCAGCCCAGGGACTCAACACTCATCTCCAACAGCCCCCAGCCCAGGGGCTCAACACTCAACACTCATCAGCACCAGCCCCCAGCCTAGGGACTCAACACTCATCACCACCAGCCCCCAGCCCAGGGGCTCAACACTCAACACTCATCATCACCAGCCCCCAGCCCAGGGGCTCAACACTCATCTCCAACAGCCCCCAGTCCAGGGACTCAACACTCATCACCACCAGCCCCCAGTCCAGGGTCTCAAGACTCATCACCGTGGCATTAGGAACTACTGACCCAAGGACCGTTAATGAAGTCATGGTCTAGGCCTGTCCGTATAGTGTTGTTGTTACCGTGGCGATCTGCCAGCCACCACTGTTGTTGTTTTTGTTGACACTCCGCAGAACAGTGCAATTGGCCAATCACAAATTCCAGGAAGACTCATGGTGATTTATTCTAATGGTCAATTAGTTGACTACTGAATCATGCAATGTCCTCTGCCTGTCTTTTCCCGTTCCCTCTCCACCACATGTCTGTCTGTCTGTCTGTCTGTCTGTCTGTCTGTCTGTCTGTCTGTCTGTCTGTCTGTGTCTCTCTCTCTCTCTCTCTCTCTCTCTCTCTCTCTCTCTCTCTCTCTCTCTCTCTCTCTCTCTCTCTCTCTCTCTCTCTCTCTCTCTCTCTCTCTCTCTCTCTCTCTCTCTCTCTCTCTCTCTCTCTCTCTCTCTCTCTCTCTCTCTCTCTCTCTCTCTCTCTCTCTCTCTCTCTCTCTCTCTCTCTCTCTCTCTCTCTCTCTCTCTCTCTCTCTCTCTCTCTCTCTCTCTCTCTCTCTCTCTCTCTCACCCCTGCTCTGTGAGAGGGCTTCAGTGTTAAGTCAGTGCAGCTCTGGTTGTTGAGGGGGTTTGGTAGTCATGAGGTGGCATTAATGATGCTCTACAGGGGGGAATGGCCACATTGCTCAGTACACCATTTTTATTTGTCACATGCTTCGTAAACATCAGGTGTAGACTAAGAGTGAAATGCTTACTTACGGGCCCTTCCCAACAATGCAGAGAGAAATAGTAGAATAAATTGAAAAATAATAACACAAGGAATATATACACAATGAGTAACTTGGCTATATACACGGGGAACCAGTGTAGAGGTCCTGGATGGGAGAGAGCTAGGCCACAGTGATGTACTGGGCCGTACGCACTACCCTCTGTAGCGCCTTGCGGTCAGATGCCAAACAGTTGCCATAAGATTGCACTCAATTGCACTCAATGAACAGTATAAGGCCATGAGCAAACAGGAAAACGCTCATCCAGAGGCAGCGCTCCTAGTGGCCGGGGACTTTAATGCAGGGAAACTTAAATCCGTTCTACCTTATTTCTACCAGCATGTTAAATGTGCAACCAGAGGGAAAAAAAACTCTAGACCACCTTTACTCCATTCACAAGGCCGCAGGGCCAGACAGATTACCAGGACGTGTACTCCAAGCATGCGGTGACCAACTGGCAAGTGTCTTCACTGACATTTTCAACACGTCCCTGACTGAGTCTGTAATACCAACATGTTTCAAGCAGACCACCATAGTCCCTGTGCCCAAGAACACTAAGATAACCTGCCTAAATGACTACTGACCCGTAGCACTCACGTCAGTAGCCATGAAGTGCTTTGAAAGGCTGGTCATGACTCACATCAACACCATTATCCCAGAAACCCTAGACCCACTCCAATTTGCATACCACCCCAACAGATCCACAGATGATGCAATCTCTATTGCACTCCACACTTCCCTTTTCCACCTGGACAAGAGGAACACCTACGTGAGAATGCTATTCATTGACTACAGCTCAGCGTTTAACACCATAGTTCCCTCAAAGCTCATCACTAAGCTAAGGACCCTGGGACTAAACACCTCCCTCTGAAACTGGATCCTGGACTTCCTGACGGGCTGCTCCCAGGTGGTAAGGGTAGGTAACAACATATCCGCCCCTCAGGGGTGCGTGCTCAGTCCCCTCCTGTACTCCCTGTTCACCCATGACTGCATGGCCAGGCATGACTCCAACACCATCATTAAGTTTGCCGACGACACAACAGTGGTAGGCCTGATCACCGACAACGATGAGACAGCCTATAGGGAGGAGGTCAGAGAACTGGCTGTGTGGTGCCAGGACAACAACCTCTCCCTCAACGTGACCAAGACAAAGGAGATGATTGTGGACTACAGGAAAAAAAGAGGACTAAAAACACCCCCATTCTCATTGACAGGGCTGTAGTGGAACAGGTTGAGAGTTCAAGTTCCTTGGTGTCCACATCACCAACAAACTATCATGGTCCAAACACACCAAGACAGTCGTGAAGAGGGCTCAACAAAGCCTATTCCCCCTCAGGAGACTGAAAAGATTTGGCATGGGTCACAGATCCTCAAAAAGTTCTACAGCTGCACCATCGAGAGCATCCTGACTGGTTGCATCACCACCTGGTATGGCAACTGCTCGGCTTCCGACCGCAAGGCACTACAGAGGGTAGTGCGTACGGCCCAGTACATCACTGGGGCCAAGCTTCCTGCCATCCAGGACCTCTATACTAGGCAGTGTCAGAGGAAGGCCCTAAAAATTGTCAAAGTCTCCAGCCACCCGAGTCATAGACTGTTCTCTCTGCTACCGCCCGGAAGCGTCAAGTCTAGGTCCAAAAGGCTTCTTAACAGCTTCTACCCACAAGCTATAAGACTCCTGAACAGCTAATCATGGCTACCCGGACTATTTGCATTGTCCCTCCTATCCCCACCCCACCCCACCCCTTCTTTTACGCTGCTGCTACTCTGTTTATTATCTATGCATAGTCACTTTAACTCTACCCACATGTACATATTACCTCAATTACCTCAACTAACCGGTGCCCCCACACATTGACTCTGTACCGGTACCCCCTGTACATAGCCTCCCTACTGTTATTTTATTTTACTGCTGCTCTTTAATTATTTTTATTTTATACTTATCTATTTTTTACGTAACACTTTTTTCTTTTCTTAAAACCATTGTTGGTTAAGGGCTTGTAAGTAAGCATTTCACCTGTTGTATTCGGCGCATGTGGCAAATAAAATTGATTTGATGCAGCCAGTCAAGATGCTATCAATGGTGCAGCTGTATAATTTTTTGAGGGTCTGAGGGCCCATGCCAAATCTTTTCAGCCTCCTGAGGGGGAAGAGGTGTTGTCATGCACTCTTCATAACCGTGTTGATGTGTGTGGACTATTATAGTTCCTTAGTGATTTTAAGGACTGCAGCCAACACCTCAGCCAGAAAGCCTGTACACCAAGGAAGCCGATTTTGCTCTCATTGTCTGTTGTGTTCATTGTTCAAATCATATCAAATGTTATTGGTCGCATACACATAGCGAAGGTGTAGCGAAGTGCTTGTGTTCCTAGCTCCAACAGTGCAGTAGTATCTAAGAATTCACAACAATACACACAAATCTAAAAGTAAAAGAATGGAATTAAGAAATATAGAAATATTAGGACGAGCAATGTCAGAGTGGCATTGACTAGAATACGGTAGAATACAGTATATACATATGAAATCAGTAAAACAGTATGTAAACATTATTAAAGTGACCAGTGATTCCATGTCTATATGTACATAGGGCAGCAGCTTCTAAGGTGCAGTGTTGAGTAACCGGGTGGTAGCCGGCTAGTGACAGTGACTAAGTTCAGGGCATGGTACTGGGTAGAGGCTGGCTAGTGATGGTTATTTAACAGTCTGATGGCCTTGAGATATTTTTTAGTCTCTCGGTCCCAGCTTTGATGCACCTGTCCTGACTTCGCCTTCTGGATGATAGCGGGGTGAACAGGCCGTGACTCGGGTGGTTGATGTCCTTGATGATCTTTTTGGCCTTCCTGTGACATCGGGTGCTGTAGGTGTCCTGGAGGGCAAGCAGTGTCCCCCAGTGATGCGTTGGACAGACCGCACCACCCTCTGTAGTACCCTGCGGTTGCTGGCGGTGCAGTTGCCATACCAGGCGGTGATACAGCCCGACAGGATGCTCTCAATGGTGCATCTGTAAAAGTTATTTGGTATGTTATTTTGTTTAAAGTGCCCTCATACTCGATCTGTCACCGTCAGAGGGAGAGTCGTGATAGGTCAACCCATTTCTGCTGATTCTCTCACATCACATGATGATGTAGCTTTACTCTTGAGAGACAGATGGAGAGGGTCATAAAACTCTTACAGCATTCAGATGATCACCTCTCACAGTCTCTGAGGATGCTTACTCATACAATCTCTCTCTAGGCTATGTCTTTATATCTCTCTCTCTCTCTAGTGAGTTAATGCTAAGGCTAATTGGCACTTGACAGTGATAATAAAAAGTACTCTGGCACATGCTGTGCCTGCAGACATTTATTTTACATTTTGCAGAAGCATACATATTCATCCCTTCTCAATGATCTGAATGTTCCTTCAGTAAACAATGATTCATCCCCATTCATTACCTAGCCTAAGCCTATAGTTTCAGTTGCAAAATGCAAACTATTAATTATAATTACGACATGAATGTTAGGCTAGTACCAAAGAGATGATAAAAGGTAAACATAATAATACATTTCAATGTTCTTCTGTGGCCTTGAGGTGTTTCATTCATAAACCGCCACAGTTTTAATCAGAAAATGTTCACTATCACCATCAATGATTCAAGATGATGAAATTACTCAATCTCCTTCCTTCACAAAATCCCCAGACACACCTCCTGAGTGGCGCAGTGGTCTAAGGCACTGCGTCGCAGTGCTAACTGTGCCACTAGAGATCCTGGTTCGAATCCAGGCTCTGTCGCAGCCGGCCGCGACCAGGAGACTCATGGGGCGGCGCACAATTGGCCTAGTGTCGTCCAGGGTAGGGGAGGGAATGGCCGGCAGGGATGTAGCTCAGTTGATAGAGCATGGCGTTTGCAACGCCAGGGTTGTGGGTTCGATTCCCACGGGGGGCCAGTATAAAAAAATATATAAAAAAATATGTATTCACTAACTGTAAGTCGCTCTGGATAAGAGCGTCTGCTAAATGACTAAAATGTAAAATGTAAATGTATGAAATGTGTTGGTCTTACCACTAGCAGGAAAAGGTCTGCAAGGAACCTCATACCTCCTCTCTTCTTACCTCTGTGCCTTTTCTCTATATTCTCCTATATTCCCCCCCCCCCTTCTCTCTCTTTCCTTATCACCCCCCTCTCACTCTCTCTCTCTCTTTCCTTATCACCCCCCACCCTTCTCTCTCTCCCCTGGCTGAGTGCTACTGTCGTTGAGGAATATTGAATATTGTGTTGGTGTGAAGGCTGTATGTCTGAAGGGAAGGCTGTTTGTCTGGAGATGCTCAAGGACAGTAACCTTTCTTTCATCCAGACCACTACCTTCCTGGAAAGTGACATAACAAACATATAGCTGATGCCCATCAACTAATGTTTACATACAACACTGTATCTATCTCTTTCCCACAATGGACATTCTGGAATATGCTAACATTATTTTCTCAGAATGGACATTCTGGAACGTGTCAACAAACATACTATTACCACTGGACTTTACTGTAACTGTATGTGGTATGGATGCACTCACTAACTGGAAGTCGCTCTGGATAAGAGTGTCTGCTAAATGACTCAAATGTAAATGTAAATGTTGCTTCTGTTTGAGTATTTCAGCTCTGAAAATGGCAGAATACTCAGGGAGGGCATCTTAGCTTTCCTGGCCAGGAGTGTTATTTTCCCCTCTGTGATGAATGGAAAGACATGATACAGACTACAGCAGTCAGTGGTCCTTATAATTCTCTCCAAACCAAGCTATAATCCTATCCCCTCCCCTGCCTCTGTGGGTTTCAACATATTTCCTTTGTCTTTCTCTGAGAAAGAGAAAACAATCCAATGTCAAAGAAACAATATTAGAGATCGTATTACTGTTTCCAAATGAGAGCAGTGTCATGGACACCAGTGACTGTTTCCCCCAGACATTACCTAAATGTAGTTTCTGGATGGTTACTCACTTGAGATGATGACACAGAGTGACGTACCAACTGGCTACTTCATCTCTCTCTCTCTCTCTCTCTCTCTCTCTCTCTCTCTCTCTCTCTCTCTCTTTCATTCAATTATTTCCTATTTTTCTCGGCTGGAGATAAGGTTATGTGTGTGAGACTGAAAAGGAGTGGAGGTAGAGATGAGGAGGAGGAGGAGGAGGAGGAGATGTTATGGGTGTGTCTGTGCTTGTGTCTACTTGGTGTGGGTTTAGTGAGTTCACACAGAGAGAGATGGAAAGAGAGAAAGAGAGAGAGAGAGAGAGAGAGAGACAGAGAGAGAGCGAGAGAGAGAGAGAGAGAGAGAGAGAGAGAGAGAGAGAGAGAGAGAGACAGAGAGAGAGCGAGAGAGAGAGAGAGAGAGAGAGAGAGAGAGAGAGAGAGAGAGAGAGAGAGAGAGAGAGAGAGAGAGAGAGAGAGAGAGAGAGATAAAGACATAGCCTAGAGAGAGATTGTATGAGTAAGCATCCTCAGAGACTGTGAGAGGTGATCATCTGAATGCTGTAAGGGTTTTATGACCATCTCCATCTGTCTCTCAAGAGTAAAGCTACATCATCATGTGATGTGAGAGAATCAGCAGAAATGGGTTGACCTATTACCACTTTCCTTCTGATGGTCAGATCGAGTCTTAGAGGCCTTTAGGCCCATTCAGGCCCAGGCAATTAAGTCATTCTTTTTTGAAAATCTGTTATGGTTTTCAAAAACAAAATAACATACAAAACAATGAACACGACAGAGAAAGAAAGGGGAAAGAAAGGGGGAACAACAGACAATGTGTCACGACTGTCTGTGAGATGCGGTAAACGAAGTCAGGCGCAGGACACAGAACTCTTGGATACATACTTTTAATACGAAAAGGATCCAAAAGGACACAGAAAATAACTCCACGCAGGGAGGAAATACTCCACGCACGGCGCTCGCCTTTTGCCGTCTGATGGCCCGCTGCAGATGGACGTGTGCAGATTTCCATGTCTCCTCCGAGCGCCGAAACCATTCATCCACCGCAGGAGCCTCGATCTGGCTCTGATGCCAGGGTGCCAGAACCGGCTGATAGCCCAACACACACTGGAAAGGAGTGAGATTAGTGGAGGAGTGGCAGAGTGAGTTTTGGGCTATCTCTGCCCAGGGAATATACCCCAACCACTCCTCCTGCCGGTCCTGGCAGTTGGACCTCAGAAACCTACCCACATATTGGTTTACTCTCTCCACCTGCCCATTACTCTCAGGGTGAAAACCTGAGGTAAGGCTGATCGAGACCCCCAAACGTTCCATAAATGCCCTCCACACTCTAGAGGAGAACTGGGGACCCCGATCAGACACTATATCCTCAGGCACCCCGTAGTGTTCATAACGTTATTTATAATTAATAACTAACTATGGAATGTTCCTCAATAAAATTGAAGATGGGACTTTAAACGGGTGTCCTAACTCTGTGGTCACTAAAGATCTCATGGCACTTATTGCAAGAGTATGTAATGATGAGTACCATTTTGCGGTCGGTGCCGTTTAAGATGATGGAGGACTATTATTTTTTCATGAGCATGGCCATATTTCTATTACAGTATATTGGATGACTGTCATTCATATTCATATTTGTTGTATCATTCCTTCTTGCATCTACGCGCTCTCCTCCTCTCAACTTTTCCCTTGTGCACAACACATCAGCTGTCTGTGACCAGGCGAAAAACCTTTACTAGCCAAACCTTCATATCATAATCAAATAAAATCAAATGTTATTTGCCACATGCGCCGAATACAACAGGGGTAGACATTACAGTGAAATGCTTACTTACAAGCCCTTAACCAACAATGCAGTTTTTAAGAAAAAAAAGAAGTGTTAAGTAAAAAATAGATAAGTACACAAAAAAAAAAGCAAATAATTAAATAACAGTAGGGAGGCTATGTGCGGGGGCACCGGTTAGTCGAGGTAATTGAGGTATTATGTATTATGGGTAAAGTTAAAGTGACTATGCATAAATAATAGTAGTCCCATGTAGCTCAGTTGGTAGAGCATGGCGCTTGCCACACCAGGGTTGTGAGTTCGATTCCCACGGGGGGCCAGTATGGAGAAAAAAAATGTATGCACTCACTAACTGTAAGTCGCTCTGGATAAGAGTGTCTGCTAAATGACTAAAATGTAAATAATAAACAGAGTAGCAGCAGCGTAAAAGAGGGGGATGGGGTGGGGTGGGGTGGGGTGGGGCACTACCCTCTGTAGTGCCTTGCGGTCGGAGGCCGAGCAGTTGCCATACCAGTCAGGATGGTGCAGCTGTATAACTTTTTGAGGACCCATGCCAAATCTTTTCAGTCTCCTAAGGGGGAATAGGCTTTGTGGTGCCCTCTTCACGACTGTCTTGGTGTGTTTGGACCATGATAGTTTGTTGGTGACGTGGACACCAAGGAACTTGAAACTCTCAACCTGTTCCACTACAGCCCCGTCGATGAGAATGGGGGCGTGCTCAGTCCTCTTTTTATCCCTGTAGTCCACAATCATCTCCTTTGTCTTGGTCACGTTGAGGGAGAGGTTGTTATCCTGGCACCACAAGGCTAGATCTCTGACCCCCTCAATATAGGCTGTCTCATTGTTGTCGGTGATCAGGCCTACCACTGTTGTGTCATCGGCAAACTTAATGATGGTGTTGGAGTCATGCCTGGCCATGCAGTCATGGGTGAACAGGGAGTACAGGAGGGGACTGAGCACGCACCCCTGAGGGGCCCCCGTGTTGAGGATCAGCGTGGCAGATGTGTTGTTATCTACCCTTACCACCCGGGGGCAGCCCATCAGGAAGTCCAGGATCCAGTCGCTAACCTCTACACACAGCCTACATCGTTGTCACTATATTAGCTAACGTCATAGTCAACATAGCTACAGGAACCAACGCGTTAGTAAACCCACTACAATCATGCAGTACAGTGTACAGTCAGCAAGCAATTTAGCAGTTACACCGACGGGCCCCGGCAGCAATAAATTAGTAAAACCAAAAGCTTACCTTGATTTGGAAGAGTTCCAGTATTGGATAGTCATAGCCAGCTAGCTAACATAGCATCCCTCTGTTTGAGCCGGGTGTTTGAGTAGGCTAAACTAGCTAGCTGCATTCACTAGCTAAGTAAGTGAAAGTGTAAAAAATACAATGAAATATACAGTGCCTTGCAAAAGTATTCATCCCCCTTGGCGTTTTTCCTATTTTGTTGCATTACGACCTGTAATATAAATTGATTTTTATTTGGATTTCATGTAATGTACAAACACAAAATAGTCCAAATTAGTGAAGTGAAATGAAAAAAATAACTTGTTTCAAAGAATTCTAAAAAAATAAATAACGGAAAAGTGGTGCGTGCATATGTATTCCCCGTCTTTGCTATGAAGCCCCAAAATAAGATCTGGTGCAACCAATTACTGTCACGATCGTCTACAACAGGAGACCAATGCGCAGCGTTGTGAGTGAACATGATGACTTTATTATTAAAGCAACCACGAAAAAACAACAAAAGACAATACGTGAAGTTCTCTATGACACCGACTGAACATAGCACAAGGAAACAATAACCCACAACACAAAGGAGAAAACATACAGAATATATATGGCTCCCAATCAGAGATAACGAGCCGACAGCTGACACTCGTTACCTCCGATTGGGAGTCATCGACCAATCACCACATGACACAAACAAAATGAAACTCACCCATCCCCAACACCACCAAATGAAATACACCCAAACACATGAAAATGAACAACCCTGGCTCAATATAAACGTCCATAGAGCCAGAGTGTCACAATTACCTTCAGAAGTCACATAATTAGTTAGATTGCACACAGGTGGACTTTATTTAAGTATCACATGATCTCAGTATATATACACCTGTTCTGAAAGGCCCCAGAGTCTGCAACACCACTAAGCAAGGGGCACCACCAAGCAAGCAGCACCATGAAGACCAAGAAGCTCTCCAAACAGGTCAGGGACAAATAAGTACAGATCAGGGTTGGATTATAAAAAATATCAGAAACTTTGAACATCCCACAGAGCACCATTAAATCCATTATTAAAAAATGGAAAGAATATGGCACCACAACAAACCTGCCAAGAGAGGGCCGCCCACCAAAACTCACGGACCAGGCAAGGAGGGCATTAATCAGAGAGGCAAGAAAGAGACCAAAGATAACCCTGAAGGAGCTGCAAAGCTCCAGAGCGGAGATTGGAGTATCTGTCCATAGGACCACTTTAAGCCATACACTCCACAGAGCTGGGCTTTACGGGAAGAGTGCCCAGAAAAAAGCCTTTGCTTAAAGAAACAAATAAGCAAACACGTTTGGTGTTCGCCAAAAGGCATGTGGGAGACTCCCCTAACATATGGAAGAAGGTACTCTGGTCAGATGAGACTAAAATTGAGCTTTTTGGTCATCAAGGAAAACGCTATGTCTGGCGCAAACCCAACACC
This sequence comes from Coregonus lavaretus, assembly GCF_964263955.1. Classification (NCBI taxonomy): domain Eukaryota; kingdom Metazoa; phylum Chordata; class Actinopteri; order Salmoniformes; family Salmonidae; genus Coregonus; species Coregonus lavaretus. Next base: position 56,759,368 of record NC_139993.1, on the reverse strand, counting down.
TCTCATCACCCAGAGAACACCATCCCCACAGTGAAGCATGGTGGTGGCAGCATCATGCTGTGGGGATGTTTTTCATCGGCAGGGACTGGGAAACTGGTCAGAATTGAAGGAATGATGGATGGCGCTAAATACAGGGAAATTCTTGAGGGAAACCTGTTTCAGTCTTCCAGAGATTTGAGACTGGGACGGAGGTTCACCTTCCAGCAGGACAATGACCCTAAGCATACTGCTAAAGCAACACTTGAGTGGTTTAAGGGGAAACATTTAAATGTCTTGGAATGGCCTAGTCAAAGCCCAGACCTCAATCCAATTGAGAATCTGTGGTATAATTTAAAGATAGCTGTACACCAGCAGAACCCATCCAACTTGAAGGAGCTGGAGCAGTTTTGCCTTGAAGAATGGGAAAAAATCCCAGTGGCTAGCTGTGCCAAGCTTTATAGAGACATACCCCAAGAGACTTGCAGCTGTAATTGCTGCAAAAGGTGGCTCTACAAAGTATTGACTTTGGGGGGGGGGGGTGAATAGTTATGCACGCTCAAGTTTTCTGTTTTTTTGTCTTATTTCTTGTTTGTTTCAATTTTAATTCCAGGTTGTAAGGCAACAAAATAGAAAAAATGCCAAGGGGGCTGAATACTTTCGCAAGCCACTGTAGCTCACTCTCTCTTGCTTGATCTTGCTTCTCCTTCATTTTTGAAGAAATTAATTTGTTGTTAAATTAATTTGTTGTTACTGTTAAACTATTGTCTTTCTCTCTTTAAGTCAACTACTCACCACATTTTATGCACTGCAGTGCTAGCTAGCTGTTGGTTATGCTTTCAGTACTAAATTCATTCTCTGATCCTTTAATTGGGTGTACAACATGTCAGTTCATTCTGCATGAGCTCTGATAGGTTGGAGGATGTCCTCCGAAAGCTGTCATAATTACTGTGTAAGTGTATGGGGGTGAGAACCATGAGCTTCCTAGATTTTGTATTGAAGTCAATGTACCCAGAGGAGTATGGAAACTAACTGTCCCCCGGCTACACCATTGTGCTACCCTAAAGAGTGCTGTTGAGGCTACTGTAGACCTTCGTTGCAAAACAGTGTGTTTTAATCAATTATTTGGTGATGTGAATATATTTAGTATAGTTTTATCTAAAAAGGATAACTTTTTTTAAATGTTTCATTATTTTAAAAATCTGAAATTCACTGAGGAGGATAGTCCTCCCCTTTCTTCCTCTAAGGAGCCTCCACTGATTCCTATCATGCAATACTGTGTATAAAAGTATAATGTACTGTATGTACAGTCGTGGTCAAAAGTTTTGAGAATGACACAAGTATTGGTCTTCACAAAGTTTGCTGCTTCAGTGTTTTTAGATATTTTTGTCAGATGTTACTATGGTATACGGAAGTATAATTACAAGCATTCCATAAGTGTCAAAGGCTTATATTGACAATTACATTAAGTTTATGCAAAGAGTCAATATTTGCAGTGTTGACCCTTCTTTTTCAAGACCTCTGCAAACCGCCCTGGCATGCTGTCAATTAACTTCTGGGCCACATCCTGACTGATGGCAGCCCATTCTTTCATAATCAATGCTTGGAGTTTGTCAGAATTTGTGGGTTTTTGTTTGTCCACCCGCCTCTTGAGGATTGACCACAAGTTCTCAATGGGATTAAGGTCTGGGGAGTTTCCTGGCCATGGACCCAAAATGTCGATGTTTTGTTCCCCGAGCCACTTAGTTATCACTTTTGCCTTATGGCAAGGTGCTCCATCATGCTGGAAAAGGCTTGTTCGTCACCAAACTGTTCTTGGATGGTTGGGAGAAGTTGCTCTCGGAGGATGTGTTGGTAACATTCTTTATTCATGGCTGTGTTCTTAGGCAAAATTGTGAGTGAGCCCACTCCCTTGGCTGAGAAGCAACCCCACACATGAATGGTCTCAGGATGCTTTACTGTTGGCATGACACAGGACTGATGGTAGCGCTCAACTTGTCTTCTCCGGACAAGTTTTTTTCCGGATGCCCCAAACAATCGGAAAGGGGATTCATCAGAGAAAATAACTTTACCCCAGTCCTCAGCAATCCAATCCCTGTACCTTTTGCAGAATATCAGTCTGTCCCTGATGTTTTTCCTGGAGAGAAGTGGCTTCCTTGCTGCCCTTCTTGACACCAGGCCATCCTCCAAAAGTCTTCGCCTCACTGTGCGTGCAGATGCACTCACACCTGCCTGCTGCCATTCCTGAGCAAGCTCTGCCCTGGTGGTGCCCCGATCCCGCAGCTGAATCAACTTTAGGAGACGGTCCTGGCGCTTGCTGGACTTTCTTGGGCGCCCTGAAGCCTTCTTCACAACAATTGAAACTCTCTCCTTTAAGTTCTTGATGATCCGATAAATGGTTGATTTAGGTGCAATCTTACTAGCAGCAATATCCTTGCCTGTGAAGCCCTTTTTGTGAAGCCCTTTTCAAAGCAATGATGACGGCACGTGTTTCCTTGCAGGTAACCATAGTTAACAGAGGAAGAACAATGATTTCAAGCACCACCCTCCTTTTAAAGCTGCCAGTCTGTTATTCTAACTCAATCAGCATGGCAGAGTGATCTCCAGCCTTGTCCTCGTCAACACTCTCACCTGTGTTAACGAGAGAATCACTGACATGATGTCAGCTGGTCCTTTTGTGGCAGGGCTGAAATGCAGTGGAAATGTTTTTTGGGGATTAAGTTCATTTTCATGGCAAAGAGGGACTTTGTAATTAATTGCAATTCATCTGATCACTCTTTAGAACATTCTGGAGTATATGCAAATTGCCATCATAAAAACTGAGGCAGCAGACTTTGTGAAAATTAATATTTTTGTCATTCTCTCAACTTTTGACCACGACTGTAAAGTATATGTAAAGTGTATGAATAATGTATATGTAACAAAATATCTGTAAAAAAACAAAAATGCAAATCAAAGTTACTTTTGTGGATGAAAATAAAGAGTATGTACTGTAAGTGGGGTTAGGGTGGTGAAATTCTGCAAGGCTATTAATTGTATGTTTATTTTACTAGGCAAGTCAGTTAAGAACAAATTCTTATTTACAATGACGGCCTACACCGGCCAAACCCGGACGATGCTGGGCAAATTGTGCGCCGCCCTATGGGACTCCCAATTACGGCCGGTTGTAATATAGCCTGGAATCGAACCAGGGGGTCTGTAGTGACGCCTCAAGCACTGAGATGCAGTGCCTTAGACCGCTGCGCCACTCGGGAGCCCTATGCTATATTAAGTTAAATAAAGAAATGACTATTGTAAGTGCCTAGGTGCAAAATAAAGTATGTCATTTTCTTCTTAAATCAGCCAGAAATCAGCCAATTAAAAAAATTGAAATGTCTGTGAAACTGTGTACGTTTTACTTGTGATTAAAAATAAATACATCTAAAATCAAGATGTGTCCATTTGTTTGTCTACATGCCATTTTAAAAACAATGCAGATACAGTGAGGGAAAAAAGTATTTGATCCCCTGCTGATTTTGTATGTTTGCCCACTGACAAAGACATGATCAGTCTATAATTTGAATGGTAGGTTTATTTGAACAGTGAGAGACAGAATAACAACAAAAAAATCCAGAAAAACGCATGTCAAAAATGTTATAAATTGATTTGCATTTTAATGAGGGAAATAAGTATTTGACCCCTCTGCAAAACATTACTTAGTACTTGGTGGCAAAACCCTTGTTGGCAATCATAGAGGTCAGATGTTTCTTGTAGTTGGCCACCAGGTTTGCACACATCTCAGGAGGGATTTTGTACCACTCCTCTTTGCAGATCTTCTCCAAGTCATTAAGGTTTCGAGGCTGACGTTTGGCAACTCAAACCTTCAGCTCCCTCCACAGATTTTCTATGGGATTAAGGTCTGGAGACTGGCTAGGCCACTCCTTTCTTGAGCCACTCCTTTGTTGCCTTGGCCATGTGTTTTGGGTCATTGTCATGCTGGAATACCCATCCACAACCCATTTTCAATGCCCTGGCTGAGGGAAGGAGGTTCTCACCCAAGATTTGACGGTACATGGCCCCGTCCATCGTCCCTTTGATGCGGTGAAGTTGTCCTGTCCCCTTAGCAGAAAAACATCCCCAAAGCGTAATGTTTCCACCTCCATATTTGACAGTGGGGATGGTGTTCCTGGGGTCATTGGCAGCATTCCTCCTCCTCCAAACACGGCGAGTTGAGTTGATGCCAAAGAGCTCGATTTTGGTCTCATCTGACCACAACACTTTCACCCAGTTCTCCTCTGAATCATTAAGATGTTCATTGGCAAACTTCAGACGGCCCTGTATATGTGCTTTCTTGAGCAGGGGGACCTTGCGGGCGCTGCAGGATTTCAGTCCTTCACGGCGTAGTGTGTTACCAATTGTTTTCTTGGTGACTATGGTCCCAGCTGCCTTGAGATCATTGACAAGATCCTCCCGTGTAGTTCTGGGCTGATTCCTCACCGTTCTCATGATCATTTCAACTCCACGAGGTGAGATCTTGCATGGAGCCCCAGGCCGAGGGAGATTGACAGTTCTTTTGTTTTTCTTCCATTTGCGAATAATCGCACCAACTGTTGTCACCTTCTCACCAAGCTGCTTGGCGATGGTCTTGTAGCCCATTCCAGCCTTGTGTAGGTCTACAATCTTGTCCTTGACATCCTTGGAGAGCTCTCTTTGGTCTTGGCCATGGTGGAGAGTTTGGAATCTGATTGATTGCTTCTGTGGACAGGTGTCTTTTATACAGGTAACAAGCTGACATTAGGAACACTCCCTTTAAGAGTGTGCTCCTAATCTCAGCTCGTTACCTGTATAAAAGACACCTGGGAGCCAGGAATCTTTCTGATTGAGAGGGGGTCAAATACTTATTTCCCTCATTAAAATGCAAATCAATTTATAACATTTTTGACATGCGTTTTTCTGGATTTTTTTGTTGTTATTCTGTCTCTCACTGTTCAAATAAACCTACCATTAAAATTATAGACTGATCATTTCTTTGTCAGTGGGCAAACGTACAAAATCAGCAGGGGATCAAATACTTTTTTCCCTCACTGTATTGGAGTAAACCTATTCTGGCTTAAGACAACTATGATAAGCTTGCAAACTGAGTTTGAATAAGACATCTGATTACCACTTTGCATTTAGAACGGTTGGTTTTATTATAGCTAATAAGACAAAAGAAATGCATGTCTTTCGTCTGCCCCTGCAAGCCGGTCGGCATACGCGTCATCACACTCTTTAATCTGATTGGTAGTTTCCCACAAACCGTAAACCGGCATACGCATCATCACACTCTCTCATCTGATTGGTTGAGGTAGGTGGGCCTTCTGACTTTGTGGCTGTGGTAACTAGTGACAACTCCAGTGTTGGGCTTGGTATGGGCTGGCCTGTGTGGGCTGGCCTGTGTGGGCTTGGTTTGGGCTAGCCCGTGTTGGGCTTGGTGTGGTCTTGCTGTGGACTTGGTGTGGGCTAGCCCGTGCCCACCTTACCCACCGATTACTCACATGGGGCCAATGGGGTCATGTTTGCTAGGTTGCTACATTCAACAGCATAGCGGACCAGCCTTGTATTTGGCAGGCCTATATTTTTGGGGAGACATCCGATACAGTTCAGCTCTGGAAAACAAATGCTGAAACTACTCACAACAAGCCCCTCTGTCCTGCATGCATGGATGGATGAAGACATGGACGCACACACACGCACGTTTAATTTGAGGGAGCACTTTTACCAGTAAGCAGCATTTTACATTTCCATGGAGCTGTTACTTTAGGCAAATGAGTGAATAAGTCATGAATGAATAACTGGATCTTTACTGTATGTCCCAGACTGAACTGAAGGAACAAATATCATCTGATCCCATCGGCAAGGCCAACTCGGCTGCATTCCAATTCTCTACCCTTTTTCCAGAAGTGTGCCCTCGTTCACTCCCCCTCTTGCATTTAACACCACTGCATTGGTACATGGCTGGTGGAAGTTTCCACCAAATTCCTTACACTACTCCTTTTTCTTCATTTGAATCCATGAGGGGGAGTGTACTGTACTGTATGAGTGCAAACTTCTGGAAGAAGTCCTGAGTTATCCTTGCGGAGGGGATCAAATGATGGCATGTTACCTTAGCCTGGGACATGAAACTCAGTGACGGCCCTCATAGCAGGGGCCCTGGGCAAGGGTCCAATGGCAACACTGTAGACTGAGGAGGATGCCTAACACACAGACCTTCCACAAACATGTAAATATACAGACGCTATTCATAAAAATAATTTATACGAACCTTGTTATTTACAGGAAAAAGCTCAACAAATTATATTTCCTTTCATTATACAGATTTAAAGGAAAACAAGAAAGAAGTTACAAAGCGCTAAGGTAGAACCTAGGCTTTTGTTAACAGAGGTGGGAGATACAGTGAGGGGAAAAAAGTATTTGATCCCCTGCTGATTTTGTACGTTTGCCCACTGACAAAGACATGATCAGTCTATAATTTGAATGGTATGTTTATTTGAACAGTGAGAGACAGAATAACAACAAAAAAATCCAGAAAAACGCATGTCAAAAATGTTATAAATTGATTTGCATTTTAATGAGGGAAATAAGTACCCCCTCTGCAAAACATGGATGGAGCCATGTTACCGTCAAATCTTGGGTGAGAACCTCCTTCCCTCAGCCAGGGCATTGAAAATGGGTCGTGGATGGGTATTCCAGCATGACAATGACCCAAAACACACGGCCAAGGCAACAAAGGAGTGGCTCAAGAAGAAGCACATTAAGGTCCTGGAGTGGTCTAGCCAGTCTCCAGACCTTAATCCCATAGAAAATCTGTGGAGGGAGCTGAAGGTTTGAGTTGCCAAACGTCAGCCTCGAAACCTTAATGACTTGGAGAAGATCTGCAAAGAGGAGTGGGACAAAATCCCTCCTGAGATGTGTGCAAACCTGGTGGCCAACTACAAGATACGTCTGACCTCTGTGATTGCCAACAAGGGTTTTGCCACCAAGTAGTAAGTAATGTTTTGCAGAGGGGTACTTATTTCCCTCATTAAAATGCAAATCAATTTATAACACTTTTGACATGCGTTTTTCTGGATTTTGTTGTTGTTATTCTGTCTCTCACTGTTCAGATAAACCTTCCATTAAAATTATAGACTGATCATTTCTTTGTCAGTGGGCAAACGTACAAAATCAGCAGGGGATCAAATACTTTTTTCCCTCACTGTACTTAGCTTGGCCTTCAGCCTTCCTGCTCCACTGGGCCTGAATTGCACACTTGTACCATGCTTCACTGCTAATACTCTGCAAGCTTCTACCTCTGTAAAATCAGCTTTATAGTGAGCACTGCTCTTTGGGGGCATCAAAGGTGAAAAGGCTACCCCGGTCAGTGGCTGCAGGCCTGTTTGTCACCTGCCATAACACAGTCTATTCTATTGCAACAAGATCTCACTAACTCGTGTCGACTCTTGACGTTTTGACCAAGTGGTGCAAATGGCAAGTTGTGACATCAAAATGTGAGATTATGCAGCATGGCTTTGTCAGACAACAGAATTGTCTTCTGTCTGATTTTGGCCTATGTCTGCAGGGGTAAATTGACTGAGTGTCTTGGCAAGGCCAACAGCGGTCAGAACCATCAGAAGAGGATCACTTTATTTACAACATTTTAAAAAGCCAAATCTAGGATCTGACCTTTCCTCTGTGGCCTTCAAGCGGCGCTGTCGAGAGGAGGCATCGCAGGTGTGTAGCGGGGGTGATGTTGGACGGAGTCAGGCGCAGGAGAGGAAATCACAGAATAAATGGTTTATTCAAATAAACAGAGGTATGCAGCAATGCGTAATATACACCAGTGCGGTAAACGACGCACTGGGGAAGACAAGGCACACGGGTGAATATCCCGGCGATACACAATACAAATCTAGCTCCACCAAGATATATATCCTCTACAATGAACAATCACACACAAAGACAAGGGGGCAGAGGGAACACTTATACAGGTACTGATGAGGGGATATGAACCAGGTGTGTGTAATAAACAAGACAAAACAAATGGAATGATGAGATGAGGAGCGGCAGTGGCTAGAAGGCCGGTGACGATGAACGCTGAAGCCTGCCCGAACAAGGAGGGGAGGCAGCCTCAGAGGAAGTCGTGACAAGGTGGCCAGAAACTAATCTCACATTTGACGGTGGTATAGCACCTTTGACTACAGCTTTGCAGTTTGACGATTGTGTCTTTTGGACAAACATTGTTGAAATATAGCAGTGAGTTGTGAGATCATGTTGTTCGGAGACAAAGCTAAGCGAAGCCATACTGACTGCCAGGACAGAATTCATAGTCTAAAGAAAGGATGCTCGGCCAGCTTTTGTTGGCCACCATCGATCTCATCAGTAGGGCGATAGATTTAGCAGACCGGCGAGATAGATCTATCACCAGGGAGAGAGTAACGGCCCGGTTTGTGGATTTAACGGTAGACAACCTCCAGAATGCCAGCAAGGCTTGCCTGTGACGTAGATAGTAAATCTTCTGTTGTTCCTCGCTTCTTATAGAATAATCATTTTCTCCCTCAGGAAAATGTCAGAAGAGATGACACAGTCACTGCTATCTAGATAAATTAAATTAAGTTGACATGAGCATATTAATTGGCTAAACAATAGCCAACAGTCGATTTTAATTAGATGACGTTCCAAAGCGCAATAGCCTTTGTAGCCAGAGTCATATGTATGTGGCTCGTATCACATGCAACAACGTCATAAAATATTTATACTAGTAGCAACGATTCCCTACTCCTATTTTTCATATTATCCTATGCCCCCCCTTGCAATCCTATTGTGCCACTCTAGACTACCGATACCTATCCTCAATGTATGTGGCACTCCATATATGGACACATATATAGGCTGTGGCTCGGATACTGTTCTCTCTGCTCAGCACGTCAAATGATGGAATCTGTTTATTCATTATTAATCAGTGTGCAGTGCACCATGTGACCACTCTCCTGGGAGCATGACATCATTGGAGGATGATGTCATTCTTACATGAGGTGGGATGATGCCTGGTGAGGAGAATGATGTCACCCCCCTGAATGCATGGGTAAGTCTGGTGTCCTTTCTAGCTTACTGTAATGTACTGTAATGTAGCCTACTGTACTGTCTCACACGTGTTCTTTGTCAAAGCCAACCGTGATTTTTTTCCCATTGTGATTGTGTGTAGCCCATTGAGTGAACTTTACACTGTAGGATACACAAGCCTACCATATTTAATTGTCTTCTAGTTTTTGTTTGTTTCATGTGCGTATTTCTTTTACTATGCATATAACGATTCATCGTAACGTGGACAAAAAATGATCTTAATGCTTTCGGGAAAGTGACCCCCACATCAGTTAATATCTCTGTGATCTTAGTGCAGAGTCGTGGTGTGAATATAGGGTAGTATAGGATTTGCAGGCTTTGTCTGCCTTTGGTATCTTCCTGCCCTCGATGGCCTATATACACCCACACACTGCAGGCTGTGGAGATAGCTGCAGAAAGTTGTCACAGCTGCAATCCAGCACACCATGTGGAGGGTAGGACTAGACAGGGGTCTGCCAGGGAAGACCAATCAATGCAACCCACAAAATATAGCCTACATAAAACGATAATAGGGTGCCCCTACATATGACGCATCCTACACTCACAGGGCTATCCATCTCATCACACAAGCAGGCATGCACACACTCCCACCCTTAACAATGAGGCAGGAGTGTGCAGACACAAGCATGCGTGCGCACACACACACACACACACACACACACACACACACACACACACAAACGCACACACACACACACACACACAAAGACAAATGATCTGCCAAAGTCAAACTTTACAATATAAACACATCTGCCTACTGTAATAGAAGGAAAAACGGTAGAAGAAGGTTTTGGTGAAAAAAGGTTTTGTTTCTTTACATGCAAAACAGTCCTTAGTTACACAAGGACACGCTCCATGCATCAAACTGTGTTTCAATGATAAAACAGACTGTCATCTCTGTCAGGGAACAAACAACCTGCCTAGAACAGTCACCCACCTCTGCTTTGGCTGTGTGCCTCTCATACAGAATCAAGTTTAAAGTTTTATACCACTGCCGCTCCATATCTCATCATTCCATTTGTCTTGTCTTGTCAATTACACACACCTGGTTCATATCCCCTCATTAGTCTGTGTATAAGTGTTCCCTCTGCCCCCTTGTCCGTGTGGGTGATTGTTTTATGTGAGTTGAGTGTAGCTGGGTGGAGCTACTCGTACCTTGTATTGCCAGGGTAGATATTTCCCCTGTGCCTGTATTTTGTTGGAGATACCCGTACCTTGTATTGCCGGGGTCGATTGTTCCCCTGTGCCTGTATTTTGTTGTCGCAATCCAGCGCAACTGTGTACGACGGAATAAACTCTGTATTCGGTGATTTACCCTCCTGCGCCTGACTCCTTCTAATCACACTCATCACACTGTCTGTTTACTTTGGGATGCAGCAAGGACACTACTGGGTCTGGGATGGACGGATTAGAAATGGGTTGTTCAGGTTGCTCAGGACTGAAATTGTACTTCGGTGAAAGCAAGGAATGTGGACTCCAATATAATCAATCTGCCACACCTCCAGAGTGTGAGGTCCAGCAGTGAGTGTAGGTGAAATTCCAGCCAGGGTTGTCAGCCTGGACCTGGTATCCTTACTTCTCCTTCACCCATATTTTTTTCTGCTAATGCAACACATCAATATCAGGCTTCTGTTATGCTTAATCAGACACAATAATAGCTATAACACTCAGGTAGTTTCAAGGGAAGAAGATTTAAAGTGAATTTCAAGGGAAACTGATAAATAGGATGAATATGATGCAATAAATAACAATCACCTCATGGTAACTATTAGTCCATATATAAGCACCCATCCCTTCAGAATAATATGGCCCAAATATGAGTTATTCTTCCTGTCTATAATATGCCAGTTGGATTTACAACACTACCATTTATTACTCATGTATGGGCCTACTTTTCAGTTAAAATAACAGCTACCCTTTGACTACACAATATACAAAAAAATTCCCTTGGGCTACAAACTTGCCATGACTAAGCTATCTATGAAACTGTAATATGACATCACCTTGAGGATGAGATCACTCCACTGATGTAAGGTAAATATATACTGTACATATGATCCTTTTTTCCACTTAAAAAATTTCACATTGTCCTCCAAAGCAATGTCATGATAATTTTCCCGTTATGAATGATATGTTATTATTTTATGCCTATGGGACTAAATTAAATTAATTAGTATTTTTAATAGACTAATTACTACTTAAAGCTGCAATATATAACTTTTTGGGTGACCAACCAAATTCACATAGAAATGTGCGTTATAGATCTAGTAGATATGTTCTATGTAGCCATTTCTATGCTTCCCATTCTTAAGTTTCATTTTTGTGTATTTTACTTTCGGTTTTGTACACCAGCTTCAAACAGCTGAAAATACAATATTTTGGGTTATGTAACACATATTTGACAGTGGTTAAGATGGCACAATGATTCTCTACACTCTACTTGCTTGTTTTGTCACAAACTGAAATTCAGCAAACTATTAGAATTTTAGCAATCAGGAAATGGCTGAGCGATTTCGGCATAATGCTTATTTAATTGTGCATTGTCAACCATGTTATGTTGTGTTGAAGACATTTTTATTATAATTGTGTTTTTAATGGTTATTAGAACAGTGTTATTATTTGATGCGCGTTAGTTCCCGTGACGATATTGTCTCATGCGTAACAACCTATGCCACTCCCTTCTCCAAACGGAGAGGAGGGTTCCTTTAGGATCACTCTAGTGAAGAGCGCCTTTTAGTTAGCTACATGTTGGGGAGAGGGGACAGCGCTGGGAAACATACTGGACTTCAATGACAAGGAACTGTTGCAGCATTCTGACATTGCTGTAACAGTATGCTCTACAACAGTAGCTTATGATCCCGCACTTGTGTTTGTGAAAGAATGGGGCAAACTATTGGCTAGCCTACTTATAAGGACTCAAACTTAGGTATTTGTTGCATAACTTGCATAGTAATTCACAGACTGGATAACTGTCGGTTACTGGGACATCGGCGACTAGAGAGGAACCAAGAGATCAAGTAAGGATCAATTAATTCATTTTCTCTTCTAAAATGTTTGTGAATTATAGACTACTATTCAGAGCAGTACATGCTTTCAAGATCATCGCAACATTCTAGAATATTTGTGGTCCAGGTGTGAAAACTCAAGGGGATCTTTTTTTCTGGTATTTTATTAGGATCCCCATTAGCTGTTGCGAAAGCAGCAGCTACTCTTCCTGGGGTCCACACAAAACATAACACATGACATACTACAGAACATTAATAAACAAGAACCGCTCAAGGACAGAACTACATACATTTTAAAACGGTACACATAGCCTACATACAGTATCAATACAGACACAGCTGTCTCAGTGTGTCAGCTGAGCAGAAATGTTTGTTTTCTGCATGCTCTTCTTTCTAAGTAAAAAAACAAAACATCAACAACTGTCTTTTTTTAGCCTTCTTATTTGTTTGTTTTACAGCTTATATGCATATTTGTTGTTGGTTAAAGATTTCAAGTTTTAAAAACGAAAAAAACTATTATAGGCATATGTTTGCAATTCTGGCATGCATGTGTTGGAGTCCCTCCTTAATTAGAGGGAACTGTGGAACTGCTTTTCTAAAGAAATTAACCAGGATTTCCTCCCGGTGATGCAAGACCCAGCGCGCCCAATTTGGAACTGTTTCAATGCTGTGACTCACATTGCGTCGGTGGCTTGGTGGAGTAGGTTGTTAGGCAATACTCCCATGGGCATGCCATCGAGGGACTGAGATTTGGGTGTCAAAAACAGACTTAACATCTTTTTATAGGTTAATTAATCTACATTGACATTCAGGCTATGGATGAAATTCAGCTGGTTAGCGTTTTTCGTCATGAATCTTGCTCTGGAGGCAGCTCTGCAGAGTGCCCACTGGGCAAAAACTGGTTGAATCAATGTTGTTTCCACGTCATTTCAACAACAAAAGTGCAATGTCATGACATTGAATCAACGTGGGAAAATGGTTGAATTTGAAAAAAGTCATCAACAGAAGGGAATTTCATATTTATTTTCACCCAACTTTTCACCTAAATCCAATAACATGGTGACATTTTTTGTTGATTTCATGTTGATTTAACGTTAGTTGACAAAGTTTACAACTCAATCAAATGTAAATCAAATCAAATGTAAATCAAAACTAGATGTTGAACTGACATGTAGGTGATCACAAACGGACAGCCACAAAGTCATAAAATCTGATTTGAAACCTAACCTTAACCACGCTGCTATCCCTAATGCCTAACACTAACCTTAAATTAAGACCAAAGCTAATTTTTGTTTTCATAAATTTTAACAATATAGACCATTTTAAATTTGCAGCTGGCCTATCTAAGGGCAAATCGCACAGTTCTGCCTCCAGGACAAGACTTGTGACAATAAATGTCAACCTGCTGAAATTCAATCAGTACTCAAAATGAGATGAGAGATTTGATTTGGCCACTGATCTATGTGTGAATACGCATGAGGTGCTTTATCAAATCTGGACCACATTTGTTTATCAAATCTAGATCTAGTTTTCCATTTGACTAGTCATTTAACATTCATTACTTTTCTGGTCATTTGAATATTTGTGATAGGCCTACTACCATATGTTGTTATTGTCACTTGCAAAGTACAACTTGTTTTGATATGTGATCTAATTAATATGAGGTATGAGGCATGTGTGTACCAGCACGGGCTGTGATGGAGAGGATTCACCTGTGTTTTTAATTTAGGGCCCAATCATGCCCAATGCTTCCTTCTCATCATTATGCTGATAGCAGTTTGATATCTCTCTCTCTCTCACACACACACACAGGTTGTTATATAACATTGAATAACACCTAGCCCAGTTGTTATCGTTCAGTGGCCTAACTCATCCCTATGGATGGTCTAGGACTAGGTCTCTCAGCTGCAGGTGGCCACTTGGCAGAGCTGGGTAGCTGTCCGTCCGTACTTTATTGTAACCTGGGATGTTATTGTTTTGAACAAGAGAACCAATGAATTAATGGAGGCAGTCATCAAATCAAATCAAATCAAATCAAATCAAATTTTATTGGTCACATGCGCCGAATACAACAGGTGCAGACATTACAGTGAAATGCTTACTTACAGCCCTTAACCAACAGTGCATTTATTTTAAACAAAAAAAGTAAGAATAAAACAACAACAAAAAAAGTGTTGAGAAAAAAAGAGCAGAAGTAAAATAAAGTGACAGTAGGGAGGCTATATATACAGTAAAATAAAGTGACAGTAGGGAGGCTATATATACAGGGGGGTACCGTTGCAGAGTCAATGTGCGGGGGCACCGGCTAGTTGAGGTAGTTGAGGTAATATGTACATGTGGGTAGAGTTAAAGTGACTATGCATAAATACTTAACAGAGTAGCAGCAGCGTAAAAAGGATGGGGTGGGGGGGCAGTGCAAATAGTCCGGGTAGCCATGATTAGCTGTTCAGGAGTCTTATGGCTTGGGGGTAGAAGCTGTTGAGAAGTCTTTTGGACCTAGACTTGGCACTCCGGTACCGCTTGCCGTGCGGTAGCAGAGAGAACAGTCTATGACTAGGGTGGCTGGAGTCTTTGACAATTTTGAGGGCCTTCCTCTGACACCGCCTGGTATAGAGGTCCTGAATGGCAGGGAGCTTTGCCCCAGTGATGTACTGGGCCGTACGCACTACCCTCTGTAGTGCCTTGCGGTCAGAGGCCAAGCAGTTGCCATACCAGGCGGTGATGCAACCAGTCAGGATGCTCTCGATGGTGCAGCTGTAGAATTTTTTGAGGATCTGAGGACCCATGCCAAATCTTTTTAGTCTCCTGAGGGGGAATAGGCTTTGTCGTGCCCTCTTCACGACTGTCTTGGTGTGTTTGGACCATGATAGTTCGTTGGTGATGTGGACACCAAGGAACTTGAAGCTCTCAACCTGTTCCACTACAGCCCCGTCGATGAGAATGGGGGCGTGCTCAGTCCTCTTTTTTTTCCTGTAGTCCACAATCATCTCCTTTGTCTTGGTCACGTTGAGGGAGAGGTTGTTGTCCTGGCACCACACGGCCAGATCTCTGACCTCCTCCCTATAGGCTGTCTCATCGTTGTCGGTGATCAGGCCTACCACTGTTGTGTCGTCGGCAAACTTAATGATGGTGTTGGAGTCGTGCCTGGCCATGCAGTCATGGGTGAACAGAGAGTACAGGAGGGGACTGAGCACGCACCCCTGAGGGGCCCCCGTGTTGAGGATCAGTGTGGCAGATGTGTTGTTACTTACCCTTACCACCTGGGGGCGGCCCGTCAGGAAGTCCAGGATCCAGTTGCAGAGGGAGGTGTTTAGTCCCAGGATCCTTAGCTTAGTGATGAGCTTAGAGGGCACTATGGTGTTGAATGCTGAGCTGTAGTCAATGAATAGCATTCTCACGTAGGTGTTCCTCTTGTCCAGGTGGGAAAGGGCAGTGTGGAGTGCGATAGAGATTGCATCATCTGTGGATCTGTTGGGGCGGTATGCAAATTGGAGTGGGTCTAGGGTTTCTGGGATTATGCTGTTGATGTGAGCCATGACCAGTCTTTCAAAGCACTTCATGGCTACAGACGTCAGTGCTACGGGTCGGTAGTCATTTAGGCAGGTTATCTTAGAGTTCTTGGGCACGGGGACTATGGTGGTCTGCTTGAAACATGTTGGTATTACAGACTCAGTCAGGGACATGTTGAAAATGTCAGTGAAGACACTTGCCAGTTGGTCAGCACATGCTCGGAGTACACGTCCTGGTAATCCGTCTGGCCCTGCGGCCTTGTGAATGTTGACCTGCTTAAAAGTCTTACTCACATCGGCTACGGAGAGCGTGATCACATAGTCATCCGGAACAGCTGGTGCTCTCATGCATGCTTCAGTGTTGCTTGCCTCGAAGCGAGCATAGAAGTGGTTTAGCTCGTCTGGTAGGCTTGTGTCACTGGGCAGCTCGCGGCTGTGCTTCCCTTTGTAGTCTGTAATAGTTTTCAAGCCCTGCCACATCCGACGAGCGTCAGAGCCAGTGTAGTATGATTCAATCTTAGACCTGTATTGACTCTTTGCCTGTTTGATGGTTCGTCGGAGGTCATAGCGGGATTTCTTATAAGCGTCCGGGTTAGAGTCCCGTTCCTTGAAAGCGGCAGCTCTACCCTTTAGCTCAGTGCGGATGTTTCCTGTAATCCATGGCTTCTGGTTGGGGTATGTACGTACGGTCACTGTGGGGACGACATCATCGATGCACTTATTGATGAAGCCAGTGACTGATGTGGTGTACTCCTCAATGCTGTCTGAAGAATCCCGGAACATGTTCCAGTCTGTGCTAGCAAAACAGTCCTGTAGCTTAGCATCTGCGTCATCTGACCACTTTTTTATTAACCGAATCACTGGTGCTTCCTGCTTTAATCTGTATTCATGTTTGGAGTAATTTTCATGATTTAATTTTCACGAACCTGCATGCAAAGGGTAGGCTATTGATGTTTGGTGTGGGAATCAAGTTCCCAGACCAGGTAAAAACACTTTCTCATTACTGAGTGAGTCAAATAGGGCAGCAGGTAGCCTAGCGGTTAGAGCATTGGGCCAGTAACCGAAAGGTTGCTAGTTAGAATCTCCGAGCCATGAACATATTCATGGCTCAGTCATGTCCCCTGTAGCTCATTATAGTAACGTTGTTGCCTATACTTCCACTGCCTTTGAGGAGTCATTTAGAAGTTATAATATTAGTTATCGTTACAGTATTTGAGAAAAGTGTTTCTTACCAGCCTATCACTTCCTTGTTTTCCGGGGGGTTGTTAGGCGCCTGCACATGGTGACCACTGCTTTTGACTATGGACGGAAGTGACTTTTCGTAGCTGGTTAGGAGAATTTACGCAGCAGGTTAGGAGAATTTTATGTAGCAGGTTAGGAGAATTAGGTTAAGGTTAGGAAAATAGTTATGGTTAGCTAAAATGCTCTCCTAACCTGCTACGGAAAGTAACTTCCGTCCGTAGCTGTATACCATATATTCACAACCGGGAACGCTGGTAATGGTTGCGTTCCCCTGCTCAGACGTTGCACGCATCAACCAATGGTTGCGTGCCACATCATCGACTGTGTCATCGACTGACACATTGCTATAACATATGATGTGGTTAGCTGATACTTAAAATACCTATCCAGGCGTTGTAAGATCTAGCATGCGTCAGCAACGCCTGGGCAGAGGAACACGCCCATAAGTTTGGGAATGAGTCTATCCGTTGTCGCAAGGCAAGAGTTGTGTAATTCTCATAGTGTTTTCTTTTCTTAATACTTCCCTGTAGTCAATCGCAGGCACATGCATGTGTTGAGAAGGAGGGGGACAGACATGTTTATGGTGCGTTATGTCAAGTTTGTCCTGACTTAAGATAATTGATGTTGTTACTGTTTAAGTACAAAGTGACATTGAACCAAATTGTATTTTCTTGTAATATATCTTATTTTGTATTTTTTTGGCATTGAGCATATGAATTCAGTCGTCAATGCAGTCGCGTCAATGCAACTCCAGCGCAGTAGAGGTGTTGACCCACTATTCACCCATCTTGGAATACCTGATGGTCAAATGCCGACACTTCTACCTCCCAAGGGAGTTTTCAGCTGTTATCGTGACTGACTGGCTGCATCAATGCCTGGTATGGCAATAGCACCGCCCTCGATCGCATGGCGCTACAGAGGGTGGTGCGGACTGCCCAGTACATCACTGGGGCTGAGCTCCCTGACATCCAGGACATCTATATCAGGCGGTGTGGAAGGAAGGCCCGGAAAATCGTTAAAGACTCCAACCACCCAAGCCATAGAATTTTCTCTCTGCTTCCTCACGACACCTCCTGGTACCAGTGCATCAAGTCTGACACCAACAGGCTCTTGAAGAGCTTCTATCCCCAAGCAATAAGACTGATAAATAGCTAACAAAATAGCTACAGACTATCTGAGTTATTCTTGTATTTTTATTGACCTTTTATTTTTATTTTTGCACTGTCTCTATGCACACTAACAGGGCCCTACACACTCACACACACTGTTACTCACTCCCATCATCTTCTCACTCACGCATAACATGCAAGATGCCGTTATTGTTATGTCACTTTCTTGTTACTTTTGTATTTTATTTTTGAACTTTAGTTTATTTAGTAAATAGTTTCTTAACTCTATTTATTGAACTGCATTGTTAGTTAAGGGCTTGTAAGTAAGCATTTCACGGTAAGGTCTAGAGTGCCAAGAGTGTGCAAAGCTGTCATCAAGGCAAAAGGTGGCTATTTGAAGAATCTCAAATATAATTTTATTTGTTTAACACTTTTTTGGGTACTACATGATTTTATATGTGTTATTTCATAGTTTTGATGTCTTCGCTATTATTCTGCAATGTAGAAAATGGTAAAAATAAAGAAAAACCCTTGAATGAGTAGGTGTGTCCACATTTTTGACTGGTAGTGTACATGGTGGGCTACTATATGGGGCTCTCAGAGCAATTTTGATGAAATGGCCCCTGCTTGAATTTCATTTACCTTGGTAGTAGTCTCTTGTGATATACATTAACATTGAGTAGTGGGAGATTGGGTTCTGGATGGTGAGATTACTTGGGGAGCAGTTTCAACAGTTTCTTCAGCATCTATAACATCTCTATCTACACTCTTAGAAAAAAGGGTTCCATAGGACAACCCTTTTGGGTTCCAGGTAGAACCCTTTTGGTTTCCCCTCTGTGGAAAGGGTTCTATGGAACTGAAAAGAGTTCTACCTAGAGCCAAAAAATAGATATTCAAATGGTTATCCTATGGGGACAGCCGAAGAATCCTTTTAGGTTCTAGATACACTGTTAGATCAAGATGAGTGGTGGACCATTCTTGATACACACGGGAAACTGTTGAGCGTGAAAAACCCAGCAGCGTTGCAGTTCTTGACACAAACCAGTACGCCTGGCACCTACTACTAAGGCACTTACATATTTTGTCTTGCCCATTCACCCTGTGAATGGCACACATACACAATCCATGTCTCAATTGTCTCAAGGCTTAAAAATCCTTCTTTAACCTGTCTCCTCCACTTCATCTACACTGATTGAAGTGGATTTACCAAGTGACATCAATAAGGGATCATAGCTTTCACCTGGTCAGTCTATGTCATGGAAAGAGCAGGTGTTCATAATGTTTTGTAAACTCAGTGTATATATGTGCGTTGTGTTGTCTTCCTAACTGGTCCCTAAGGTTCTCTCCATCTCTGTTCTCTCCCCAGTGAGAGTTATCTCACCCACAGTAGAGGCTATGCTCACTAACTCTAACTCATGAAGACAATGTAAGGATTGTATGATTTGATGGTGGTGATCTTGAATATGAAATGGAATGAATGTGGCATGGGATTGAACTTCAGCATGTGTGATTTGTTTAATTTAAAACCCAGGCAGGCAGGCACCATGTTTATACAGCATGTAATGTAAGTTTGTGTTATTTATTGTGTAAATGTTATTTACTGTAGTGCCTATGTGGTCACAGCTGGTAGAGCACGGCGCTTGTAACGCCAAGGTAGTGTGTTCGATCCCCGGGACCACCCATACACAAAAATGTATGCACGCATGACTGTAAGTCGCTTTGGATAAAAGCGTCTGCTAAATGGCATATTATATTATTATTATATAGTGGTTTATGATATGGATGCTATAGTCATAATGGAAATTCAAGTGTGGGTGGGGACTGCTCAGCAATTTTCCATTCAGAAGCTCACAAAAGTTTGTATAACTGCAGACTTGTAAAAAGTCTGAAAGTACAGCATCATCCATTCTAATCTTGCATGAGGAAGTTTCTGCAGTGTAGAGATGAGTCAAGCCTGTGCCTGCAGATGAGTAGACAACACCCAGGCCGTTACAGCAGAATACTGTGGTCATGGTGTGGTGACTTTTACTAAAGGCTCTGACTAGGCTCAGTGACACTGCCTGACATTAGTATCTACTGCAAAACCCTCTGTTCTCCTGTCAAATGAGTTTTCAGTGTTGGGTTGAGTCACGATTGCATAGACTGTCTATGTGTTTTACATATCGCTCTCTCTTTATCTATGTTTCTCACTTTCTCTACGGTTTCTCTCTTCATCCACCCGTACCTTTCTCTCTCTCTCTCTCCTTCCCTCCCTCTTGCTCTCTTTCGCTCTCTCCCTCCCTCTCTCTCCCTCCATCTCTCTCTCCCTCCTTCCCTCCCTTCCTCTTTTTCTCTCTCTCAACAGGATCCTGTCTGCAATGCTGACATTCTTGGTGCATATCCTCATCGTCTCCCACGGTGAGTTGAGCTCCTTCCCCGTTAGTCTCACTGCATCCATCCACATTACCTCCCCTGGGGCTCACAACTTCACTATCCCCAGGAAAGCTTTCCCTTGGACTAAAATAATGAATAGCAAACATTTCAGCAGCAATGCCACATGTATTTACATTACATTTGGTTCCTTATTGATTGCAGTCCAGCAGCAATTCATCTTTTTTTTTTTTTTTTTACATTTTTTTTTTTTTGGTCATTTAGCAGACGCTCTTATCCAGAGCGACTTACAGGAGCAATTAGGGTTAAGTGCCTTGCTCAAAGGCACATCGACAGATTTTTCACCTAGTCGTCTCGGGGATAAGAACCAGCGACCTTTCGGTCGCTCTTAACCACTAAGCTACCTGCCGCCACAAATTCCCTGGAAACTTCCCGTGCCAGAACATACAGAACAGTACACTCATCCGCATATACAGTGGGGAGAACAAGTATTTGATACACTGACGATTTTGCAGGTTTTCCTACTTACAAAGCATGTAGAGGTCTGGAATTTTTATCATAGGTACACTTCAACTGTGAGAGACAGAATCTAAAACAAAAATCCAGAAAATCACATTGTATGATTTTTAAGTAATTCATTTGCATTTTATTGCATGACATAAGTATTTTATACATCAGAAAAGCAGAACTTAATATTTGGTACAGAAACCTTTGTTTGCAATTACAGAGATCATACGTTTCCTGTAGGTCTTGACCAGGTTTGCACACACTGCAGCAGGGATTTTGGCCCACTCCTCCATACAGACCTTCTCCAGATCCTTCAGGTTTCGGGGCTGTCGCTGGGCAATACGGACTTTCAGCTCCCTCCAAAGATTTTCTATTGGGTTCAGGTCTGGAGACTGGCTAGGCCACTCCAGGACCTTGAGATACTTCTTACGGAGCCACTCCTTAGTTGCCCTGGCTGTGTGTTTCGGGTCGTTGTCATGCTGGAAGACCCAGCCATGACCCATCTTCAATGCTCTTACTGAGGGAAGGAGGTTGTTGGCCAAGATCTTGCGATACATGGCCCCATTCATCCTCCCCTCAATACGGTGCAGTCGTCCTGTCCCCTTTGCAGAAAAGCATCCCCAAAGAATGATGTTTCCACCTCCATGCTTCACGGTTGGGATGGTGTTCTTGGGTTGTACTCATCCTTCTTCTTCCTCCAAACACGGCAAATGGAGTTTAGACCAAAAAGCTCTATTTTTGACTCATCAGACCACATGACCTTCTCCCATTCCTCCTCTGGATCATCCAGATGGTCATTGGCAAACTTCAGATGGGCCTGGACATGCGCTGGCTTGAGCAGGGGGACCTTGCGTGCGCTGCAGGATTTTAATCCATGACGGCGTAGTGTGTTACTAATGGTGTTCTTTGAGACTGTGGTCCCAGCTCTCTTCAGGTCATTGACCAGGTCCTGCCGTGTAGTTCTGGGCTGATCCCTCACCTTCCTCATGATCATTGATGGCCCACGAGGTGAGCTCTTGCATGGAGCCCAAAACCAAGGGTGATTGACCGTCATCTTGAACTTCTTCCATTTTCTATTAATTGCGCCAACAGTTGTTGCCTTCTCACCAAGCTGCTTGCCTATTGTCCTGTAGCCCATCCCAGCCTTGTGCAGGTCTACAATTTTATCCCTGATGTCCTTACACAGCTCTCTGGTCTTGGCCATTGTGGAGAGGTTGGAGTCTGTTTGATTGAGTGTGTGGACAGGTGTCTTTTATACAGGTAACGAGTTCAAACAGGTGCAGTTAATACAGGTAATGAGTGGAGAACATGAGGGCTTCTTAAAGGAAAACTAACAGGTCTGTGAGAGCGGGAATTCGTACTGGTTGGTAGGTGATCAAATACTTATGTCATGCAATAAAATGCAAATGAATTACTTAAAAATCATACAATGTAATTTTCTGGATTTTTGTTTTAAACCTGCAAAATCGGCAGTGTATCAAATACTTTTTCTCCCCACTGTATACAGAAACAAAGGTCATCTTCCCATACAGTCACACCCCTACTTACAATACAGTCCATTATTGCCAAAAAGTGTTGCATTTCATTGGTGTGACACTGAGTGATCTAAATAGAAGTATGCCAGTCTCTGCGGTTAGCCATCCTTGAAATGTTGGACATCATCCAATGTGTTCGGCAGTAATCCTTCTACCACACAAGTGAAACACAGAATAGATCGTTCTCACATTAGCAGCGCATAATGTCTCCTGACCACAAAAATGGCCCACATTGAACCAAATAGACACACAAAAAGAAAAGTAGAAATGAAGTAGGAACATGATTGCTGCACCACATACCTTTTTAATTACATTTTACATTTTAGTCATTTAGAAGACGCTCTTATCCAGAGCGACTTACATGAGCAATTAGGGTTAAGTGCCTTGCTTAAGGGCACATCGACAGATTTTTCACCTAGTTGGCTCGGGGATTAGAACCAGCGACCTTTCGGTTACTGGCACAACGCTCTTACCCACTAAGCTACAATGAATTTATCCAAGAGTGGATCTTTGTCAGGTAAAGTAGCAATCCTTTGTGTGTGTGTGTGTGTGTGTTTGTGTTTTGAGAACACTGTCTTTGGGAATCAGTATACAACAGACATCCCTTTTGTAATATCTACCCCAAGCCAGCATGCTATGGGGAGACTGGGAGGGTGGATGGGTGACTAATGGGTGGAATGAACCATAGTCTTGTCAGTCACGTTGTTTTACCTGGTTGACAAAGAAGCATGTGCAGTAAGTATCCTTGAGTTGGTAGAATCACTCTGGTATAGGCTGAGGTTACCAGAGTTTATTCTAGTGAAGGTCTCTGAACAATAGTGTAGCCTTTTTATAATACTTTTACCAAATTCATGAACATCTCTTGAAATCTTGATCTCTTGAATTCGGTCTGAAAGGAATGTATTATTAGGAATTCATATCAATGTCGTATTTTTAAATGTTTCATATCCGCCTAGGGGCAAATGCTATTGTAATGGTTGGAATAAATATTGTGGGGATTGAATACCATGTGGAGAATCAAACCCACAATTCTGGTATTACCAGCATCATTATACCCCAGCCACAGCTTCTGTCCAGTGTCTGATGTAATTTCCTGTCAATCATGTTTACTTCCTGTTTCTGCCTCAGGTGCTGTGTCGGTGGAGCCTGTGGAAGAATCCCCCCATGGAGACCTTCTAGACCTCCCCTGGCAGACAGAGCTCTGCTGTGCCTCACGCCCAGCCCAACTTCACCAGGGAGTAGAGGGAGCGGACAGGTGGCCTGCGGGGTCCAGGGCAGCACCATCTGTTCCGGGACACCCACACACCCCTCAGTGCCTCTTCAGGAACTTCACAAGCACACTAGGACCTCACCCGGAGACTGAGCCCAGCAGAGGTAAGCATCCTGCTCTGTTTTACTGACATGACATCACAGGAAGCTGCTGAGGGCCGGAACGGAGCAAATGGAATGGCATCAAACACCTGGAAACCATGTGTTTGATGTATTTGATACCACTCCACTGTAGCTCAATTGATAGAGCATGGCGCTTGTAACGCCAGGGTAGTGGGTTTGATCCCCGGGACCACCAATACGTAAAGATTTATGCGCACATGACTGTAAGTCACATTGGATAAAAGCGTCTGCTAAATGGCATATTATTATAATTATTACGCTCCAGTCATTACCATGAGCCCATTCTCCCCAATTAAGGTGCCACCAACCTCCTGTGCATGACATTTACTGGGTGAGAGTTCTGTCTTACTACTGCCCTGGGACCGTATTCACAAAGCATCATATAGTAGAGTGCTGACCTAGGATCAAATACCTTTTAAATCATAATGAATAAGAGTAAGGAATTGATCCTAGATTAGCACTCCTATACTGAGACAGTTTGTATATACTGGCCTTGGACAGCTGGATGAATGTGTTTTTCATTTCATTTCTCTGAATGGTGCGTAATAAAACAGCCTGTGACCACTAACTGCACTGAAGAAGAGAACATTGAGGCTCATTCAGTTGAATAGGGGCCAATTAACTGGAGTGATATGATGGCCTCTGTGCACTTGAGTGTGGTGTTTTTCTCTGTCTGGAGGTGGTGGTGGAAGTGGGAGGTGGTAACACAAGCTAAAGCTGTGTGTGGATGTATGCATCCGTGCCTGTGTGTGCATCCGTGCATGTGTGTGTTTTTAACAACAGGAAGTAATGGCTCATGGCGAAGGATTTATTCATGAGATCGAAAGCGAGGTGGTAGCCTCTGACGCGTGCTAATGCTAATCCATAGTCATTAGATGAGGCTACCCACCGCCTGTGGCTCTGTGGCATTTAGAGAGGGGATGTTTTGAAAACGGTCTCATGAATCGTTGACAATAACTGTGCAGAGGTAAAATGGTGTCAGTGGGTGTTACATTTTTCTCTACAATGACGAGCTGAATCAGCTCAGGAAGACCTGAGGTCCTAAGTGTGAGGAAGAGGGGGTGAATGGATGGATTGTTAGATGACGTTGGCCAGATTCTAGGGCTTATTTTTTCAGAATATGTTCCAGGGCTTGCTATGACTGTCCTAACTGGGTGTGGGTTTATTCAACTAGGTGGGTTTGTGTGCTTGGCGTGGGGTTGGTGAGTTCATATATTAAGGTTTACAGCGACCAGACAGACAGACAGATAGACAGACAGACAGACAGTATGTGCCTGTGTTGATGCTAATATGCGAATTACATTTCTCTCCAGCCACCTGTTGGGACATCCTGTGCCGTGTTGATGAGACCTGGGAAAATGTAATATGTGATCTAAAGCACCTCACCACTTCCTCAGACACCTCCACTCCCGGGTCAGTGGCACTTTGCTTGCATCACTTAGCGTGAGTATCAAGTTCAATTCAACCTGCTGCTATTGTCTAGAGTCTCTGTCCTCTCCTCTCCCGTCCTGTTTGTTATTCTTGTCTAGTGTTGGCTCAAAGATGTGCCTGAGGCAGTAAGAGCACAGGTGGGGGTCTGAGGTGTGTGTGTGTGTGTGTATCCGTGTCTGTCCATGTCTGCATGCAATGTGACTGGCAGAGCCTATTCTCCCACAGCAGGGTTAAGCATGGAGCTGGCTGAGATTGTTGGCTGTGTGATAAAAAACCAACACCAGTTGCCTACAGTGCCTTGCAAAAGTATTCATCCCCCTTGGTGTTTTTCCTATTTTATTGCATTACAACCTGTAATTTAAATGAAATTTTATTTGGATTTCATGTAATGGACAAATATTTTGCGTCTTCAAAGTGGTAGGCATGTTGTGTAAATCAAATGATACAAACCCCCCAAAAATCAATATTAATTCCAGGTTGTAAGGCAACAAAATAGGAAAAATGCCAAGGGGGGTGAATACTTTCGCAAGCCACTGTATAATTGGTCTTTTGGCCAATCAGATTAAATATTTTGCAAATAATTAGGCAAAATATCACAAAAGTGTTTTTACTTGTTGTTTTCATTACTTTCATGTGGATTGCACCTAGCCTGGTCCCAGATGTTTGTGTGATCATTTCAAACATGGCATGACAAGGAGTTGACATGATAGCACAAACAGATCTGGGACCAGGCTAGGTTGTATCCTGACCTGTGTTTAGTCTATGATTACCACACTAGCCTCTTATCTTTACTGAATGAAAGTATATTTATTTAGGCTGGGTTTTTGACCAGGGCCCATAGGGCTAAACGTAGTGCATATGGGGGGATGCAGTCCATGGCCTCATCTGGTGAAGTACATAAATGTCTCCTGTCTATTTCAGAACACTGCCTGACAGTGAGGTAAACACCACGCATGGGACTGACAGCATGGACTGTGTGGGAGAGGATTCCATCACTTGTTCTATTGCTCTCCATGTGGTCAGCAGTATCGTCGTGGTGACAGCCAATGTGTCCAACACCACAGCAGGTCCCCTGGTGATGCTCAGCGTCCCTCCATGTCTCGGTAAGGCGTGTCTGAATGCGTCTGATCCCCCTCTCAACCTCTCGTCTGAAGGTGATAGAGGATGTTAATTGCTTAAATGGCCTATCTATCAGGTCCTCATATTCTGAGGTTAATGGATATCACTTAACATTTGCCAAGCACCAGCGTGTTGCCTGGCAAGCTTATTGTTTATTATGTAGGCTAGCAGTATCTAGGGAGCCATTTGTACCATGAATGAAACTGGGGAGTTATTGGTTAAGGCTTAAAGACTGCACACACGTGTTTACATTATAGTGAGTGTAACGGGCAGCTTCAGTAGGTCTGATACCAGCTGCCCTTTGGGACTTCCAGGCAGGCCGGGGTTAGTGTTTACTCTGGTCCCAGGAACCATGGTGATGAGCTGGAGATCTCTCCACTGATGGGAAACACATACCTTGTTTGCTCAATCAAAGCTCTTTGCGGCCTTGTTGGTCAATGGAACATTGGTTTGATACAAGTAGAAATTGTAGCCTGTTATATTAATTGAAGTGCCATTTAATTTAGATCACATGGAAAATTATGTAAGTCTTATTTTTAATATGAAGAAAGACTTGCTAAAGGGCCCAAATTCTGCATTTAGACATGTCGTTCTGTGCATTCTCTGTGACTTCTAGGAGGATTTTAACCCACTTAACCCCTACATTTCACCATAATTGTAAAGCCCTAGTTATTTTGCTGCTTTGACAAAGTCATTTCTGAAGATTATTATTTATTTGTTGTTATAAATCTGTCCCTCATTTTAAGGTTAACCCTCTTAAGTGAACTGAACTCTCATTTCAATATGGTGAAACTATTCATTTAAAAAATATATATAAATAGACATTGAAGATCTAATATTCAAATCATAGTGTAAAAGCAGGTGAGCTGGTGTTTTGTGGTGGAAAACTGAGCGGGTCGAGCATAACATGTCAATCCTGTTACCCATAGATGGACAGGCTAGACATTTTTTAACAATAAATAATTGTGTGAAGCTTGTATTAATTTGCCTCTCCCTGTTGCACACAACAAGCTTCCATTCCCCCTGTCACTAGGGGATTTATGGCTAATTTAAGATTAAGTTGTCAACCCTGTTACTTTATTTGGCACTTACTATAGTATTACTATAGATGGGAAAAGATGGGAAAATGTGTTTTTATTAAGTTGAACATGTGCTCTTTATGATAGTACATTAGAGGATGCATATATATATTGCCTTATCAGCCATGTTCTCAATGATTAACAACAACATTTTGATCAGAGGTTATGGTTTCCATTAGTGGGTCTGCTCTCTTACATCACAAGCAGTAAAGCATACGTAGCTACATGCATCTCAATATTTACAAAGTCCTATGCCACAGAAAGAGCACTTATCAAGAGAGGGGTATAAACCCCTGGAATATCAGTAGGCCTAAATGATGTAGCAAGGCAGGAAGCAGGAAAATTGCCTGCTTATCAGCTTTAAGAAGAGTTTGCTCCCCTCGCCATTATGTGAGGAATGAATGTACGTCAGATATGCTGTTTATGCTCGTATGGGCTGGTATTCTGACTTAATATTCTTGCGCTTAACTTACATTTTCACACGAGTCTCCTATCAAAGTCAATGCATGATTTAGTGCCTTTAGTGTCCAACCAACGTGAAGGGAACTACCATTCATTCCCTAAAAGTAATTTAACATTCACAGCCTGTTTATTAAGATGTGAATGTCTGAGAGTGATAATCTTTAATAATGAAACATTAAAAAAACAGAAGAAGGAAAAAAAACTGCTGATTAATTCAGTCTCTCTTCCTGTCGGCTAGGCGGGGACATTTCCATTATGAGACTCAATTATCCCCCCTGCTGCTCATCATCACCGCGCCTTATAATTATGACACTTCTCTTTTCTGTTTTATAAGATGGGTTACAAACAACGCCTGTGTCAAGTCAATCACTGGGAGTAAACACAAAGACCAACAAAGAAGTTTAAATACCAGGAAGATACATCTCACTGTAAAATACTGTAATATATGTTAAAATTCCAAGAAGAACTTGTGAGAGGGTGTCTTTTCTACTCTGCCTTGGTACTGGGTTGCGATTTCAGTGATTTAATTCCATTTTGAGGTATTGATTTTCCTGACATGAGGAGCTTGGCCTTATTGATCGGTATTCAGTAATAAGCCCATAGACCACTAAAGTAGATATGCTGTCTAATAGATAGACTGTTATTATATCATGTTCACACACCACTGAGCCTGGCCTGTCATGGTGTCACGTCATCTCACGTCCTCTGTCGCTCAGCTGGTAGAGCACGGCGCTTGTAATGCCAGGGTAGTGGGTTCGATCCCCGGGACCACCCATACACAAAAAAAATTATGCACGCATGACTGTAAGTCGCTTTGGATAAAAGCGTCTGCTAAATGGCATATTATATTATTATATACGTTTCTGCTGATTTCATCATTTGGCTGCCCTGTATGAAGCCTGTGGGAGTCTATAACCAATGCAGTTTATCAGGCACAATCAATGTGTCTCCAATGGCTGTTACAGTAGTGTATGTGCCTGAGGCCATTGTTGTCTCTGCAGTATAGAGTTACAGATATTGCATCTTAATTTGATCACTTGTTTGTTACTGAGAATGTTCCTGCGCTGGAAATGCAGATGAGCTTCGTGATTTACATACATTCACTGAAAACCTGCACAAACACACGGTTATATACTGAACAAAAATATAAATGCAACATGCAACTTTCCTGTCAGGTTTTGGCCATGACTGTTCGGGTTTTGGTCACTAGATGTCCCCATTGCACCTTTTTTGTACCTTTTGTTTTTCTTGCTCTAATTATTGTTTGCACCTGTAGGTCATTCCCTTGTTAGTATTTAAACCCTGTGTGTTCCTCAGTTCCTTGCTCAGTGTTTGTAAGTTAGCACCCAGCCCAAGCCTTGTTTTATATGGATATTTCTCTGGTTGGGATTTTACCACTTTGTGGAGTTTCTTTTGTTTTTTGGAGGTTTTCCTCTTTGTGCCTCTTGGCTTTATTTCTGGACATTGTGGATTTAGTTTCTTTGCCTGAAGATTTTGTTCTTTAATTAAACCACCATCTCTAGTACTGCTGTGTCTGCCTCATCTTCTGGGTTCTGACAATTATTAGTGACTGTTTCTCGCACCGGGTCGTGACAGAAACACTGAGCCATTATTATGAACCCAGAGGCAGCCAGTACCCAGGATCTTTTTTCCATGCTGTCCCACCATGAGGGGACTGTCCAACGCCACGAAGCTGCTCTGGTTCAGCAAGAGGCCTTAATGGCTAGACATTCTCAACTTCTGTCAGAGATGCTGACTTCCATAAAGCAGATTTCGGATCGACTTTCCCCGGCAACCGCTTCTGCTCCAGTTCATCCGATTCAAGGACCCCTGGCAGTTAATCCCCTGGCTGAACCTCGTCTGCCGCCTCCCCAACGGTTCTCAGGGGACCCGAGTGTTTGTAAGGGGTTTTTCACCCAATGTTCTCTCTCCTTTGAGCTGCAACCATCGTCGTTTCCCACCGACCGGTCCAAGATAGCATATATCATCACCCTGCTGTCGGAAAAGGCCCTGGCCTGGGCTACTGCTGTGTGGGATGCCCAAAGTCCCTGCTGTGCCAGCTACTCTACCTTTGCTGAAGAATTCAAGCGAGTGTTTCAAGGTCCTACCAACGGCCCTGACTCAGCCAAACAGCTCCTGACTCTCCGCCAAGGTCGGCGCAGCGTGACGGACTATGCCATCCAGTTCCGCACTGTGGCAGCAGCAAGTGGCTGGAACGACGAGGCGCTCACAGTGTGTTTTTTGAAGGGTCTTTCTGACACCATCCAAGATGAACTGGCCACTCGGGAACCACCGGACAACCTCGAGTCCCTTATCAAGTTGGCTTCACGCATAGACCAGCGTCTGAGAGAGAGAGAACA
The DNA here is from genome assembly GCF_964263955.1 of Coregonus lavaretus. Taxonomy (NCBI): domain Eukaryota; kingdom Metazoa; phylum Chordata; class Actinopteri; order Salmoniformes; family Salmonidae; genus Coregonus; species Coregonus lavaretus. The sequence goes on along the minus strand of NC_139993.1, from coordinate 56,729,152 downwards.
AAACCATAGACCGCTCACCCTAGCTCCTATCGGTTCCAGCTCCGAGTCTCCACCTTTATCCTCGCTGGCTCCACCAGAACCCATGCAGGTTGGACGCATCTCCCAGGCTGAGAGAGACCGCCGGATGAGGGAGCGATGCTGTCTATATTGCGGCAAACCGGGCCATTTCCGCTCCACGTGTCCCGGGCTCCAGGGAAACGCACTCTCCCGTGCAGGCCTGGGAGGACTGTAACGGGAAACATAACCTCCTCCCATCCATCCAACTCCCGCCTGCTCATTCCTGTTACCCTTTCCTGGGACGACCACGAGTTTTCTCTTCAAGCCTTGGTAGACTCTGGAGCCGCAGGTAACTTCATGGATGGGATCTGGGCGAAGGAGAATGGCGTTCCTTCTGAACCTCTAAGTGACCCCATAAGGGTTACTACGTTGGATAGAAGTCCTTTGGGATCTGGACTTGTCACTCGTGCCACTACCCCCTTACGACTTTCAGTTTCCCAACACCAGGAAGTGATGAACTTTCATCTGATCTCCTGTTCCGAGTTTCCTCTCGTCCTTGGTTATCCCTGGCTTCACAGCCATAACCCTCACATCGACTGGTCTGTGGGCACTATCAAGCAGTGGGGTCCTACGTGCCAAGCCACTTGTATCTTCCCGAGTTCCCAGAGTTCTCCTTCCGAGTCTCTAGAATCCATCGACTTGTCCCGAGTTCCCGAGTGTTACCATGACCTCAAACTGGTATTTAGCAAACAGAGGGCCACCAAACTACCACCCCATAGACCTTACGATTGCACCATCGACCTGTTGCCGGGGACCTGCCCTCCCAGGGGTCGGATCTTTTCCCTTTCTCCTCCCGAACGAGCTGCTATGGATACCTACATCAAGGACGCTCTGACAGCAGGTCTCATGCGTCCATCTACCTCGCCGGCGGGAGCAGGGTTTTTCTTTGTGGCCAAGAAGGACGGTGGATTACGACCCTGCATCGACTACCGGGGACTCAATGCCATAACCGTCCGTAACCGCTACCCGCTACCCCTTATGGCCACAGCCTTCGAGCTGCTCCAGGAAGCAGTTGTCTTCACTAAGCTTGACCTGCGGAACGCATACCATCTTGTGCGGATCAAACCCGGGGACGAGTGGAAGACCGCTTTCAACACGCCTACTGGTCACTACGAATACTCTGTGATGCCCTTCGGCCTGACCAACGCTCCGGCTGTGTTCCAAGCGCTCATAAACGATGTGCTTAGGGATATGCTTAACATCTTTGTGTTTGTTTACTTGGATGACATCCTCATCTTTTCGAGCTCCCTTCAAGAACACACTAAGCATGTCAGACAAGTGCTCAAACGCCTCCTAGACAGCCATTTGTACGTTAAGCCGGAGAAGTGTGAATTCCATTCCTCTCGAGTACAATTCCTGGGATTTATAGTGGAACCCGGACGAGTCCAGATGGACCCCAAGAAGGTAGAGGCGGTAGCGGATTGGCCCACCCCCAAGTCCGTTAAGGAAGTTCAGCGCTTCCTGGGCTTCACCAACTTTTACCGCAAGTTCATCAAGAACTTCAGCTCGGTGGCAGCCCCTCTCTCGGCGGTAACCAAGGGTGGCAACACAAGGTTTCTGTGGGGAAGAGAAGCTGAGACGGCCTTCCAAGGACTCAAGCAGCGCATCCTCTCTGCTCCCATCCTGACACTACCAACGGCGGATGAACCTTTTGTGGTGGAGGTAGACGCATCAGAGGTTGGGGTTGGAGCTGTCCTGTCACAGAGGGGTGAAGACAAGAAGCTTCATCCTTGCGCCTTCTTCTCTCACCGGCTTACCCCAGCCGAGAGGAATTACGATGTGGGGGATCGTGAACTCCTAGCGGTTAAGATGGCATTGAAGGAATGGAGACACTGGCTCGAGGGGGCTTCTCAACCGTTTCAAGTGCTTACGGACCACAAGAATCTGGAGTATATCCAGCAGGCGAAGCGGTTGAACGCCAGACAAGCTCGATGGTCTCTTTTCTTCAGCCGATTTCTCTTTTTTTTATCCTCACCTATAGACCCGGGTCGAAGAATCTCAAACCGGACGCCTTGTCACGAATCTACTCTCCTGCCATTAGAGAAGATACTGACATGACTGTCCTTCCGGCCGCTAAGATCGTGGCTCCGATCTCGTGGCAAGTGGAGGATACCGTGAAACAAGCTCAAGCCATCGAACCGGGTCCTGGAGGAGGTCCTGCTAATCGGTTGTTTGTTCCCAAGGCAGCAAGGTCTCAAGTCCTTCGGTGGGGGCACTCCTCTCGCCTCACCTGTCACCCGGGCGTAGGCCGCACCTTGGAGTTCATCCAGCGTAAGTTCTGGTGGCCCACCATAAAAGAAGACGTTGCCACTTTCATCAAAGCCTGTTCCGTGTGCTGCCAGGGCAAATCTTCTCACCTCCGCCCTCAAGGACTCCTTCACCCTCTATCTATTCCCCACCGACCCTGGTCCCATATCTCGTTGGACTTTATTACTGGCCTTCCTCCGTCCCATGGTAATACTACGATCCTAGTCATCATCGACAGGTTTTCTAAGGCGGCCAGGTTTGTTCCTTTGACCAAATTACCTTCTGCCAAGGAAACGGCTGAGTTGGTGATTAACCATGTGTTCCGAGTCTTTGGGATTCCGCAAGATATGGTTTCCGACAGAGGTCCCCAGTTCGCCTCAAGGTTTTGGAAGGCCTTCTGCCAACTCATAGGGGCCACGGCCAGTTTATCTTCAGGGTACCATCCGGAGTCCAATGGCCAAACTGAGAGGATGAATCAGGAGCTGGAAACCACCCTCAGATGCATGGTTTCCAATAACCCGTCCACTTGGTCATCCTTCATTGTTTGGGCCGAGTACGCGCACAACACCTTGTGCTCCTCCTCCACTGGTATGTCCCCGCATGAGTGTCAGTTTGGCTATGCGCCTCTATTGTTCCCGGACCAGGAGGCAGAAGTCAGAGTGCCTTCAGCCTCGAGGTTCATCAGACGCTGTCGGCTTACGTGGAAGAAGGCACGTCTTAATCTTCTGCGTTCCTCTCAGCAGTACCAACGACAAGCCAACAGAGGTCGCCGTCCCGGTCCTACCCTGTACCCCGGCCAGAGAGTATGGCTCTCAACTAAGAACCTACCACTACGGGTGGAGTCTCGCAAGCTGTCCCAGAGGTTCATCGGTCCCTTTAAGATTGCCAGGAGAGTCAATCCCGTTACTTTTCGCCTGCACTTACCCAGATCCCTTAAAATCAATCCAACATTTCACATTTCTTTATTAAAACCTGTTGTTTTTTCTCCCCTTATCCCGGCAGGCAGACCTCCCCCTCCGCCCCGTGTCATCGGTGGCCAGTCGGCTTATACCGTCCACCGGATACTGGATTCCCGCCGGGTGCAGCGGTCCTGGCAGTATCTGGTGGACTGGGAAGGCTACGGTCCCGAGGAGCGCTCCTGGGTTCCTGCCAAGGACATACTGGACCCTGACCTCATTCGTCAGTTCAGGGCCCTCCACCCTGAGAAGGCTGGTAGGAACGTCAGGAGCCGTTCCTAGGAGGGGGATTCTGTCAGGTTTTGGCCATGACTGTTCGGGTTTTGGTCACTAGATGTCCCCATTGCACCTTTTTTGTACCTTTTGTTTTTCTTGCTCTAATTATTGTTTGCACCTGTAGGTCATTCCCTTGTTAGTATTTAAACCCTGTGTGTTCCTCAGTTCCTTGCTCAGTGTTTGTAAGTTAGCACCCAGCCCAAGCCTTGTTTTATATGGATATTTCTCTGGTTGGGATTTTACCACTTTGTGGAGTTTCTTTTGTTTTTTGGAGGTTTTCCTCTTTGTGCCTCTTGGCTTTATTTCTGGACATTGTGGATTTAGTTTCTTTGCCTGAAGATTTTGTTCTTTAATTAAACCACCATCTCTAGTACTGCTGTGTCTGCCTCATCTTCTGGGTTCTGACAATTATTAGTGACTGTTTCTCGCACCGGGTCGTGACATTTCCTGAGTTACAGTTCATATAAGGAAATCAGTGAATTGAAATAAATTCATTAGGTTCTCATCTATGGATTTCACATGACTGGGAATACAGATATGCATCCATTGGTCACAGATACCTTTAAAAAAAAAAGGTAGGGTCCTGGATCAGAAAACCAGTCAGTATCTGGCGTGACCACCATTTGCTTCATGCAGTGCGACATCTCTTTTGGATAGAGTTGATTAGGCTGATTGTGGCCTGTGGAATGTTGTCCCACTCCTCTTCAATGGCTGTACGAAGTTGCTGGATATGGGCAGGAACTGGAACATGCTATCGTGCACGTTGATCCAGAACATCCAAATTTTGTGACATGTGTGGTGAGTATGCAGGCAATGGAAGAACAGGGAAAGTTTCAGCTTCCAGGAATTGTGTACAGATCCTTGCTACATGGAGCCATGCATTATCATGCTGAAACATGAGGTGATGGCGGCGGATGAATGGCACAGCAATGGGCCTCAGGATCTTGTCATGGTATCTCTGTGCATTCAAAATGCCATCGATAAAATGTAATTGTGTTCCTTGTCCGTAGCTTATGCCTGCCCATACCATAACCCCACCACCACCATGGGGCACTCTGTTCACAACGTCTGTTCAGTAAACCGCTCGCCCACAGGACACCATACACGTGGTCTGTGGTTGTGAGGCCGGTTGGACGTACTGCCACATTTTCTAAAATGACACAGTCAGCATGCCAATTGCACACTCCCTCAACTTGAGACCTCTGTGGCATTGTGTTGTGTGACAAAACTGCACAGTTTAGAGTGGCTTTTTATTGTCCCCAAGACAAGGTGCACCTGTTTAATGATCATGCTGTTTAATCAGCTTCTTTGTGCACAACATTTGAGAGAAATAAGCTTTTTGTCCGTATGCAACATTTCTGGGATCTTTTATTTCAGGTCATGAAACATGGGACCAACACTTTACATGTTGCGTTTTTATATTTTAGTTTGGTGTATTAACAGTATTGCACTTTTCATGTTGCCTACTTTTGTCCAGCTAACAGCCTAACCACCGATCAAGCAACATTATGCACAAAACTTTCAAATCCTGTTGCTACCAAATACTGGTCAAATTAAGATCCTACGTTGGCGTATTGGATGGCATTATGACAATGATGTTGATGATGCCGATTAATGATGATGGTGGTGTTTCATCAAATCAAATCAAATGTATTGGTCACACACACATGGTTAGCAGATGTTATTGCGAATGTAGCGAAATGCTTGTGCTTCTTGTTCCGACAGTGCAGCAATATCTAGCAAGTAATATCTAACAGTTCCACAACAAAAACCTAATACACACAAATCTAAGTAAAGGAATGGAATAAGAATATATAACTATATGGATGAACAATGTCATTGTTTGGAGGATGGTGATGCTGCTAACAATCATGAATCATGGATGATGATGAAGATGATTATGTATTCATCCAGTATGTATTGCTTGTGGTGTGTGTGTGTTGTACAGGGAAACCAAGTCCACTAGTGAACCTAACGCACACCCAGACCACAGAGGGAGAGTTGGTTCTGAGCTGGAGCGACCCACAGCCACAGCCCCATGCCAGCCCTGTCCCACTGAGCTATGAGGTCCGATACAACACCTCCCAAAGTACCTCTCACCCCAACTGGCTGGTAAGAACATGCTGGCCTCCGAGCAAACACAACATCTAAGTACAGGTCTTACAGCAAATAAAGCTAAAGACAATAATAATTTAACAGAGAACAAGAGCAAACACCTAGAGGATAGAGGATGTTGAAGAAGAGTCTTAAGACCGCTCATGGTTTTCTTAGATGTAGATATCAGTTTTAGTTATGTTCTCAGTCATCACAATAAAAACAAATAAAGAGAGTCGCACAGTAAATAAATTACTGGGAGTTTATACATAGTGTGTGCGACTCTCTTTTATTTGTTTTTATAGCTTACAGTTTATTCTCCGTTGGTCAGCACCTCTACACTAAGTGATGTTCTCTGGGTGTGCGCCAGCTCATACTTTTTATTAGACTCAGTCATCACAATGCCATTTTGTATTTGTGTCAAATTGTCAATCCATATAGTAACTTCTGTATGACATATTGTATTTCTCTCCCCTACTCCTTTGTTCCAGCACATGGAGGTGTCTGGAGGCCAGTGGGTGTCTCTGACTGGACTGAGGCCTGGTCTGCACTACACTGTCCAGATCCGGTCTCACCACCCTGCTCTGCCTCACCTGTGGAGTGACTGGAGCCAGCCACACCGCATCCATCTGGAAAGTAAGACCTCTCTCTCTTTCTGCACAGAAACATGCGTATCTTAAACACACAGTTAACATCATACTGGACATCTATCTGCACAGTAAGACCTCTGCCTTGCCCTACATACACACATACAGTCAGAGATATTCCCCTCACATACAGTATACCTGCACAGCACAGGAGGCTGCTGAGGGGAGGACGGCTCATAATAATGTCCGGAACGGAGCAAATGGAATGGCATCAAACACATGGAAACCATGAGTTTAATGTATTTGATACCATTCCAGGTATTCCACTCCAGTCATTATCACGAGTCCGTTCTCCCCAATTAAGGTGCCACCAACCTCCTGTGCTGCACAGTAAGACCTCTGGTTATACAGCAATGTACACATGCTTTAGTGATGTGCAGTTCGCAAACGATTCGTTCTTTTTGAACAACAATTTTTACTGACTCGAGAGTCATGATTCGTTTTTCTGAGTGACTCATTCATTTTAGTCGTTCGTTTGACCTGCTGGCTGCAATGAATTCTACAGCAGGATTAATACGTGCTCCTCCGGTGACTCCGGAGACGTGCTCCGACCAACAACTGTCTGTATGCGCGCAGGCAAAATAGATCATGATGCAGGCAGCATAGAGAAGGAAAAATATGTTTAAATTAGAACTGATAATTGATCGCATGGTGCAAGAATGAAATACATTTATTATTGAACGTTATGATGGACACAGCTTTGCATGCTCTGGTTATTACTGACTCAAATGAACAAATTGAGTTAAGATTTGTTCTTTTGACTGAACGAGTCGAAAAGATCTGAGTCCGTAAAAGAAGCCAAACTACCCATCATGCTTCAGCTGTCTGCATTAACACAACATTTACAGTTACTTATTATTTGATTACTGGTACAATAACCGTTTGTCGAGCAAAAACAAGCTTTTCTATGTTCCAGACCATCTATCACGGCTGTAGGCAGCTGTACAGACCATCTATCACGGCTGTAGGCAGCTGTACAGACCATCTATCACGGCTGTAGGCAGCTGTACAGACCATCTATCAGGGCTGTAGGCAGCTGTACAGACCATCTATCACGGCTGTAGGCAGCTGTACAGACCATCTATCACGGCTGTAGGCAGCTGTACAGACCATCTATCAGGGCTGTAGGCAGCTGTACAGACCATCTATCAGGGCCTTAGGCAGCTGTACAGACCATATATCAGGGCTGTAGGCAGCTGTACAGACCATCTATCAGGGCTGTAGGCAGCTGTACAGACCATCTATCAGGGCTGTAGGCAGCTGTACAGACCATCTATCAGGGCTGTAGGCAGCTGTACAGACCATCTATCAGGGCTGTAGGCAGCTGTACAGACCATCTATCAGGGCTGTAGGCAGCTGTACAGACCATCTATCAGGGCTGTAGGCAGCTGTACAGACCATCTATCAGGGCTGTAGGCAGCTGTACAGACCATCTATCAGGGCTGTAGGCAGCTGTACAGACCATCTATCAGGGCTGTAGGCAGCTGTACAGACCATCTATCAGGGCTGTAGGCAGCTGTACAGACCATCTATCAGGGCTGTAGGCAGCTGTACAGACCATCTATCAGGGCTGTAGGCAGCTGTACAGACCATCTATCAGGGCTGTAGGCAGCTGTACAGACCATCTATCAGGGCTGTAGGCAGCTGTACAGACCATCTATCACGGCCTTAGGCAGCTGTACAGACCATCTATCACGGCTGTAGGCAGCTGTACAGACCATCTATCACGGCCTTAGGCAGCTGTACAGACCATCTATCACGGCTGTAGGCAGCTGTACAGACCATCTATCACGGCTGTAGGCAGCTGTGCAGACCATCTATCAGGGCCTTAGGCAGCTGTGCAGCTAGGGTTGGCTTTCCCACTGGCTTTTGTCCCGGGTATTCCATGGAGTGACATGTACACTCTATGTGAGGTTGTTTTCAATGGACTCACAGCTGCTACCTATAATCTAGTCTATCCACATCCCTCTGCTGTTCCCATCCATCTGTAAAAGCATGATTGAATGGTTCTGAAAAAGTGAGTGAGTCTGCAGGTGAGCTTCTCTGGCACCAAGGCCTCCGCACTCAAGTCACATCTCCAGATAGTAGCTAGTTGCGTATTGTTCCAGACAACAGAATGAGTCATTTCTTATTCGTCCTTCAAAGTTTTGTTATTCTAGTGTTCTCTGTGGCCGATATGGTGGCATTTGTTTTAGAGAAAGTCGTGGAGGACAAACCTTCCATTAATTGTCCTGTGCGTGTGCGTTCCATTAATTATCCTGTGTGTGTGTGTGTGTGTGTGTGCACGCCTGCGTGTGTGCGTGCGTGTGTGTGTGTGTATGTATGTGTGCATGCTTGTGTGTGTTCATGATTGTTTGTGTGTGTGTGTGTGTGTGTGTATGTTTGGTGTGTGTGTGTGTATGTTTGGTGTGTGTTTGTATGTTTGGTGTGTGTGTGTGTGATTCAATCATTGACCTCTATTATCTCCAAGGGGAGATAGGGTGCAATATCTGAAAACAAACCAATTAAACTTGCTCATCTGTATACAGTATGATATGCATACAGGGCCAATCTCAGTGTGGTCATCTATGACCGTTTATGACTAAGTAGGAAGCAGCAGTGTTGTGTTCGAGATCACCTAAAGCGAGACTGATTCAAGATCAATACCGGAACAAATTCGAGTCCAAGTCAAGACCGAGACCGGGAGGGGGAAAAGGGGTCAGAGACAGTCAAGACTGAGACCAGAAAAATGCGAGTCCAATTCAAGACTATGATTGTAATAACAATTTAAAATGTCCAGTATTTCTGTGTTCATATTTCAGAACAACATATGGATGGATTCTTTAGACATTCAGAATAGTGAAAAAATGCATGCTGAGGGAAAATAGAGCCACTCTACAAATTATTACTAACCCAAACACAGTGGGGAACAATGGGCCTTCTACGCCTTCAGAGAAGGGCTAAGGATTTATAAAATAATAATTATTATTATATAATAATAATGATAGTATTATTTTCAATTATGTTCTGATTTTATCTCTTCTGTTTTTGTTGGAAAGAAAAGGGTTATGTTATGTTGCGTCAATTCGAATCTGGTATAGGAACAAAAAGAGTTGAACACACGTCTTTTAAGATATACTAGTATTTTAATTAATGCAAACACTTGAATGGTAAATATGATGTTCGTATATACGGGCCCACTGAAAAACCACGCAGGGCAGACAGAGAACTGAGCTATTGTTATAAGTTCTTCTTTAAATACTCTGACAGAGATAGTTCCCGCTCCCTGCTGGGCCTGTCAGAATAGAGGCTGGGTGTGTTTAAACTTACCCAACCTATCGTTGGCGCTCAGGCTGGTCCCAGCCCCTTGGCGCTTCACTGTTGCCGGGCATTAGTTGTTATCTTTACAACTTGTCTCGAGTCAGCAACCTCAGACATAGTTTGTTCTTCTTCATTGTAGCAGTACACATGTCCTTGAGCAGTTTAACAAAGAGGCAGTGTGTGTGTGTGAGTCACAAGCCTGTCTCAGCCTACCCCCTAACGGTTCCTCACATTAATCACAGCTTGTTATGTTAAACAATCTATATCAGTACAGCACAAACCTATTATGTTTAATCATTAATGTATTCTTTCTAAGCTAGGCATCACATCTAGTTATAAGAAAATAGATCCCCACAGTTAACACTGATGGTCTCTGGGAAAATAAATCTAGCTAGCTAAGTCAGCCATAGGCTAGGCCATCAGAAGCTAAATAAAGGCATCTGCCATTCAGCTGTATTTGGGCAAAATGTTGGAGTGACAGTGGAATCAACCAATCACATTTTGACTTAATGGGTGGGGCCGTTTTTACAAACACTTATGGAAACGTCTGCCTTCTTGAAGGACAACAGGTCACCGCGCAGTAGCGAACAATAGTTTTCTCACGGTCTAGCTAGCTAGCTTTTGTTGTCGGCTATTTTGCAGCGGCTTCAGCAGGTGCTATCAAAGAGGATGTTGTTGCTAATTTGTTAGCTTCTTCCTTTTCAAGAATAACTTTCAACAAGAAGTTAAGTTTTAAATGATCATCTGGTGAGTGGAACTGTGTTTTTTCTATTGCAGCGGCGCTTGCTGTTGCTAGCCATCTCTTAGAAAATATTTTGTGTGTGTGAAACATTGTTGCATTTAATGTGGAACTGAAAGCATTTTAGCAACATGAAATCTTATTAATATCTGTTCCCAGGAAGAATGACACTTTTTAAAAATCATTTTCTGACAAGCGACCACTTAGATATGGTCATTTTCACATTTTCATAAATTCTTAGAATGTTTGGATATTACGCATTTGTGAAAATTCTTTAGTAATATAGAGTGGGAAAGCGGCTGTGCGTTTGGACAATTAATAGACACTGCAGTAAATAAAACCAATTAAAAACATCTGTCTTGTCCAGGACTTGAGTCTACACAGACCGGTGCGCTATAGCCAATCAGAGCTACATTAGGCCTTCATACGAACAAGCCATTTACCACACGGGCCTGCCATCATTCACTTTGAACTGCGTGTTTTACAGGCAGTTGCAACAGCGTGACTTTAGATCATTAGAAAGCGTTCGCCAAAAGCCACAAAATACACCTGAATGGATTTCTGCAAATATGTAAACACCACGGGAGTCCTCTTACATTTAAGGACCTTTACAGTCCTATTGATCAAACAACTATGAAAAGGTAGGCTCTCTCTTCCTCAGTTATGGACATCAACAACTAATGTTAGCCAGAGCAAGATGAGCTAAATATCTAACGACGGAACATTAGATAAACCCTCTCAAACTTTTTCAGCTAGTTGGCCGTCAAAATTGCACTGATAAATGATGGGATGGGGAATTGTAGCCTCCTCGTCCTTCTGCAGCTTGCCTGCCAATGCATGCTTGTCCAAACCAAGCACCCAAGCTAACTGACTAAAGTTGGCTAACTTGCTAGCAGTGTTGCCAACTTAGCGACTTTGTCGCTATATTTAGCGAGTTTTCAGACCCCTCTAGCGACACATTTTCAAAAAAGCGACTAGTGACAAATCTAGCGACTTTTTCTGGTGTTATTGGAGACTGAAAGCACGTATCGTTCTTACTCTTCTCAACGAGCAGCAGGTGCTGCCGTGGCGTGGGCTCCACCCCCGTCCCAAAGCACTCACAGGCGGCCCAGTCCTCGCGCAGCAGTCCCTCCCAGCTGCAGTCAGAGCAGGAGATGTTCACCCCTCCGCGTCCAGACTGCAAATGAATCGCGCATGCGGGAAGCCACCGCTGGCTGATCCCGCCCTGGCTTACATTCAGGGCGGGATGTAAATGTAGGGTGTTTTTTACTCATTTTTTGTCTCTCCCACGACGTTATTCCTCTCTCCTACAGCGTCCATCACAATTACATGCACATTGCCAATTATGCAAATTAGGTGATGATGTCATTTAGCGACTTCTAGCGACTTTTAGGACAGCCAATAGCTACTTTCCTTACTGAGGAGTTGGCAACACTGCTTGCTAGCTAGCTACTTCCAGACACAAATGAGAGAACACCTCACTCTGACCATTTTACTCGCCCTAGCAGAGCTGGTTATGCTGTTTACATGTTATCTAGAGCGTTCTTGACTAACTATAACTTTTTTTGCCTATGTTTACTGACACCGGTCATATTTAACGGGTGTTGCGCGTTCGTAAATTCATCAGTTCTGCGCTCTGGCACACTCAGACGAGAGTGCTCTGAAATCGGAGTAGATAGCCAGAGTAAATTTGCGAACGCAAGAGATATGCTAACTGGATAACATTCGTTCAAGTTCTTGCAAGCTAACCAAATGACACCTGCATCTCTAGCTGTGTATAGCCACCGAAAAACTATATGAAGGGAGAAAGTCAGTCACTCACCCACTCCTCCAATGGCATGACATGACATCCTCCTGGCAGTTAGCTAGCTATCTAGCTAACATTAGGCTCTGTGTTTTTAGCTTACTACATAAATAGATATGCTAGCCTATTAGCCATGTTATGACTGACTTGTGATCATTGCCCTTGCTAGTTTGATTGTATTGACATTCCCAGCTTTAGTTACATTCATCCATTTTTGTCCAGAATATTGAGTCATTGAAACTGAAACAGTGCATCCCGAATGGAGGCAGCAAACAATGTACCAGGCCAGCTGTGATTTACAACCTGATAGCAATATTTTTTGGACTAGCAAGAAATGTATTGGTGAATTATATTAATCATGAACTGCATCCATCTATTCTGCCAACAATGCCTTAGTGTACGTCATGGAATGTTGAGTCAAATATAACCTATTTTTAAAACCTCTTTATAAAGTTGGTTTTGTAGCATAAACTGGGAATGATATTTTTGACTGATATTATGATTGTCTGTTTGTTTCATATTTGCAAAGTAGTTAAAACGCTGTCAGTTCCACTTTAAACTTTAGGTCAGTGGTTACTTTGTGCTAAACGTGAAATGTTGTTTGCAGAGGGAAGTAATAGTTGTACATTTCGATTCTTATGATTGGGACCTACTGGCTTATTAGGTCGGAGTTTATGGACTGCTTATCCTTTAACAACATCATGCTGTGTCTGACTGCTGTCTTTCCATCGGCCCTATGCAGTGGTGTAGTGGTGCCTGGAGAAGCGGGTATACTCCAATTTTGCCAAAAAGTTCCCAAATGTGCCGCCCAGCGAAGGAAGAGCACCCTATGTGAAAGATCCTGTGTTTTCCTATGTTTTTTTAACAAGTTTTCCTATTGATTTTTCAGATTTTCACTCTAAAATTGACAAAAGTTAGATGGTCTAAGTCTACAACAATGCTTAAACCACATCAATCTGATTGGGTGGGCCTGTCAGGGCCTGGCTCCCCAGTGGGTGGGCCTTTGTCCACCCAGCCCCATCTATGTCTACGCCCCTGATGCAAACAGCTCATGATGACAAATGCTCATCACAAAGAGCCTACTAACCAACACTTCGACTAAACTTTTTCAATACCTAGTTTTCATACCCATTTTTGCCTTAGTTTGCATTTACTGGTATCATAAGTGGAAACGTCTTTACTACCCTTCCGTCATTCTTCTGTGAGCTGCTCCATGCCAAAACCAGTTGAGAGCTGCACACTCTTGCTGCCTGCAAATGATATTCCGCTGAAACTAGGCTATGTGTGCAGTGCGCATGTGAATATATTTCACGTGCTTTGCGATTGTGTAGGCTACTTTGTGCATGATTTCTCTATTGTACTACATAATTAATAAGTCGTATACCTCCACTACAGTACTTTGATCCGCATCAATAGGGATTAAGAAGTGAGTATACGCAATGCCCACTGAAAAGAATACCTGTGCTACACCACTGGCCCTTTTGTGTTTTACAAAAAGTGCAGTCTCCTACATGAGTGCGCTGGTATTACGGTTGCTGTCCTTTCAGAATCACGAACCTGTCACACACTGAAGGCATATAGGTTCACCACTGCGCAAACATGTCTATTAAGGCTTTTAAGATATTAATGTTTCAAGAAAGATGTGTATATATTTGGCCTGGCGAAGCGGTTTTATGCGCTGACTGAATGGAAGCTGATAATTATTATTTTTGTACTCCGCTGGCATCGATATTAGTCAAACATTTATTCTAGTCTCAAAATTGACTACAAAGTGTAAATAGGATAATTCTGGTCATAAAGTCAGTCTTTGTAGGTGAGTTTGTCATGACTTACTTGAGGATAGGGTTTTGATTTCGACAATGCTCACTTGCCCTCTAAACACAGGATATGCAGAACACACAGACAGTGAGACACACCTGCCCAGCAGCACAGTGGATCTGACTTTGTTTACATAAGACAACAGGTCGTAAAAAATTTTACTTGAGAAATACTGCACCAAACACCTTAGCTGGATGTAAAATTGCGTGACTAAAACCTCGGCAAAAACGTACAGAAAAATTAGATTTATTTTGAGTTATCTTAGATTCATTCTAAAGTAATTCTGGCTTTGTTCTATGGTGTCTCATGTGGGACAAACATCAGTAACTGCCACATTGAATCACACCCCCAAGACTGACATTTTGTTTTTCACAATGAGCAACAGAGAAACGCATGCGGAATTGGTGCATTGAGTCACTCTTTAAGACAAAAGGAGAAGCTATTTTCTTAGCACACTGTCTTTCTATACATCTGTGGTTGATAGATTTTGCCCACACAAACACACCTATATGGGGAGACTGGGATGGGTCAGTACCTGCTGCATACTGTACTGTTAGAGACGCAATGATTCATAGATATACATTGCATTCCCATGCAGCCAATACAGTATACATTGGGTAACTTAGCAAACAGATTTGGTTAGGAAATTGTGAAGTTGTATCAGGTTGCCAGATGTAATGTCAAATATGGGGACAGGATCAGGATGGAGCAGGGTGGTAATTAGGGAGCTGGATGGTGGATGGATTAAATTAAGAGAATATTAGATTAGGAATATGAAGGTGGGATTATTGTATTATTATTTTCATCAAAGGGCTCATTTGCATTTTTGTCTAGTTGATCTCTCTCTTATTCTCCTCTTTCGATCTCTCCCTCCCTGCCCCTCTTCTCTATCTCTCTCTCGCTGTCCCTTTCTCTGTCCCTCTCTCTCCCTCTCCCCCTCTCTCTGTGATGACTACATCATGCAGAGAGTTGGTTTTCGGAGGTTGTCTGTCTATGTCCAACCTCTCCTCCTATAGCTTCACTGCAGAGCTGGAGATTCATCGGTCAGCCCTGTCAGCCCTCTCTCTGACTGACATGATGAAGGCTCTTCATAAAGGACAAAGACAGGGAATGAAAGATGGGGATCTCTGAGGGATTCTGCCCAGTGTAAAAGTGATTATTGAAAACACACACAGGAGAGCCAGGACCATGGAAATATAATTATATTTTTATTGGTCAGGACGAGCACACACAGAGACACACGCAGAGACATTTGTTACATTTGAATCCTAGAGAGGCTCCAGGAGGTTCTCCCTCACACACGCTCTTTGTTTCTCATTGCTCCGAGGAAGATCATTACATGCAACTAATCACCTAGGCTATGGCCCTTTTTAGCTTTCAGTCAATAGATTGTTTATGAGGTACATAAAATCAGACAAACAGAAAATAACTTAAACTGGAAGCAAGTTTTTCATCATTGTCCCTGAAACTGTGATGCTTCATCTGTTATTTCAGACTATGTCTGGAGATTGTGTACTGCTGTGTGAAATTGAGTTTTTCTCCTTTTAATGTCTTCTCAGATTATTTTTTCAAATAAATCTTTATGACATTGATTTTGTTTCTTACCTTGGTCCGTTGATTACAAATTTTCCATTCAGGATGAAGGGTAGAATCAAAGCGGGGGAAAAGTGTTCTTACCACCTGTTGCCATGGTAACTAGACATGTTGAGCAGACATGTTTTTAGGATTTCCAGACATGGGATATTTTTTTGTTGTTGCAAGGTGTGAAGAAAAAAATGCATGCATGCAATTCTATGTCATTTACATGATAGAAGACTTTAGCAGAATATTTTTTTATACACTACATGACCAAAAGTATGTGGACACCTGTTTGTCGAACATCTAATTCCAAAATCATGCGCATTAATATGGAGTTGGTCCCCCCTTTACTACAGTTCTTGTGCTGACGTTGCTTCCAGAGACAGTTCGGAAATCAGTAGTGAGTGTTGCATCCGAGGACAGAAGATTTTTTGCGCGCTACGTGCTTCAGTACTTGGCGGTCCCGTTCTGGGAGCTTGTGTGGCCTACCACTTCGCAGCTGAGCCGTTGTTGCTCCTAGAAGTTTCCATTTCACAATAACAGCACAAACAGTTGACTGGGGCAGCTCTAGCAGGGCAGAAATTTGACGAACTGACTTGTTGGAAATGTGGAATCCTATGACGGTGCTACATTGAAAGTCATTGAGCTCTTCAGTAAGGCCATTCTACTGCTAATGTTTGTCTATGGAGATTGCATGGCTGTGTACTCGATTTTATACACCTGTCAGCAACGGGTGTGGTTGAAATAGCCGAATCCACTAATTTGAAGTGGTGTCCACATACTTTTGGCCATGTAGTGTACCACACAAAGGGCCAAATGCAGGCTACTGTGGAACTCGTTATTCAGGTAGGATGCCATTTTGGAACTTTTTATTTTATTTTCGTATTTATAATCATTTGTTTTATTATTATTGTATATCATTGTTATTATTGTAGCCTATTTAAAAATCTAAACCAGTTCTTTAAATATGCAAAACGTGTTTTGTTTAATTCTGTTGAGACATTTTCGTGGTTAAATTACGTTTTTGAAATGTGTGCTCCATTTTTAGATAGGTTATAGTATTAATATCATTAGCCTATTGCTGTCATTTGTTGGGTACGGTAGGCACTAGCCTTTCTTGGTAATTGCTGCAATATAGCCTGTTCAAAACTTTTGTGAAGGTTTAAACTAGTTCGCAGGTGTTATGTTTCATTCTGTTGAGCCATTTGAAATGGCTGAAATGTTGTGTTTGCCGCGATAAAATATCCTGCTTGTATTTTCCATATAAACAATGGCTTGACTTACTTTTGACATTACCCTAATAAAGTTTAGAAACATTTGTGAAGGTTTGGTGTGATGTGGCTATTAGCCTATTATACAGTTTTTCTAACTGAGTTCACTTTGCTTGCTTTCAGATGTGACATATCTCCCTGAGAGAGTGGTGGCCAGCTTTGGAGACAGCGTGACCGTGTACTGCGTGTTCAACGACCTCACGGTGAACGCCAGCACCACGGTCTGGATTCTGAACTCCCGTGACCGCCTGCCTAAGAGCCAGTACACTGCGGTCAACGACCGTGTCAGTAAGATAACGGTTCGACCATCGGAGCAGAGACTGTCTGACACCCTGCATTGCTGCCAGCCTTTAGGGGAGACGTATAGCTGTAACTACCGCTACGCAACGATATATATTAAAGGTGAGCTGGGATGATGGGAGGATGCATGTATGGATGTCAGGGTTTGGATGTATGTCAAGGCTTGGATTGATATAGGGTTGGGATTGGGTTAGCGTTAGACCTCAGGAAATGTATTTAGTTTGATGTAGATTCTCTGTGTGTTTCAGATCCGGTCATTGATATCAGCTGTGTGACCAATGGGGATCTGGACAGCATGACCTGTAGGTGGAACAACCTACCTGTAGGTGGAATCAACTTCCTGTCCAGGTAAACACTACTTACAGCATTGGGCACATACACCTCTACAACCTACACCTCTACAACCTACACCTCTACAACCTACACATACACCTCTACAACCTACACCTCCACAACCTACACCTCTACAACCTACACCTCTACAACCTACACATACACCTCTACAACCTACACATACACCTCTACAACCTACACCTCTACAACCTACACATACACCTCTACAACCTACACCTCTACAACCTACACCTCTACAACCTACAACCTACACATACACCTCTACAACCTACACCTCTACAACCTACACCTCTACAACCTACACCTCTACAACCTACACCTCTACAACCTACACCTCTACAACCTACACCTCTACAACCTACGCATACACCTCCACAACCTACACCTCTACAACCTACACATACACCTCTACAACCTACACCTCTACAACCTACACCTCTACAACCTACACCTCTACAACCTACACCTCTACAACCTACAACCTACACATACACCTCTACAACCTACACATACACCTCTACAACCTACACATACACCTCTACAACCTACACCTCTACAACCTACACCTCTACAACCTACAACCTACACATACACCTCTACAACCTACACCTCTACAACCTACACCTCTACAACCTACACCTCTACAACCTACACCTCTACAACCTACACCTCTACAACCTACACCTCTACAACCTACGCATACACCTCCACAACCTACACCTCTACAACCTACACATACACCTCTACAACCTACACCTCTACAACCTACACCTCTACAACCTACACCTCTACAACCTACACCTCTACAACCTACAACCTACACATACACCTCTACAACCTACACATACACCTCTACAACCTACACATACACCTCTACAACCTACACCTCTACAACCTACACCTCTACAACCTACACCTCTACAACCTACACCTCTACAACCTACACCTCTACAACCTACACATACACCTCTACAACCTACACCTACACCTCTACAACCTACACCTACACCTCTACAACCTACACCTACACCTCTACAACCTACACATATACCTCTACAACCTACACATACACCTCTACAACCTACACCTCCACAACCTACACCTCCACAACCTACAACCTACACATACACCTCTACAACCTACACATACACCTCTACAACCTACACATACACCTCTACAACCTACACATACACCTCTACAACCTACACATACACCTCTACAACCTACACCTCCACAACCTACACCTCCACAACCTACAACCTACACATACACCTCTACAACCTACACATACACCTCTACAACCTACACCTCCACAACCTACACCTCTACAACCTACACCTCTACAACCTACACATACACCTCTACAACCTACACATACACCTCTACAACCTACACCTCTACAACCTACACATACACCTCTACAACCTACACCTCTACAACCTACACCTCTACAACCTACAACCTACACATACACCTCTACAACCTACACCTCTACAACCTACACCTCTACAACCTACACCTCTACAACCTACACCTCTACAACCTACGCATACACCTCCACAACCTACACCTCTACAACCTACACATACACCTCTACAACCTACACCTCTACAACCTACACCTCTACAACCTACACCTCTACAACCTACACCTCTACAACCTACAACCTACACATACACCTCTACAACCTACACATACACCTCTACAACCTACACATACACCTCTACAACCTACACCTCTACAACCTACACCTCTACAACCTACACCTCTACAACCTACACCTCTACAACCTACACCTCTACAACCTACACATACACCTCTACAACCTACACCTACACCTCTACAACCTACACCTACACCTCTACAACCTACACCTACACCTCTACAACCTACACATATACCTCTACAACCTACACATACACCTCTACAACCTACACCTCCACAACCTACACCTCCACAACCTACAACCTACACATACACCTCTACAACCTACACATACACCTCTACAACCTACACATACACCTCTACAACCTACACATACACCTCTACAACCTACACCTCCACAACCTACACCTCCACAACCTACAACCTACACATACACCTCTACAACCTACACATACACCTCTACAACCTACACATACACCTCTACAACCTACACATACACCTCTACAACCTACACCTGTACACGTACAGTACCAGTAAAAAGTTTGGACACACCTACTCATTCATGGGTTTTTCTTTATTTTGACTATTTTCTACATTGTAGAATAATAGTGAAGACATCAAAACTATGAAATAACACATATGGAATCAATTAGTAACCAAAAAAGTGTTAAACAAATCAAAATATATTTTATATTTGAGATTCTTCAAAGTAGCCACCCTTTGCCTTGATGACAGCTTTGCACACTCTTGGCATTCTCTCAACCAGCTTCATGAGGAATACTTTTCCAACAGTCTTGAAGGAGTTCCCACATATGCTGAGCACTTGTTGGCTGATTTTCCTTCACTCTGCGGTCCAACTCATCCCAAACCATCTGAATTGGGTTGAGGTCGGGGGATTGTGGAGGCCAGGTCATCTGATGCAGCAGTCCATCACTCTCCTAGGTCAAATAGCCCTTACACAGCCTGGAGGTGTGTTTGGGGTCATTGTCCTGTTGAAAAACAAATGATAGTCCAACTAAGTGAAAACCAGATGGGATGGTGTATCACTGCAGAATGCTGTGTTAGCCATGCTGGTTAAGTGTGCCTTGAATTCTAAATAAATCACTGACAGTGTCACCAGCAAAGCACCCCCACACCATCACACCACCTCCTTCGTACTTCACGGTGGGAACCACACATGCTGAGATCATCCGTTCACCTACTCTGCATCTCACAAAGACACGGCGGTTGGAACCAAAAATCTCAAATTTGGACTCATAGGACAGATTTCCACTGGTCTGATGTCCATTGCTCGTGTTTCTTGGCCCAAACAAGTCTCTTCTTATTATTGGTGTCCTTTAGTAGTGTTTTTTTTGCAGCAATTCGACCATGAAGGCCTGATTCAAACAGTCTCCTCTGAACAGTTGATGTTGAGATGTGTCTGTTACTTGAACTCTGTGAATCATTTATTTGGGCTGCAATTTCTGAGGCTGGTCCTCATGAGAGCCAGTTTCATCATAGCGCTTGATGGTTTTTGCGACTGCACACTTGAAATGTTCCGTATTGACTGACCTTCATGTATTAAAGTAATGATAGACTGTCGTTTCTCTTTGCTTATTTGAGCTGTTCTTGCCATAATATGGACTTGGTCTTTTACCAAATAGGGCTATCTTCTGTATACCACCCCTACCTTGTCACAACACAACTGATTGGCTCAAACGCATTAAGAAGGAAAGAAATTCCACAAATTAACTTTTAACAAGGCACACCTGTTAATTGTAATGCATTCCAGGTGACTACCTCATGAAGCTGGTTGAGAGAATGCCAAGAGTATGCAAAGCTGTCATCAAGGCAAAGTGTGGCTACTTTGAAGAATCTCAAATATAACATATATTTTGATTTGTTTAACACTTTTTTTGGTTAATACATGATTGCATATGTGTTATTTCATAGTTTTGATGCCTTCACTATTATTATACAATGTAGAAAATATTAAAAATAAAGAAAAATCCTGGAATGAGTAGATGTGTCCAAACTTTTGACTGGTACTGTATTGTTAAAGTGACTATTGGTTATCTTATATCTTATTATTAAAAGCAGTGTATTAGAGCATTTGAAATACAGGAGGATCTTATATTTGGCTCTTTGTTAAAGATGCATTATACATAAATTGCTCTGACATTTCCTGGTTGATACGATTTTAATAGTTTGCCAAACAGGCAAAGCGATATGTGCACAATATCTAAGGAAGTCTCAAGGTTTTGCTCGTCTGAGGTAGAGTATCTCATGATAAGCTGTAGACCACACCATCTTTTTTATATCTTTTTTTATTTTATTTCACCTTTATTTAACCAGGTAAGCCAGTTGAGAACAAGTTCTCATTTACAACTGCGACCTGGCCAAGATAAAGCAAAGCAGTGCGATAAAAACAACAACACAGAGTTACATATGGGGTAACCAAAACATAAAGTCAAAAATACAACAGAACATATTGCAGCTTTAAATGTTGACACCTTTTCAGTGTCTCTGCTTGGTGTCTCTGATGTATTCCTAAGAAATACAGAGTGGGAGTTGGTTCAGGATCATGGAACAATACAGAACAGATTTAACCCCCTCAAGCGCAGCCTGGTGTCTAAGACTAGGCGTAACATAGTAAATGTAAGTCCGGGACACTCAAATTAGAATTATATGTGACCGACCACCTCGATTCAGTCTTATGTTGCGAAATTTGAAATTGTGTTTTTGCCATTGGATAAAAGTAGAGACTCAGAGCTTCAAAATGGTAGATCGTACACTGCAGTTGAGGAACAATGGGAAAGTAATCCTGCTTTGAAAGTTGATAAACTTGTTACCCCACATTTTCGAGAAAATGGCTCTTGAATGTTTTGGTACACCTACTGGAGAGATCTTCTTTGTCTACCCATCTCTTTAAGGATTCACATGTAATACCATGTGCTAATTAGAGTGAGTAAGGTAGTGTAGTAAACAACCAAAGATTTCAAGACTAAAAGTGGTGAAAGTAGTAGCCTGCAATAAGAAAAAAAAACAGGTAAAAATACACTTTATCTAGTCCTATATCCTAAGCTGACTTTGGTGTAGGTCGTGTTGTTCTTCACATTACCATCTCTGGTAAACACACACTATATCAAATAAAATCAAACTATGTGTCACATGCACAGGATACAGAAGGTGTAAATGGTGCTCTGAAATGGGTTCAGATGCAAATATTTTATACATATTTTACCCAGGCACACTTGTATAAATTGATGGGTCATGTGAAATAAATGCTATAATGAGCTAGCTAAACAATGAACCATAATCCCAACCTATACAATACTACTAGCACTACAAACAGATTGTCATAGCTAGCCACCATGCATACAATGCAAAGGGCTTTCTGAGATACAAATAATATTACTACACAGATCATACATGTAACGTTAGCTAGCGAGCCAGCATGCTAACGTTTGGTAGCTAGCTAACAGTACGCTTTAACTTGCAATTAAAATTCTAACAAAATTAGAAACGTGTATCTGAAAATGTAGCTAGACTTACCCGTATACATGGATGAATGCTTCACGGCAGACTAGAAGGCCTTTAACTAAGTACGTCCTGTATTGTTTCCATTTTGTTTGTACAGCTTGTTTGGCCCGCATTGTCTCAAGTCACTTCGGTTTACACTGACCGTGTGCAGAAAATAGTCCATCACAACTTTTTCCCCACTGATCTTTGTTGATAGCACCTGCTAAATTCAGGGCAGCAATGTTGTTAGAGCAGTAGCAACACTTTTGCAGTTCTCTATGGCTAATGTTATATATTTAATAAATGCTGCGGTAGCAAGGATTATCTACACATACTGAGCAGCTCATGTTATAGAAAGACTCATGCTACATGGCAGACCAATCCAAACTCCTCTCTCGGCATGTCCAGCCCACGATTATCTCAGCCAATCATGTCTAGTGGGAAGGTTCCTGTCTTTTTCATAATTTAACAATTTTATTCATATTTACAGATGGCATGCAAGTTTGTTATTAAGGCACATGAATGTTCACATGTTCCAGAAGGCATTTCTGCCCAAACAAAACGCATTTTGATAAATATATTTTCTTTTTACATTCAAGTGCCTTCTCTGTGAAGTAGTGACGTGGACATAAGCCTAACTTTCTGAAACGGGTTACATGAGACCGTTTGCAATTCGTAACAAATCGTACGAATTGCAATTGGTACTGGAACATATCATACGAAATGTATGATGGACATCCACAAATTAACATTAACATCCCATACGAAACGTAACATATAATACTAAATGGAGAGACAGATATACTTTACTATGTTACATCTACCCCTGAGTGCAGGTTGTCAAGCAAAATGTAAATGACTGTGTGTGTGTAATTTGTGAATTATTGCTGTGATTTCAAAACTCAGGCAGTGAAAGGAAGTGTAGAAGTTTAGACTTGTTGCATACCATAGACTATGATATAGATCATACATACCCAGAAGTGGTAAGGGCGTTTTCACCCTGACGTTCTTTGTGTGTATGCGTGTGTGTGTCTGTTAAATTCTCCAGGGTGGCCGACCTGTCCTGTGACGTCATGGAGGAGGCGGAGAGGGTGGGCGGGCCAGTGGGTGTGGTCAGGCAGGCGAAGTGTGAATCCAGCAGCTCTAGGGGAGTGAAGAGCTGCAATCTGCAGCCAATCAGAGTGACTTCCTGCTACAAGCTGTGGATGGAGGCCAAGACAGACAACGGCACGAGGTCACATCCTGTCTACATCACACCTATGGAACACGGTGAGTTAGGACCAGTATAGGAGTTCTGGTCTTGTTACATTTATTTTCTTACATGTTGTGGCTTTTTGGAACCTACAGCACCTGTATGTGTTAATAATAATAATAAGTCTTTTTTTCTTTTCTTTTTTTTTTCACATTTTATATAGCTTTCAGTCTGCTTGACCAGGCTACATAATGACTGTCCTCTCCCTTCCTTGCCTCTCCCCTTCTAGTGAAGCCCCATCCTCCCTCAGGCCTTGAGGCAGTAAGCATGCCCAGTGGGGTCCTAAAGCTGGCGTGGGTGCCCCCAGAACTGCCCCTCTACGATATGCAGTACCAGGTCCGCTATGCCCTCTCCACTGGCAGGGCCCATCCATTCTGGCAGGTACGTAGGGCTCTTGCCATAGTGCTCTGGTCAAAAGTAGTGCACTATGTAGGGATCATCAACTAGATTCAGCCGCGGTCCGTCTTATTCTTGAGTGGATGCTCAGGGGGCCAGAACACAATTACTAATAATTTGTAGACTGCAAATTGACTGCATGAAGCCCAAACAGATATAATATTTGACTAAAACATAATAATTTCAAACCTTGCTTGCATTAGTACACGATCAGATATATCTCTCTATTATGCGTGGGAATACTTTGGAACAGATTTCCAATATAAAAATAAATTGGAGCTGATTTGCTGGTGTTTTTACAGTCTTCTATGTCCAAATAAAATCACTGGCGGGCCAAATCCGGCCCTTGGGCCGCTAGTTGGGGAACCCTGATGTAGGGTGCCATTTCGGATGCAGCCTTGAGCTCATCTAGAGTGGCAGGGAGGGAGCAACAGGTACAACTGCCTGGCCATGAGCATCAGCTGGTCGGGCATAAAGTCTCACTTTTCTATCTATCTCTGATCTAGGAGTGGCATTATTTGCCCTAAAATACATGGCATTTACTGGTGGCTTGAGGCAGAATACGTTATTTTAATAAAACCTCTGATTTAAAACTTTTGGTGGGCAGATGAGAATATTTAGGTTAATATATTTTCTTTCTAAAATGTGCCCACTTTCGTTGGGTGCATGAGTATTTTGGAAATCTTTCCTCCATTCAAAATGTTTTAAGACATACAGTATACACTATACATATGGAAACTCCCGAGTGGCGCAGTGGTCTAGAGATCCTGGTTCGAATCCAGGCTCTGTTGTAGCCGGCCGCGACCGGGAGACCCATGGGGCGGCGCACAATTGGCCCAGCGTCGTCCAGGGTAGGGGAGGGAATGGCCGGCAGGGATGTAGCTCAGTTGGTAGAGCATGGTGTTTGCAACGCCAGGTTTGTGGGTTCGATTCCCACGGGGGGCCAGTATGAAAAATAATGTATGCACTCACTAACTGTAAATCGCTCTGGATAAGAGCGTCTGCTAAATGACTAAAATGTAAATGTAAAATGGAAAGTATTCAGACCCCTTGACCTTTTCCACATTTTGTTACGTTAGTCTTATTCTAAAATGTATTACAAAAATATATACAGTGGGGAAAAAAAGTATTTAGTCAGCCACCAATTGTGCAAGTTCTCCCACTTAAAAAGATGAGAGAGGCTGTCAGTAGCTGAGTGTAGATGCGGTGTGGAAATCAAGCGCAGGAAACACTGGCGTTCGTGAACAGACTTTAGTAAATGAAGTCAGCACCAAACAGGCGAACAGCCAACCCAACCGGGAGGCAAAATACAAATTACGCACAAAATACAACGTGCGTAAAAAGACAATAGCGCACACAGTGCGGACTCTCGAAAACAACAAAACACGAGAGTAATAACGAGAGCAACAGCTAGACAATAACCAATCACACATAACACCTGACCCAACACACGATAACTAAATAGGAAACCAAATCAAACACTAACAAGGGACAGGTGTACAAACAGACAAAACAAAACAAACATGAAACATCGAACGGTGGTAGCTAGTACTCCGGGGACGACGACCGCCGAAGCCTGCCCGAACAAGGAGGAGGAGCAGCCTCGGCCGAAACCGTGACAGTACCCCCCCCTTGACGCGCGGCTCCAGCCGTGCGCCGATCCCGGCCTTGGGGACGACCAGGACGACGCGGAGCAGGGCGCGTAGGATGACCCCGATGGAACTCGGTCAGCAGGGACAGGTCTAATATGTCCCTCCTCGGCACCCAGCACCGCTCCTCCGGGCCGTACCCCTCCCACTCCACGAGATATTGGAGACCCCCCATCCGGCGTCTCGAATCAAGGATGGACCTCACAGTGTACGCCGGAGCCCCCTCGATGTCCAACGGGGGCGGAGGAGTCTCCTCTATCTCATAGTCCTGGAGTGGACCAGCCACCACCGGCCTGAGGAGAGACACATGGAACGAGGGGTTAATATTCCTGTAATCAATAGGCAGTTCTAACCTGTAACACACCTCGTTCAACCTCCTCAGGACTTTGAATGGCCCCACAAACCGCCGACCCAGCTTCCGGCAGGGCAGGCGGAGGGGCAGGTTTCTGGTCGAGAGCCAGACTCGATCTCCAGGTGCGTATACAGGCCCCTCACTGCGGTGGAGATCGGCGCTCGTCTTATGCCGACGGATGGCCCGCTGCAGATGAACGTGGGCAGCGTTCCATGTTTCCTCCGAGCGCCGCACCCACTCATCCACCGCAGGGGCCTCGATCTGGCTCTCGTGCCAAGGTGCCAGAACCGGCTGGTACCCTAACACACACTGGAAAGGGGTTAGTTGGGTGGAGGAGTGGCGGAGAGAGTTCTGTGCCATCTCGGCCCACGGAACGTATCTCGCCCACTCCTCCGGCCGGCCCTGGCAATAAGACCTCAGAAACCTACCCACATCCTGGTTGACACGTTCAACCTGCCCATTACTCTCCGGGTGGTAACCCGAGGTAAGGCTCACCGAAACCCCCAACCGTTCCATAAAGGCTCTCCACACTCTGGAGGTGAACTGGGGGCCTCGATCAGACACTATATCCTCGGGTACCCCGTAATGCCGGAAGACATGGGTAAACAGAGCCTCAGCGGGTCTGTAGGGCGGTAGGGAGACCCGGCATGGGAAGGAGACGACAGGCCTTCGAGAACCGATCCACAACGACCAGGATGGTAGTATTCCCCTGTGAGGGGGGAAGGTCTGTAACAAAGTCCACCGAGAGGTGGGACCAGGGTCGTTGTGGAACGGGCAGGGGTTGTAGCTTACCCCTGGGCAAATGTCTGGGCGCCTTACACTGTGCACACACCGAACAGGAGGAGACATAAACCCTCACATCCCTGGCTAACGTTGGCCACCAGTACTTAGTGCTAAGGCAGTGAACTGTCCGGCCGATACCTGGATGTCCAGAGGAGGGGGACGTATGAGCCCAATAAATGAGGCGATCGCGTACCTCGAGCGGAACGTACGTCCGACCCACTGGACACTGTGGAGGACTTGGGTCGGTGCGTAACGCCCGCTCGATCTCTGCATCGACCTCCCATACCACCGGTGCCACCAGACAAGACTTTGGTAGTATGGGAGTGGGCTCAACGGACCTCTCCTCCGTGTCATACCGCCGAGACAGGGCATCTGCCTTCCCATTCTGGGACCCAGGGATGTAAGTGATTTTAAACACAAACCGGGCTAGAAACATAGTCCAGCGGGCCTGGCGAGGATTCAGTCTCCTAGCTGCCCGGATGTACTCCAGGTTACGGTGGTCCGTCAAAATGAGGAAAGGGTGTTGAGCCCCCTCAAGCCAATGCCTCCACACCTTTAGGGCCTGTACCACGGCTAACAGCTCCCTGTCCCCTACATCATAATTCCGCTCCGCCGGACTGAGCTTCTTAGAATAAAAAGCACAGGGGCGGAGCTTAGGTGGTGTGCCAGACCGTTGTGAGAGGACGGCCCCAATACCGGCCTCGGACGCGTCTACCTCTACCTGGAATGGTAAAGCGGGATCCGGATGCGCCAACACCGGCGCCGAGGTAAACAGGTCCTTCAGTCTCCCAAAAGCCCTGTCCGCCTCAGCTGACCACCGCAAGCGCACCGGACCCCCCTTCAACAGAGACGTTATGGGAGCTGCCACCTGTCCAAAACCCCGGATAAACCTCCGCTAATAATTCGCAAAACCCAAGAACTGTTGCAACTCTTTCACAGTGGTTGGGGTTTGCCAATTACGCACAGCTGACACCCGGTCAACCTCCATCTTCACCCCTGACGCAGACAACTGATAACCCAAAAAGGAGACCGACTTCTGAAAGAACAGGCATTTCTCTGCCTTGACATATAGGTCATGCTCCAACAGTCTCCTCAACACTCGGCGCACCAGGGCTACATGCTCAGCTCGGGTAGAACTGTACACCAGAATATCGTCTATGTACACGACTACTCCCTGCCCCTGCATGTCCCGGAAAATCTCATCTACAAAGGATTGGAAGACTGAGGGAGCATTCATTAACCCATATGGCATGACGAGATACTCGTAATGACCGGAGGTCGTGCTAAATGCTGTCTTCCATTCATCGCCCTCTCTAATGCGCACCAAGTTATATGCGCTCCTGAGATCCAATTTTGTGAAGAACTGAGCACCGTGTAATGACTCCGTCATAGTCGCAATCAGAGGAAGTGGATAACTGTACTTCACCGTAATCTGATTGAGACCGCGGTAATCAATACACGGGCGCAAACCTCCATCTTTTTTCTTCACAAAAAAGAAGCTAGAGGAAGCGGGTGAAGTGGAGGCCCGTATGTATCCCTGTCTCAGAGACTCAGCGATGTAAGTTTCCATCGCCTTCCTCTCCTCTTGAGACAAGGGATACACATGGCTCCGCGGGAGTGCTGCTCCTAACTGGAGATCTATCGCACAATCCCCCTGTCTATGAGGCGGCAGCTGCGCCGCCCTTGTCTTACTAAACACCAGTGTCAAATCCTCATACTCGGGGGGAATATGCAGTGCGGGCATTTTATTTGGACTCTCCACCGAGGTCGCCCCTATGGAAACACCCAGACATAGCCCCTCACACTGAACAGACCACCCTTTAAGAGCTTTCTCTCGCCACGAAATAGTAGGATCATGGGTAATCAACCAGGGAAGTCCCAGCACCACCGGATACGCAGGAGAGTCAATCAGATAGAGCTGAATCGTCTCCTCATGACCCCCCTGCGTCTTCATCCTAAGGGGCGCTGTAACTTCCCTAATTAACCCAGATCCTAACGGACGGCTATCTAGGGCATGTACAGGGAAAGGCTTATCAACGGGAAGGAGAGGAATCCCTAACTCTACACAGAACTGGCGATCTACAAAATTCCCAGCTGCGCCTGAATCTACTAGCGCCTTATGCTGGGAACGAGGTGCAACCTGTGGAAAACAAACAGGCAAGGTTATGTGAACGACAGAAAGCTCTGGGTAAGTAGGACGCCTACTCACCTGGGAGGACTCCCCCAATGCGTGGCCTGCCTTCACCTCCACCGGGGGACCTTCCCCAACACCTAGCCGCGGTGTGCCCTCCACGGCCACAGTTGGTGCAGGGAACGGCCCCCCTCGGGTTCCTACTCCTCCGTTCTCTAGCGCCAGCACATCCGAGCTCCATAGGGCTCGGCTCGGAGGTGCCGGAAGGTGGAATGGGCAACCCCCACCCGGGACGTCCACGGGTGGCGAGCAGGGTGTCCAGCCGAATGGCCATGTCGACCAGTTGGTCAAACGACAACGTGGTATCCCTGCACGCCAACTCTCTCTGGACGTCCTCCCGGAGGCTGCAGCGGAAGTGGTCTATGAGGGCCCGCTCATTCCACCCTGCATCTGCCGCTAGAGTCCGGAACTCCAAAGCAAAATCCTGTGCGCTCCTCATCCCCTGTCGGAGGTAGAATAGACGCTCCCCCGCCGCCTTCCCTTCTGGTGGATGGTCAAACACGGCACGGAAGCGGTGGGAGAACTCCGCGTAGGTAATAGTAGCGGCGTCTATTCTCCTCCATTCGGCGTTGGCCCACTCCAACGCCTTGCCGGTGAGACAGGAGATGAGGGCGGAGACGCTCTCGTGTCCCGAGGGCGCCGGGTGTACGGTGGCGAGGTAGAGCTCCACTTGCAGCAGGAACCCTTGACACCCGGCAGCGGAGCCGTCGTACGCCCTCGGGAGCGAGAGCCGAATCCCGCTGGGTTCCGGAAGGGGGACAGGAGGACTGACCGATGGGGATGGTCCGGTAGGTGGGGGCGTGGGTACCCCGCTGCTTTCCCATCGGTGGAGAGTGTTCATCACCCGATCCAGGGCGTGACCGATCTGGTTGATCCTGTCCTCCTGCCCACGCAGACGGTCCTCCATGATGTCCGTTGGCGCGGTTGCTCCTGCTGATTCCATGGGTGTGTTGTGTGATTCTGTCAGTAGCTGAGTGTAGATGCGGTGTGGAAATCAAGCGCAGGAAACACGGGCGTTCGTGAACAGACTTTAGTAAATGAAGTCAGCACCAAACAGGCGAACAGCCAACCCAACCGGGAGGCAAAATACAAATTACGCACAAAATACAACGTGCGTAAAAAGACAATAGCGCACACAGTGCGGACTCTCGAAAACAACAAAACACGAGAGTAATAACGAGAGCAACAGCTAGACAATAACCAATCACACATAACACCTGACCCAACACACGATAACTAAATAGGAAACCAAATCAAACACTAACAAGGGACAGGTGTACAAACAGACAAAACAAAACAAACATGAAACATCGAACGGTGGTAGCTAGTACTCCGGGGACGACGACCGCCGAAGCCTGCCCGAACAAGGAGGAGGAGCAGCCTCGGCCGAAACCATGACAGAGGCCTGTAATTTTCATCATAGGTACACGTCAACTATGACAGACAAAATGAGATTTTCTTTCTCCAGAAAATCACATTGTAGGATTTTTAATGAATTTATTTGCAAATTATGGTGGAAAATAAGTATTTGGTCAATAACAAACGTTTCTCAATACTTTGTTATATACCCTTTGTTGGCAATGACACAGGTCAAACGTTTTCTGTAAGTCTTCACAAGGTTTTCACACACTGTTGCTGGTATTTTGGCCCATTCCTCCATGCAGATCTCCTCTAGAGCAGTGATGTTTTGGGGCTGTCGCTGGGCAACACGGACTTTCAACTCCCTCCAAAGATTTTCTATGGGGTTGAGATCTGGAGACTGGCTAGGCCACTCCAGGACCTTGAAATGCTTCTTACGAAGCCACTCCTTCATTGCCCGGGCGGTGTGTTTGGGATCATTGTCTTGCTGAAAGACCTAGCCACGTTTCATCTTCAATGCCCTTGCTGATGGAAGGAGGTTTTCACTCAAAATCTCACGATACATGGCCCCATTCATTCTTTCCTTTACCCGGATCAGTCGTCCTGGTCCCTTTGCAGAA
The DNA here is from genome assembly GCF_964263955.1 of Coregonus lavaretus. Taxonomy (NCBI): domain Eukaryota; kingdom Metazoa; phylum Chordata; class Actinopteri; order Salmoniformes; family Salmonidae; genus Coregonus; species Coregonus lavaretus. The sequence goes on along the minus strand of NC_139993.1, from coordinate 56,697,943 downwards.
AAACAGCCCCAAAGCATGATGTTTCCACCCCCATGCTTCACAGTAGGTATGGTGTTCTTTGGATGCAACTCAGCATTCTTTGTCCTCCAAAGTTATCCAAAAAGTTCTATTTTGGTTTCATCTGACCATATGACATTCTCCCAATCCTCTTCTGGATCATCCAAATGCACTCTAGCAAACTTCAGACGGGCCTGGTCATGTACTGGCTTAAGCAGGGGGACACATCTGGCACTGCAGGATTTGAGTCCCTGGCGGCGTAATGTGTTACTGATGGTAGGCTTTGTTACTTTGGTCCCAGCTCTCTGCAGGTCATTCACTAGGTACCCCCGTGTGGTTCTGGGATTTTTGCTCACCTTTCTTGTGATCATTTTGACCCCACGGGGTGAGATCTTGCATGGAGCCCCAGATCGAGGGAGATTATCAGTGGTCTTGTATGTCTTCCATTTCCTAATAATTGCTCCCACAGTTGATTTCTTCAAACCAAGCTGCTTACCTATTGCAGATTCAGTCTTCCCAGCCTGGTGCAGGTCTACAATTTTGTTTCTGGTGTCCTTTGACAGCTCTTTGGTCTTGGCCATAGTGGAGTTTGGAGTGTGACTGTTTGAGGTTGTGGACAGGTGTCTTTTATACTGATAACAAGTTCAAACAGGTGCCATTAATACAGGTAACGAGTGGAGGACAGAGGAGCCTCTTAAAGAAGAAGTTACAGGTCTGTGAGAGCCAGAAATCTTGCTTGTTTGTAGGTGACCAAATACTTATTTTCCACCATAATTTGCAAATAAATCCTACAATGTGATTTTCTGGATTTTTTTTTCTCAATTTGTCTGTCAAAGGTGACGTGTACCTATGATGAAAATTACATGCCTCTCTCATCTTTTTAAGTGGGAGTACTTGCACAATTGGTGGCTGACTAAATACTATTTTCCCCCACTGTATATTCATCATCAACGACAAAGCGAAAACAGGTTTTTAGAAATGTTAGCAAATGTATAAAATATAAAAAACAGAAATACCTTATTTACATAAGTATTCAGACCATTTGATATGAGACTCAAAATTGAGCTCAGGTGCATCCTATTTCCATTGATCATCCTTGAGATGTTTCTACAACTTGATTGAAGTCCACCTGTGGTAAATTCAATTGATTGGACATGATTTGGAAAGGCACACACCTGTCTATATAAAGTCCCACAGTTGACGGTGCATGTCAGAGCAAAAACCAAGCCAAGAGGTTGAAGGAATTGTCCTTGAGCTCCGAGACAGGATTGTGTCGAGGCACAGATCTGGAGAAGGGTACCAAAAAATCTCTGCAGCATTGAAGGTCCCCAAGAACACAGTGGCCTCCATCATTCTTAAATGGAAGAAATTTGGAACCAACAAGACTCTTCTTAGAGCTGTCCGCCCTGCCAAACTGAGCAATCGAGGGAGAAGGGCCTTGATCAGGGAGGTGACCTAGAACCCGATGGTCACTCTGACAGAGCTCTAGAGTTACTCTGTGGAGATGGGAGAACCTTCCAGAAGAACAACCATCTCTGCAACACTCCACCAATCAGGCCTTTATGGTAGAGACAGAAGCCACTTCTCAGTAAAAGGCACATGACAGCCTGCTTGGAGTTTGCCAAAAGGCACCTAAAGGACTCTCAGACCATGAGAAACAAGATTCTCTTTTCTGATGAAACCAAGATTGAACTCTTTGGCCTGAATGCCAAGCGTCACATCTGGAGGAAACCTGGCACCATCCCTATGGTGAAGCGTGGTGGCAGCATCATGCTGTGGGGATTTTTTTCAGGGACTGGGAGACTAGTCAGGATTGAGGGAAAGATGAACGGAGCAAAGTACAGAGAGATTCTTGATATAAACCTTCTCCAGAGCACTCAGGACCTCAGACTGGGGCGAAGGTTCACCTTCCAACAGGACAACGACCCTAAGCACACAGCCAAGACAATGCAGGAGTGGGTTCGGGACAAGTCTCTGAATGTCCTTGAGTGGCCCAGCCAGAGCCCAGACTTGAACACAATCGAACATCTCTGGAGAGACCTGAAAATAGCTGTGCAGTGACGCTCCCCATCCAACCTGACAGCGCTTGAGAGGATCTGCAGAGAAGAATGGGAGAAACTTCCCAAATACAGGTGTGCGAAGCTTGTAGCGTCATACCTAATAAGACTCGAGGCTGTAATCGCTGCCATAGGTGCTTCAACTAAGTACTGAGTAAAGGGTCTGAATACTTATGGAAATGTGATATTTCATTTTTTGTATTTTGATACATTTGCAGAAATGTCTAGTTGTTTTTGCTTTGTCATTTTGGGGTATTGTGTGTAGATTGATGAGGAAATAAATCTATTTAATCCATTGTAGAATAAGGCTGTAACGTAACAAAGTGGAAAAAGTCAAAGGGTCTGAATGCTTTCCAGACTTTCCAAAAGTCTGTCGACACCCCTTCAAATGAGTGGATTCGGCTATATCAGCCACACCCGTTGCTGACAGGTGTATAAAATCAAACACACAGCCATGCAGTCTCCATAGACAAACATTGGCATTTACTGAAGGGCTCAGTGACTTTCAACATGGCACAGTCATAGGATGCCAACTTTCCAACAAGTCAGTTCGTCAACTTTCTGACCTGCTAGAGCTGCCCCGGTCAACTGTTAGTGCTGTTATTGTGAAGTGGAAATGTCTAGGAGCAACAACGGCTCAGCCGTGAAGTTGTAGGCCACACAAGCTCACAGAACAGGACCGCCGAGTGCTGAAGTGCATAGCGCGTAGAAATGCAACCCTCACTATCGAGTTCCAAACTGCTTCTGGAAGCAATGTCAGTACAATAACTGTTCGTCGGGAGCTTCATGAAATTGGTTTCCATGGCCGCACACAAGCATAAGATCACCATGCGTAATGCCAAGCGTCGGCTTGAGTGGTGTAAAGCTCACCGCCATTGGACTCTGGAGCAGTGGACTCTGTGGACTCTTGAGTGATAAATCAGGCTTCACCATCTGGCAGTCCGACGGACGGATCTGGGTTTTGGCGGATGCCAGGAGACCGCTACCTGCCCGAATGCATAGTGCCAACTGTAAAGCTTGGTGGAGGAGGAATAATGGTCTTGGGCTGTTTTTCATGGTTCAGGCTAGGCCCCTTAGTTCCAGTGAAGGGAAATCTTAATGCTACAGCATACAATGACATTCTAGACGATTCTGTGCTTCCAACTTTGTGGCAACAGTTTGCGGAAGGCCCTTTCCTGTTTCAGCATGTCAATGCCCCCGTGCACAAAGCGAGGTCCATACAGAAAGGGTTTGTCGAGATCGGTGTGGAAGAACTTGACTGGCCTGCACAGAGCCCTGACCTCAACCCCATCGCACACCTTTGGGATGAATTGGAACGCCGACTGCGAGCCAGGCTTAATCGCCCAACATCAGTGCCCGACCTCACTAATGCTCTTGTGGCTGAATGGAAGCAAGTCCCCGCGGCAATGTTCCAACCTCTAGTGGAAAGCCTTCCCAGAAGAGTGGAGGCTGTTATAGCAGAAAAGAGGGGACCAACTCCATATTAATGCCCATGTTTTGGAATGAGATGTTCGACGAGCAGGTGTCCACATAACTTTGTTCATGTAGTGTATTTTCCCAAAATCCGTTCATTTTTGAGTTAATGGATACATATTGATTTATTTTGAAGCTCTATTATTGTAAAATATATTATTTGGGGTAAATATGTGATTTAATTGGGATATGTTCCACAGGTCCTAGCTCCGCAGACTGAGTTGTGGGCTGAGGTTCCTGAACCAGATGTGTGTGGGGTGTACAATGTGCAGGTCCGCTGTGTGCACATCAACGGCTCCGGGACCTGGAGTGACTGGAGCCACTTGCTCTACACCACCCCTCACAACAGCAGAGGTACTGTCTTCCTCATCACTTCATCCATGTCATTTCACTTTTATTTATACAGGTTAGTCTCATTGCGATAAAAAATCTATTTTGCAAGAGAGACATGCAATGTATAGAAAAGTTTATTGCTGAGGTGTTTTGACAACATTGCTTCGACAAATTGCCTCTGAAACGCATCGACAAACTTTTGAACGGAATTTAGTTGCCGTCCTGAACCTTCCTTTACACATGCAGTTTTACAATGCTAGGACTGAGCACCCCTTCAGCGGTCCAGACAATAAAAATACTGGTTATAGCACCTCCAGCACACCACTACTATTAAGGTTGAACTTCTTTATACAAACGTACAGTACATTAGCTCTCATAACCACAATTACATTTACATTTACATTTACGTCATTTAGCAGACACTCTTATCCAGAGCAACTTACAAATTGGTGCATTCAACTTATGATAGCCAGTGGGACAACCACCCTATTTTTATTTTTTAATGGGGGGGGTAGAAGGATTACTTTTATACTATTCCAGGTATTCCTTAAAGAGGTAGGGTTTCAAGTGTTATCCGGAAGTTGGTCAGTGACTCCGCTGTCCTGGCGTCGTGGGGGAGCTTGTTCCACCATTGGGGTGCCAGAGCAGCGAATAGTTTTGACTGGGCTGAGCGGGAACTGTGCTTCCGTAGAGGTAGGGGGGCTAGCAGGCCAGAGGTGGATGAACGTAGTGCCCTCGTTTGGGTGTAGGGTCTGATCAGAGCCTGAAGGTAAGGAGGTGCCGTTCCCCTCACAGCTCCGTAGGCAAGCACCATGGTTTTGTAGTAGATGCGAGCTTCAACTGGAAGCCAGTGGAGTGTGCGGAGGAGCGGGGTGACATGAGAGAACTTGGGAAGGTTGAACACCAGATGGGCTGCAGTGTTCTGGATAAGTTGTAGGGGTTTAATGGCACAGGCAGGGAGCCCAGCCAACAGTGAGTTGCAGTAATCCAGATGGGAGATGACAAATGCCTGGATTAGGACCTGTGCCGCTTTCTGTGTAGGGTAGGGTCGTACTCTGCGAATGTTGTAGAGCATGAACCTACAGGATCGGGTCACCGCTTTGATGTTAGCGGAGAACGACAGGGTGTTGTCCAGGGTCACGCCAAGGTTCTTTGCACTCTGGGAGGAGGACACAATGGAGTTGTCAACCGTCATGGCGAGATCATGGAGCGGGCAGTCCTTCCCCGGGAGGAAGAGCAGCTCCGTCTTGCTGAGGTTCAGCTTTAGGTGGTGATCCGACATCCACACTGATATGTCTGCCAGACATGCAGAGATGCGATTCGCCACCTGGTTATCAGAAGGGGGAAAGGAGATGGGTCATTTCAAACCCTTCATTATCCATGGTTTGCTGTGTGTAAAACGCTCTTTCTGACCCTGATCTTAAATGAGAAGTTTGCTCTTTTACAACCAAATCTCTATTTTTGATCTAAATGGCATGTTATAGAAGGGTCCAGACACTTTTTTGTGATTTCACTTGTTTTTGAGAAACCTACCCCAACCAGCGATTCACTTCCTGATCCTCGTTGTGCGGTATGGGGGGTCTGAATAAACATGAACAAATGCTCCAAAAACACCCAAATATGTCCTTTGAGAAACTAAAACTCTCTCAGTATAGTGATGCAGGTCTTTAGACCTTTAACATTATATTCCATTTTGTGCGACTCAAGCGTTTCCCCTATCCAGCGGTTCCATTTTTATGTAGCCTGCTGCTAAATGGAAAATTACGTTCTGATAGAAAATTCAAGCCTCAGTCATACAGTAGGTACACGTGCACACACACACACACACACACACACACACACACACACACACACACACACACACACACACACACACAGCTGTAACATCTATATTCTGTTCTCTCAGCTCCTGACCAGGGTCCTGATTTCTGGCGAGTGTTTCAGGAGGATCCACCAAGTACGCAGACGAACGTCACTCTTCTCTTCGAGGTAGGGTCCATAGCTTTCAGAGAACACATTACATGTCCTACAGTATGTGGTTTAAATGTCAACATCAGAGAGAGTTAGATTAATTGAACAGGTGTATCCTCTCCTTTTATTACGTCATTGTTCTTAGTTTATTCTGAAAATACTAGATGAGTCAGCGCAATATAGCAGTACTCGGTTGCCTTCCCCAACACCTTTATCAGATCAGAGAGTATAAGGAAGTAGCACATTGGATAATGAATCCTCGTTAGAGTCCTTGATAGTCTCTCAACTCTTCCCTCTCCTCTTCCCCATAGCATTCCCCCATAGTGGAGCCAACCTACTGTGTGGAGGCACTTGTAGTACAGCACCAGGACTCTGGGGGCACTGTAACTGAGGAGCAGATAGGCCTGGTGTCCTCCTATAGCTTTGAGTGGAGAGGGGAGGTCCACTCTGTGACAGTCAAGGCTCAGAACAGCCAGGGCTCTTCCACTAGGAACACCCACATGACCCTGGAGAGACACCCCAAACGTAAGTCACTGCTGAAAAATACACTGAATGGGAATGTACTGTATTTGTATGGGGCTGAAGGATTGTTATACCCAGTACACAGATTACTAGCATACACAGATTACTAGCAGTCTAAATAGTTAGTAGTCAGAAATAAATATCTGGAAAAAAAGAAAATGTTATTTGAAAACTGCATGTTTGTTTTCCCAATTTAAATAACATATATATAGTTGGTGGTCTTGCTTTATGTCATAGTCAGTTGAAATGCTATGTTTCTGACTTCATGGTCATCAGTGGGAGATAACAGGCATGTTGGTCCCCACTGGGCATGCTCACTGCCTCAAGGCCCGAGAGGGCGCGGCTTCACTAGAGAGGGAGAGAAGAGGAAGGGTGAGGACAGCGGCAGGTAGCCTAGTGGTTAAGTGCTTTGGGCCAGTAACCAAAAGGTCGCTGGTTTGAATCCCCGAACAACTAGGTGAAAAATCTGTCGGTGTGCCCTTGAGCAAGGCACTTAACCCTAATTGCTCCTGTAAGTCACTCTGGATACGAGTGTCTGCTAAATGACTGGCGTCAGTTCAGCTAAACCTAGGGAATGGCAAAGTGGGGTGTGTAAAAATACACCCACCAGTTGAAGCTCATTTACTGTACTTCGACACCATTTTTAAACTCTAAAATGCTATTTGGAGAACAGCGAAAACAAACATGACATGGCTAAAGGACAATCAGACTTGTGAACCTAATCCTTAGCTGTGTATTGCCGCTTTCCATATTATCTGTTGTCTGTAGCTTGTGAGGTGTGGAAACATTTTGTTGCTTTTATGTATTTTGTTTTGTTGCTTTTTGTGCTATTGCTCTGTCTGCGTGCTAGGTGTTGCTTGTCCTATGTTGCTCTGTCTGTCTGCGTGCTAGGTGTTGCTTGTCCTATGTTGCTCTGTCTGTCTGCGTGCTAGGTGTTGCTTGTCCTATGTTGCTCTGTCTGTCTGCGTGCTAGGTGTTGCTTGTCCTATGTTGCTCTGCATGTGTTCACTGCTCATTGTTTGGTCTGTATTGTAATTGTTTTTAATAACCTGCCCAGGGACTGCGGTTGAAAATTAGCCGGTTGGCTAAAACCTGCACTTTTACTGAAACGTTGATTAATGTGCACTGTCCCTGTAAAAAGAAACTCAAACAAAAATGTCCCACAGACATTATCACCTCAATATTAGCTTTAAAGGTCTGTGGAATGGCGTCTACAATGTACTACTCAACCTCATCATGCAGTGCATTCGGAAAGTTTTCAGACCCCTTGACTTTTTCCACATTTTGTTACGTTACAGCCTTATTCCAAAACTGATTAAATTATATCCCCCCCTCATCAATCTACACACAATACCCCAAAATGACAAAGCAAAAACTGGTTTGTAGAAATGTTTGCAAATTTATTAACAATAGAAAACGGAAATATCACATTTACATAAGTACTCAGTACTTTGTTGAAGCACCTTTGGCAGCGATTACAGCCTTGAGTCTTCTTGGGTATGACGCTACAAGCTTGGCACACCTGTATTTGGGGAGTTTCTCCCATTCCTCTCTGCAGGTTGGATGGGCAGTGTTGCTGCATAGCTATTTCCAGGTCTCTCCAGAGATGTTCGATCGGGATCAAGTCCGGGTTCTGGTTGGGCCACTCAAGGACATTCAGAGACTTGTCCCGAAGCCACTCCTGTGTTATCTTGGCTGTGTGCTTAGGGTCGTTGTCCTGTTGGAAGGTGAACCTTCACCCCAGTCTGAGGTCCTGAGTGCTCTGGAGCAGGTTTTCATCAAGGATCTCTCTGTACTTTGCTCCGTTCATCTTTCCCTCGATCCTGACTAGTCTCCCAGTCCCTGCTGCTGAAAAACATCCCCACAGCATGATGCTGCCACCACCATGCTTCACCGTAGGGATGGCGCCAGGTTTTCTCCAGATGTGACGCTTGGCATTCAGGCCAAAGAGTTCAATCTTGGTTTCATCAGACCAGAGAATGTTGTTTCTCATGGTCTGAGAGTTCTTTAGGTGCCTTTTTGGCAAACTCCAAGCGGGCTGTCATGTGCCTTTTTTACTGAGGAGTGGCTTCCGTCTGGCCACTCTACCATAAAGGCCTGATTGGTGTAGTGCTGCAGAGATGATTGTCCTTCAAGTTGTAAAAACATCTCAAGGATGATCAATGGAAACAGGATGCACCTGAGCTCAATTTCGAGTCTCATAGCAAAGGGTCTGAATACTTATGTAAATAAGGTGTTTTTGTTTTTTTATAAATGTGCAAAAATTTATAAAAACCTTTTTTCGCATTGTCATTATGGGGTATTGTGTGTAGATTGATGAGGATTTTTATTTTATTTAATCAATTTTAGAATAAGGTTGTAACGTAACAATGTGGAAAAAGTGAAGGGGTCCGAATGCACATAGGCTACATTGACTCATTTAGCCAACTTGTGGAACAGTGCATACAGGGCAACATGAAATAGATGCATAATACATGCTATCAAGGGTGACTTCAAATACATACATCAATGTGAAAGTAACTGGAGCATAAAACAGCTGACTGCGAATGCAAACTATGCCAGATAAATCCTACACACGCATTGAAATAAAAGGCATACGTCAAAGGAATTACTTAGGCCTACAAAGGACGCATAAAGACAAACAAACTCAACCAAGGAATGAAGAAAAATCTACACATTTAAGGCCACGCCCGTGATTCAGTACCGCTAAATGGACAGCGCCTCCGTACAGGTAGGGATAGTGGAGCTCCGTGGGGTGTGGCTGAATGGACAGCGTTAGCCAGTTAGGAGGAGGCTATTCAGTTTGTGGGCAGTTAGACATTTTCTGGGCACAGTTGAGTAGCCTACAATGCTAATATGAAAATCATAACTGGCATGCAGATCTTTAGAAATTGTAGGATCAATTGTAAATTGTCACTCATATGAAAAAGGTTGCAGCCCCCCTGCTATAAGCTATATGAAGGGGAATGCACACATACAGTGTTCTATGACAGTGTCATTGTCTTGTGCGCTTCCCACCAAAATGTTTGCGCTGCATTCAGAGATGTTCCTTATAATGTGTGCGCCCAGCTCATTTTTGCGGCATGTTTTTATTTTTGGCGCGCTACAGAAGTCTATATCGAACCACTAATACAGGACTGGTAGAGGCCCAGTGCACTACCTTTGTGAAAAACATTTTTTCCAATCATATTTTTCAGGGGGTGCTGCAGCACCCTTTGGCTGTGGGCCGGAGAGAGAGGGTGCCATGAATCTTTATCTTGTCAGTGTCAGTAATTGGTTTCTCTCTCTACGACACGATGTTTATCGTTTAGGTTCATGTTTATAGCCCTGTTTATATCTGTGTTATAGTAGTGTAATATCATGCTTATTCATTCATGTTTATATAGCTTATTTATATTATATAATTATTACACTTTACTGATACTGTTATGTTGTGCATGTTCTTGCCTTTATAGAAACACAATTAATTCGGTTTAACACAATAACTAGTCCACCAAGATGAATTCCCAGTCAAGATCCACGGTATATAATCAAAGTGTGTGTGTTGGTGAAGAGGCAAAATAAACAAAACCCTGAAAAGAGAAGCATCAGCATTGTTCTTACCGGAAGTCCTGTAGAGGGTCAGAACACACATCAGTCATCATAAGTGTACTAGCCGGTGAGGGCATGCCAGCCAACCGTTTTTACATGAAGAGAAAATATAAACATGTAATTTTTATTCCTCTCTATCACTCTCTCCCCCTTTCCTTCCACCTCTCTCTCTCTCGTCCACCCTTTTCCGTCCCTCCCTCCCTCTCTCCAGGTCAGTGTGTGCGTTCGTTCAGTGCATCCCGTGTGAACAGTAGTTGTGTGGTCCTGTTGTGGTCTCTGCAGCCTAACAGCAATGTACCGTGGTCCCTGGTCGTAGAGTGGTCGGGTCAGAACCACCAGGACAGACAGGGCCAGACCCCAGAGGGCAGGGAGAGGTGGACCAGGTTCCCCCCTACTGACAAGCTCCTCTACCTATATGGTATGTACATTTACTTCCTGTTATACCTCTCCGTCTCATTTCCCCTCTCATTTCCCCTCTCATTCTCTTTCATTCTTTCGCTTTCTTTAACGAATTGGAGGCGAAAGATTTACGGCTCCTCCTGGACCAGGCCCAAATCCCCGTAATTTGCATGAAGAGGAGACGCCGATACAGGGGGCGCAGATCCGGGTGCTTGGTGAGAATTTGTCGCGAGTGGATAATCGGCCTTGACCATCTGTCCTACTGGGGAACGTGCAATCACTGGAGAATAAACTGTGTGAGCTCCGTTTGAGACTATCTTACAAACGGGACATTAAAAACTGTAAAATCTTATGTTTCACCGAGTCGTGGCTGAACGAGGACATGGATAATATACAGTTGGCTGGGTTTTCCGTGCATCGGCAAGACAGAACAGCGACCTCCGGTAAGACGAGGGGTGGTGGTCTGTGTCAACAACAGCTGGTGCGCAATCTCTAGTATTAAGGAAGTCTCAAGGTTTTGCTCGCCTGAGGTAGAGTACCTCATGATAAGCTGTAGAGCACACTATTTACCAGGAGAGTTTACCACCGCAAACCGATGCAGGCTCTAAGACCACACTCAACAAGCTGTATAAGGCCATAAGCAAAATAGAGAATGCTCACCCAGAAGCGGCGCTCCTAGTGGCCAGGGACTTTAATGCAGGAAAACTTACATCCGTTTTACCTCATTTTTACCAGCAACCAGAGGAAAATAAACTCTGGTCCACCTTTACTCCACACACAGAGACGCGTACAAAGCTCTCCTTCGCCCTCCATTTGGCAAATCTGACCATAATATATCCTGATTCCTGATTACAAGCAAAAACTAAAGCAGGGGGTACCAGTGACTCGCTCAATACGGAAGTGGTCAGATGACGTGGATGCTAAGCTACAGGACTGTTTTGCTACCACAGACTGGAATATGTTCTGGGATTCTTCAGATAGCATTGAGGAGTACACCACATTAGTCACTGGCTTCATCAATAAATGCATCGACGATGTCATCCCCACAGTGACTGTTCGTACATATCCCAACCAGAAGCCATGGATTACAGGCAACATCCGCACTGAGCTAAAGGCTAGAACTGCCGCTTTCAAGGAGCGGGATAACAAAAACCCTTATAAGAAATCCCCCTATGCCCTCCAACGAACCATCAAACAGGCAAAGCTTCAATACATAACTAAGATTGAATCCTACTACACCGGCTCTGACGCTCGTCGGATGTGGCAGGGCTTGCAAACTATTACGGATTACAAAGGGAAACCCAGCCGCGAGCAGCCCAGTGACGCGAGCCTACAAGACGAGCTAAATACCTTCTATGCTTGCTTCGAGGCAAGCCCCACTGAACCATGCATGAGAGCACCAGCTGTTCTGGACGACTGTGTGATCATACTCTCCATAGCCGATGTAAGTACGACCTTTAAACAGGTCAAAATTTACCAGGACGCGTACTCGGAGCATGCGCTGACCAACTGGCAAGTGTCTTCACTGACATTTTCATCCTCTCACTGACCGAGTCTGTAATGCCTACATGTTTCAAGCAGACTACCATAGTCCCTGTGCCCAAGAACGCCAAGGTAACCTGTCTAAATGACTACCGCCCCATGGCACTCACATCTGTAGCCATGAAGTGCTTTGAAAGGCTGGTCATGGCTCACATCAACACCATCATCCCAGAAACCCTAGACCCACTACAATTCGCATACCGCCCCAACAGATCCACAGATGGCGCAATCTCTATTGTACTCCACACTGCCCTTTCCCACTTGGACAAAAGGAACACCTATGTGAGAATGCTGTTCGTTGACTACAGCTCAGGATTCAACACCATAGTTCCCTCAAAGCTCATCACTAAGCTAAGGATCCTGGGACTAAACACCTCCCTCTTCAACTGGATCCTAGACATCCTGACGAGCCGCCCCCAGGTGGTAGGCAACAAAACATCTGCCACGCTGATCCTCAATGGGGTGCGTTCTTAGTCCCCTCCTGTACACCCTGTTCACCCACGACAAAGTGGCCACGCACGACTCCAACACCATCATGAAGTTTGCCGACGACACAACAGTGGTAGGCCTGATCACCGACAACAATGAGACAGCCTACAGGGAGGAGGTCAGAGACCTGGCCGTGTGGTGCCAGGACAACAACCTCTCCCTCAATGTGAGCAAGACAAAAGAGCTGATCATGCACTACAGGAAAAGGGGGGATAAGCATGCCCCCATTCACATCGACGTGGCTGTAGTGGAGCGGGTCGAGAACTTCAAGTTCCTTTGCTTCCACATCACCAACAAACTATCATGGTCCAAACACACCAAGACATTAGTGAAGAGGGCATGACAACACCTTTTCCCCCTCAGGAGACTGAAAAGATTTGGCCTGGGACCTCAGATCCTCAAAAAGTTCTACAGCTGCATTATCGAGAGCATCCTGACTGCTTGCATCACCACCTCGTATGGCAACTGCTCGGCGTCCGACCACAAGGCGCTACAGAGGGTACTGCATACAGCCCAGTACATCACTGGGGCCAATCTTCCTGCCATCCAGAACCTCTATACCAGGCGGTGTCAGAGGAAGGCCCAAAAATTGTCAAAGACTCAAGCCACCCTAGTCATAGACTGTTCTCTCTGTTACCGGACTGCAAGCGGTACCGGAGCGCCAAGTCTAGGTCCAAAAGGCTCCTTAACAGCTTCTACCCCAAGCCATAAGACTGCTAAACAGTTAATCAAATGGCTACCCGGACTATTTGCATTGACCCCATTTTTTACGCTGCTGCTACTCGCTGTTTATTATCTATGCATAGTCACTTTACCCCTACCTACATGTACACTAGCTCAATTACCTTGACTAACCTGTACCCCCGCACATTGACTTGGTACCAGTACCCCCCTGTATATAGCCTTGTTGTTGTTATTTTATTGTTACTTTTTTTCTACTTTAGTTTATTTGTAATTTTTTTTACATAACAAATATTTCGCAGAACAAATTCTGCATTGTTGGTGATGGGCTTGTAATTAAGCATTTCACGTTTGTATTCGGCGCATGTGACAAAAAACATTTGATTTGATTAATACCTCTCTTTAATCTTTCTGATTACTTCTCTCCCTGGGTCACCTTCTCTTTCACAACACTCAGTTCCGTGAATCAATGTTATTTTAGATTGATGTAGAAGGACATTAATAAACCCACAAAAACACTGCAGGACAATTGATCTGGACATCTGGTCAAACTGTGGCACTTCAATCCGTATGGAGTTCCAGTTTGAGAGGTTGTTGGCTGTGAGGTTCTGGCGCCCTCTAGTGAGAGTTTATAGACATGGTTGAATCTGTTCTAATCTGAGCCACTTTCTCTGTGACTATATTTCCCAGGTCATTTCTATGACTCTGATGAGTACGAGTTTATTTTGTATCCAGTGTTTGCGGATGGAGAAGGAGAGCCAGTGTATACTAAAGGTAAGCCCTCCCTCAAGATAGGAACATAAAATACACCCGGCCAAAAATATGTCTCGATGGCTGCTTTTACACAGGCAGCCCAATTCTGATCTTTTTCCAATTATTGGTCTTTTGACCAATCAGATCCTTATACAATAATTGGTCAAAAGATCAGAATTGGGCTGCCTATGTAAATGCAGCCTATGTATTTGGCATATGAGTATGGATTATGTTTATTTTGTATATTGCAGCACTGACATGCATGCATCTATAATGTAAGTCATATGTTCAAATTTTTTAAGTGCCAATTCTATAAGGGTGTTTAATACATTTCCTCTAGGGTTATGTATTGGTGTCAATATGAATGTGATCCAATGTGGATGGATTGATTGACTGATAGACTTACCCAGGGTGTTGTCCTGTCCTCCAGTCTTTAGGGGGGGTGAAGCTGGGCCTGCAGCCTACATGCTTCTGATGATCATCGCCTTCCTCGCCATCGTCCTCTTCGTCACCCTGGTCATATCCCAAAACCAGTAAGATTATATTTCTCATCATTATTGAATATAGTTTAAAGTTCAATCATTTGACAATCAACTGTATATACTGCTAACAGATTTTTGCTCAGTCGTAGACACACAATAGCAGTGGTGTATTCTGTTCTATTGCAGTGGTGTATTCTGTTCTATTGCAGTGGTGTATTCTGTTCCATAGCAGTGGTGTATTCTGTTCCATAGCAGTGGTGTGTTCTGTTCTATTGCAGTGGTGTGTTCTGTTCTATTGCAGTGGTGTATTCTGTTCCATAGCAGTGGTGTGTTCTGTTCTATTGCAGTGGTGTGTTCTGTTCTATTGCAGTGGTGTATTTACAGAAAGCACTTTTGGACTGTGTCTGACATTAAGAAAGAGAGGAACAATGGTTTTGGCCTCTGGGCAGGTGGTGAAGACTAAAGTGGTGATTCCAGGTGGTTATTGATCTGAGGAACACAGTCAGACACATTGATTAGGAGTGGAATTAGAGTATACGTGACATTTCAACAATGTACAGAATGTCCTCAGGGTTCAATTACTATGGTGATTGGCTGAATGTGTTCTGAGAAAGAGGGAGAAATGGAGAAAGGGGGTGAGATGGGGGCAGAGAGAGAGGAGAGAAGGGGAGGGAGAGATAGGGCTGGGAGGTATACCGTATTTTACTATATACCATTATTGGGGCGGCAGATAGCTTAGTGGTTAAGAGCGTTGTGCCAGTAACCGAAAGGTCGCTTGTTCTAATCCCCGAGCCGACTAGGTGAAATATCTGTCTGTGCCCTTGAGCAAGGCACTTAACCCTAATTGCTCCTGTAAGTCGCTCTGGATAAGAGTGTCTGCTAAATGACTAAAATGTATTGATGCACGGTCCTGTTTAGGTTTTTACTTTACCTTCTACAGTGAGGGGGAAAAAAGTATTTGATCCCCTGCTGATTTTGTACGTTTGCCCACTGACAAAGACATGATCAGTCTATAATTTTAATGGTAGGTTTATTTGAACAGTGAGAGACAGAATAAGCGTCAGCCTCGAAACCTTAATGACTTGGAGAAGATCTGCAAAGAGGAGTGGAACAAAATCCCTCCTGAGATGTGTGCAAACCTGGTGACCAACTACAAGAAACGTCTGACCTCTGTGATTGCCAACAAGGGTTTTGCCACCAAGTACTAAGTAATGTTTTGCAGAGGGGTAAAATACTTATTTCCCTAATTAAAATGCAAATCAATTTATTACATTTTTGACATGTGTTTTTCTGGATTTTTTTGTTGTTATTCTGTCTCTCACTGTTCAAATAAACCTACCATTAAAATTATAGACTAATCATTTCTTTGTCAGTGGGCAAACGTACAAAATCAGCAGGGGATCAAATACTTTTTTCCCTCACTGTTTAACGGTATTTGAATGTTTGGTTTGTTAATGTGATATGCTGTGTGTAACGTCCATTTTTATAGTTTACACGCTACATCAGTCATCCCTCTCAGCTCTCTCTCTCCATGCCGCTTTCCACACAGACCTAGTCCCGCCCCCTGTCACTCAAGGAGAGCATTTGTTGTTGCTTGACCACGAGACACTTGCGTTCAGTCTACATGGTCCATAGAGCCCCACAATGGAGGTGTCATAATACCCATAAAACCTTGCGGTCAAACAGGGAAATGGTTCCAATCGTTTTTCCACCATTCACTTTTCCCATAGGGGATTTAAAAAAGACTTAACAAGGGCTGTGTTTTGTGTAGGCTTAACCTGGCGTGACGTTTTGATAACCATGTAAATCTCTCTAGGACACCTCCCTGGTCACCTTTTATCAATATAGGTTCTTGGTCACCTCCCTGACCAAGGACCTTCTCCCCCGATTGCTCAGTTTGGCCGGGCGGGCCAGCTCTAGGAAGAGTCTTGGTGGTTCCAAACTTCTTCCATTTTAGAATGATGGACCCCACTGTGTTCTTGGGGACCTTCAATGCTGCAGAATATTTTTGGTATCCTTCTCCAGATCTGTGCCTCGCCACAATCCTGTCTCAGAGCTCTACGGACAATTCCTTCGACCTCGTGGCTTGGTTTTTGCTCTGACATGCACTGTCAACTATGGGACCTTATATAGATAGGTGTGTGCCTTTCCAAATCTTGTCCAATCAATTGATTTTAGCACAGGTGGATTCCAATCAAGTTGTAGAAACATCTCAAGGATGATCAATGGAAACAGCATGCACCTGAGCACAATTTCGAGTCTCATAGCAAAGGGTCTGAATACCTATGTAAATAAGGTATTAGTTATATATTTTTTAATAAATGTGCAAAAATATCTAAACCTGTTTTCGCTTTGTCATAACGGGGTAGTGTGTTTAGATTGAGGAAAATAATTAATTAAATCCATTTTAGAATAAGGCTGTAACGTAACAAAATGTGGGGAACGGGTCTGAATACTTTTCGAATGCACTGTATGCGTTGTCACCCTAGGGTCACGCACTATTCATGAAGCAAATTTAGAACTTGTATTATCCAAAAACATAAAATACTGTTAAATACCGTCATAACATCTTTTTTAAATACAGTGATATGATATTTTGGCCATATCGCCCATCCCTAGGGAGAGACCGACAGAGAGAGTAGAGAGAGAGCGAGTTTGAGACTGAGAGGCTCCATACCTTGTTGTTAAATTCTATTCTGTCTGAATCCCAGCATGAAGAAGTTTATGTGGAAGGATGTTCCCAACCCCAACAACTGTTCCTGGGCTCAGGGGATTGACTTCAGGAAGGTGAGGTGTACAGAAATACTACTCCACACACACTTACCCATGAATACACACTTAAAGATATAGCAGGCTACTCATACAGTAAGAGACCATAGAGACAAAAAAGTACATGTGCTGTATAGGACAGCTTGCTGCAGTATTAATAAAGTACTATTTCATCTTATTCACTGTATTTGGCAGGCCAGTTCACCTTGCTGTGGTCCTAACTCTCCTCCTCTCTTCTTGTCCAGGCTGACACTATGGAGCAGTTGTTCCGCCAACCAGAGAGCCTGCCAGTCTGGCCACTACTCCTCGTCTCAGAGACCATTTCCCAGGCTACCATTGTGGAGAAGACTGGGCTCCCTACGTCAGGCCCAGACAAGGACCTGATCCCAGCCTCCTCCCCAGCTCTCTGTGTGGACTCAGAGGTGCCTGGGATACCGGAGGAGGAGACCCTCCAACTCCCAGATCTCCCCAGGAGTTTGGAGAGCTCAGCCCAGCCATCAGTGACCTACGCCACCGTGCTTCTCTCTGACAACCCCCACCGCCTCTACAAGCAGGAGGGCAGCCTCAGCAGCTCCAGCGACGAGGGCAACTTCTCCGGCAACAACTCCGACATCTCTGGCTCCTTCCCCGGAGGTCTGTGGGAGCTGGATAATTCCCATTCCCGAGCCGGAGAGTCGGACCTGGACCCACGGCGTTCCTGCTCTTACAACTCTGTGGAGGAGTTTTCTGAGACGTCAGAACAGGAGGATGAGGCCCTGGGAGGAGAGAAGGATGGGGGGATGGAGGGGATTGAGGAGAAGGACCTGTATTACCTGGGGATGGGCTGTCAGGAGGAGAGTGAGGGAGAGGAGGGAGAGGAGGAGGAGACGGAGGAACACACAGGGGCTATGCTTCTCAAAGAGGTGATGGTTCTGGGGAGAGAGGGCTCGTCCGTTGAGTCCAACCCTTTGCTCGGGCGTCAGAACTCTATGTTTAGTGAGTCCAGTGACGAGGGGTCGGTGGTGGGGATGAGGATCGTCCCCCTCTATCTCCCCCAGTTCAGAACTGCTCCCTCCAGGCAGCTCAAAGCACAGGACAGCGCCCGCCAGCTGTAAGCCCTGCTAGTGCCTCATGTACTGATTCACTCTTATGCTGCTGTTTAGTCCCTCAGGAGGGAGAGGACTCATGAGAGACACAGACAATGGCCTGTGGCCGGTGTTCAGTCACTGATAGGCTTGTCTTTCTGTTGAGGGCATTTACAGAACCTTGGTTGTCTTAGATGGCACACTATTCCCTATATAGTGCACTTAGATCCCAATGGGCCCTGGGCAAAAGTAGTGCACTTATATTGAACATTTAGAATATGGGGAAAAGGTGTCCGAGGGTGCAAGGCGTCCTAGATGCTAAGCCTCTGCCCACTTTATAAGGAATAGGATGCCATTTTATAAGCACACTCCCTCCGTCTACTGTGCTACTGTTCAGTTCACAGGAAGTCATCTCTGTCACGTCTTAGAGCTGAGGAGGAGAAAGTGTTGCACACTTTCAGGAACTATTACGCTGGGATGTATTTAATTAAAAATTAGAAAAAATGAAAGAAAAGACCTATCTTCTGAAAAGGCCTATCTTCTGAAAAGGCCTATCTTCTGAAAAGGCCTATCTTCTGAAAATGTCTATCTTCTGAAAAGGCCTATCTTCTGAAAAGGCCTATCTTCTGAAAAGGCCTATCTTCTGAAAATGTATATTTTCTTTCCGATGGCTGTTCTAAGCTCAACAGACTGTGCAGCATAAGCACATGATGGGATCTTGTCTCAAAGCCGGTGTTACTGAATGGTTGGTGGTGTGCAAATGGTGATCACGATGATGTTGGATTTGGATGTTTTTGGGACACTTATTGTAACGCTTGTGGAGAATTGCCTTTCAGATCTGAATTTGCTTTCTGAGCCCTCAAAGAAAATATGTCTATTTTCTTCGTTGTATATGTACTGTATTTGAAACTTTGTTATGATATGTAAGAAATGTGCCATCTAGTTTCATTGCGTGCCATTTTCTATTGAAAAAGCTGTTGCTAGGTATACATGATAGAATAATGGACATTTTGAAACCAATGAAAAAAAAGAAGACTCTAAAGAATGTCTAGAAAATACCAGAGTGATATGTAATCCTTATCAAGATCTCTTGTCTATTTTTCGTGGTCAAAATAAAATATTTATTGCCACGACTGTTGACTTATTAAGAAATGGTTAACTTGAAGGTTGAGTTGAAGACGGTCCATACTGAGAAAGATAAAATATAAGTGTTTTCTCTTCCACCATTACCAAGGCCATCAGTCACTCAGACAGCAAAGAAAAGAAAGGTTAGGGTTGCAGACAGACAGTACTAGGAGAAAACCGTTTGTTTTGTTGAATATCGACTTGGTTGTCTTGGGGAGAGAGAGAGCGAGAGGAGAGAGAGCGAGAGAGGAGAGAGAGCGAGAGAGGAGAGAGAGAGAGAGGAGAGAGAGCGAGAGAGGAGAGAGAAAATATATACACTGAGTTGCTATCTGCTGTGACACAGGATTAGCCATGTTGCTAGGCAGGGACCATGGTTAGTCATGGCTTCACAGCAGAACACAACCTTATTTATCCTTGAGAACATAAAGACCACAGCTGCTCTCACCTCGCTGGAAGTAGGATATAAGCCAAACAACAACACCCACCTGGTCCATTAATACGTTTTCAGAATGTTCAGAATTTAGATGAAAGTAGAACAAGAATAGCCTGGTCCCAGACCTGTTTGTGCTATCATTCCAACTCCCTGGCATGATGGCACCAACAGACTGTTACCCAGGCTAGAGCAAGACAGCTCATACAGAATGTGCTGAAACATGATAGATTGGCATATGAGTCATTCAGCTTTATTAGATTTCATGTGAGAAACTGACATATCTATGATCTGAAAGGGTTTGGGTATGGAGTAACATTTGGTCCGATGGGATAGTATAAGAAATCAGATGTGGGATATTTGCATAATATGGAATTGGTTAGAGCAGGGTTTCTTAAACTATGGTTTGGGACCCAACGTGAGCCCTGAGCATGTGAGAGGTGGGTCCCGAGTTATGAGTAAACATTTATGATCACACACTGTTTCTTCTTAATTTGGGTCGTTCGAGGACAGTCAATTTCTCATTTGGGTCTCGAGCTGAAAAAGCTGAAGAACCTCTGGGTTAGTGTTATTTCCAGTGTACTGTAGCATAACTACCAGGAGAGGGTGCTCTTTATCAACATTTTACTGTAACATCCCCTCAAAATGTTTGATTTGGCTGTAACCCTGCTAAAAAAAAAACAGAGCAGCATAGGCTGGTGACTAGCCTTCATTGTGTTTTAGCTGGTGACCAGCCTATGTTGTGTTTTTGCTGTTGTGTTTCGCTGGTAACCAGCCTTTGTTGCATTTTCGCAGGAGATCAGCCTTTGTTGTGTTTTTGCTGTTGTGTTTTCGCTGGTGACCAGCTTTCGTTGTGTTTTCGTTGGTGACCAACCTTTGTTGTGTTTTCGCTGGTGACCAGCCTTTGTTGTGTTTTCGCTGGTTACCAGCCTTTCTTGTGTTTTCGCTGGTGGCCAGCCTTTCGCTGTTGTGTTTTCGACTGGTGGTCAGCCTTTGTTGTGTTTTCGCAGTTGTGTTTTCACTGGTGACCAGCCTTCGTTGTGTTTTCGCTGCTGACCAGCCTTTGTTGTGTTTTCACTGGTGACCAGCCTTTGTTGTGTTTTCGCTGGTGACCAGCCTTCGTTGTGTTTTCACTGGTGACCAGCCTTTGTTGTGTTTTCGCTGGTGACCAGCCTTTGTTGTGTTTTCGCTGGTGACTAGCCTTTGTTGTGTTTTCGTTGGTGACCAGCCTTTGTTGTGTTTTCGCTGTTGTGTTTTCGCTGGTGACCAGCCTTCGTTGTGTTTTCAATGGTGACCAGGCTTTGTTGTGTTTTCGCTGGTGACCAGCCTTTGTTGTGTTTTCGCTGGTGACTAGCCTTTGTTGTGTTTTCGTTGGTGACCAGCCTTTGTTGTGTTTTCGCTGTTGTGTTTTCGCTGGTGACCAGCCTTCGTTGTGTTTTCACTCGTGGCCAGCCTTTGTTGTGTTTCCACTGGTGACCAGCCTTTGTTGCGTTTTCGCTGTTGTGTTTTCACTGGTGACCAGCCTTTGTTGTGTTTTCGCTAGTGACCAGCCTTCGTTGTGTTTTCACTGGTGGCCAGCCTTTGTTGTGTTTCCACTGGTGACCAGCCTTTGTTGCGTTTTCGCTGTTGTGTTTTCACTGGTGACCAGCCTTTGTTGTGTTTTCGCTGGTGACCAGCCTTTGTTGTGTTTTCACTTGTTGCCAGCCTTTGTTGTGTTTCCACTGGTGACCAGCCTTTGTTGCGTTTTCGCTGTTGTGTTTTCACTGGTGACCAGCCTTTGTTGTGTTTTCGCTGGTGACCAGCCTTCGTTTTGTTTTCGCTGGTGACCAGCCTTCGTTGTGTTTTCACTGGTGGCCAGCCTTTGTTGTGTTTTCACTGGTGACCAGCCTTTGTTGCGTTTTCGCTGTTGTGTTTTCACTGGTGACCAGCCTTTGTTGTGTTTTTGCTGGTGACCAGCCTTCGTTGTGTTTTCGCTGGTGACCAGGCTTTGTTGTGTTTTCACTGGTGACCAGCCTTTGTTGTGTTTTCGCTGGTGACCAGCCTTCGTTGTGTTTTCGCTGGTGACCAGCCTTCGTTGTGTTTTCGCTGCTGACCAGCCTTCGTTGTGTTTTCGCTGGTGACCAGGCTTTGTTGTGTTTTCACTGGTGACCAGCCTTTGTTGTGTTTTCGCTGGTGACCAGCCTTCGTTGTGTTTTCGCTGGTGACCAGCCTTTGTTGTGTTTTCGCTGGTGACCAGCCTTCGTTGTGTTTTCGCTGCTGACCAGCCTTCGTTGTGTTTTCGCTGGTGACCAGGCTTTGTTGTGTTTTCACTGGTGACCAGCCTTTGTTGTGTTTTCGCTGGTGACCAGCCTTCGTTGTGTTTTCGCTGGTGACCAGCCTTCGTTGTGTTTTCGCTGGTGGCCAGCCTTTGTTGTGTTTTCGCTGGTGACCAGCCTTCGTTGTGTTTTCGCTGTTGTGTTTTCGCTGGTGACCAGCCTTCGTTGTGTTTTCGCTGTTGTGTTTTCGCTGGTGACCAGCCTTCGTTGTGTTTTCGCTGTTGTGTTTTCGCTGGTGACCAGCCTTCGTTGTGTTTTCGCTGGTGGCCAGCCTTCGTTTTGTTTTTGCTGGTGACCAGCCTTCGCTGTGTTTTGGACACATAAACTGGTCACCAGCATACCAATATATGCTGGTTACCCGCAAAACCAGCATCTAGTCACATTATGCTGGCCTGCAAAGTGATGTCTAATTCCTATTGGAATCCAGCTTGACTGGGGATATCAGAAAATCACCCACAATCTGCATTCAGAATGACTGCCAGGGTTAGAAAGATGAGTAAATGAGACTACCTAAAACATCCAAATTGGAACAATCATTTCAGTATAGGACGCAATAAGTCCAACTAACAGATTGAATTAGTTTAGAAAAATGTATTCTATTTATCTTTGTGTAGCATGAAATGTGAAATAAATACAATTGTGTAAATGTCTAGTAGTTGGCTTGATTTTTTAAAGCCCTGGATAGCCTACAGACACTATAAACAGGGTACCTGTGGGACCAACTATTTATTTGCAGCATGTTCAAGATTTATTTCAAAAGCGAGTCAGTATACCATTTGAATAAACTAGATATCCTAAATAGTGTTGTGTTTGCATTGGCTCAAATAGGTTATACAGCACGAACATGGTCAGCCAGGATTACCTGTAGGTGAGGATTGGGGAGAGTGCAGTGGTGTAAAGGGAATCTGTACTTTACTTTACTATTTATATTTTTGAATACTTTTACTTCACTACATTCCTAACTAAAATAATGTACTTTTTACTCCATACATTTTTCCGGACACCCAAAAGTACTCGTTAAATATTGAATGCTTAGCAGGACAGGACAAGTGTCCATTCACACACTTATCAAGAGAAAAGCTCTGGTAATCCCTACTGCCTCTGATCTGGTGAACTTACTAAACACACATGCTTCGTTTGTAAATGATGTCTGAGTGTTGGAGTGTGCCCCTGGCTATCTATACATTTAAAAAACAAGAAAATGGTGTCATCTGGTTTGCTTAATATAAGGATTTTTGAAATGATTTATACTTTTACTTTTGATACTTAAGTATATTTAATACCAAATACTTTTAGGCTTTTACTCAAGTAGTATTTTACTGGGTGACTTTCACTTTTACCTGAGTCATTTTCTATTAAGGCATCTTTACTTTTGACAATTGGGTACTTTTTCCCACCACAGGGAGAGTGACTGATCAATTGTTTCTTCCAGGAGAGAGGTTTCATCCGGGCAGGGGTTCAACATCATTCCTGATGTAAAATAGAAAAAAAAATGCCATTAATCCAGCACAGGTCTACACAATATGTGCAGGGTAAAGTCTATGAATGTGTGATAGCGTTAGTCAGCCCTTACCCAATTTATAGACGCTAACTGCTTTAGCGCCTATTGATGATAGTATCTTCTTTACGGGGGGCTTTTTGTTAAGAGCCCTGGCCCTCAGTCTGAAAGTTAACACGCATTGCTTGCGGTACTGTTTTGAAAACATAAGGACCTTATCTTTCATATCAGTGAGAAATGATTTTCAAAAAACAAAAGGTTAAATTGATGCACACCTTGATAGGGTTAGTGTTCCCACATGGCCATATCTCCACGTTACAGCACTTGTCTAAGGAAGACAAGATGCTCCGAACACCTGTGTTTAAGTGTAAATCGGAAAGTGTGTTTTCATCAGATGGAGGCACCCAAAACTGCTACAGTAAGTGTATATTTTATATCTGAGGGATTCTTGTTTTTTTCCCTCATCAATCTAAACACAATACCCCATTAATGACAAAGCAAAAACACATTTTTAGAAATGTTTGCTAATTTATTAAAAATACAAAAACTAAAATATCACATCGACATAAGTATTCAGACCCTTTACTCAGTACTTTGTTGAAGCACCTTTGGCAGCGATTACAGCATCGAGTCTTCTTGGGTATGACGCTACAAGCTTGGCAGACCTGTATTTGGGGAGTTTCTCCCATTCTTCTCTGCAGATCCTCTAAAGCGCTGTAAGGTTGGATGGGGAGCGTTGCTAAACAGCTATTTTCAGGTCTCTCCAGAGATGTTTGATCGGGTTCAAGTCCAGGCTCTGGCTGGGCCACTCAACGACATTCAGAGACTTGTCCCAAAGCCACTCCTGCATTGTCTTGGCTGTGTGCTTATGGTCGTTGTCCTGTTGGAAGGTGAACCTTCACCCCAGTCTGAGGTCCTGAGCGCTCCGGAGCAGGTTTTCATCAAGGATCTCTCTATACTTTGCTCCGTTCATCTTTCCCTCGATCCTGACTAGTCTCCCAGTCCCTGCCGCTGAAGAACATCCCCACAGCATGATGCTGCCACCACCATGCTTCACCGTAGGGATGGTGCCAGGTTTCCTCCAGATGTGACGCTTGGCATTCAGGCCAAAGAGTTCAATCTTGGTTTCATCAGACCAGATTCATCTTCTTTCTCATGGTCTGGGAGTCTTTAGGTGCCTTTTGGCAAACTCCAATTGGGCTGTCATGTGCCTTTTACTGAGGAGTGGCTTCCGTCTATCCACTACCATAAAGGCCTAATTAGTGGAGTGCTGCAGAGATGGTTGTCCTTCTGGAAGGTTCTCCCATCTCCACAGAGGAACTCTGGAGCTCTGTCAGAGTGATCATCGGGCTCTAGGTCACCTCCCTGATCAAGACCCTTCTCCCTCGATTGCTCATCCACGATCCATTTTCAATGCCCTGGCTGAGGGAAGGAGGTTCTCACCCAAGATTTGATGGTACATGGCCCCGTCCATCGTCCCTTTGATGAAGTGAAGTTGTCCTGTCCCGTTAGCAGAAAAACACCCCCAAAGCATAATGTTTCCACCTCCATGTTTGATGGTGGGGATGGTGTTCTTGGGGTCATAGGCAGCATTCCTCCTCCTCCAAACACGGCGAATTGAGTTGATGCCAAAGAGCTCCATTTTGGTCTCATCTGACCACAACACTTTCACCAAGTTCTCCTCTTAATCGTTCAGATGTTCATTGGCAAACTTCAGACGGGCATGTTTATGTGCTTTCTTGAGCAGGGGGACCTTGCGGGCACTGCAGGATTTCAGTCCTTCATGGCGTAGTGTGTTACCAATTGTTTTCTTGGTGACTATGGTCCCAGCTGCCTTGAGATCATTGACAAGATCCTCCCGTGTAGTTCTGGGCTGATTCCTCACCGTTCTCATGATCATTGCAACTCCACGAGGTGAGATCTTGCATGGAGCCCCAGGCCAAGGGAGATTGACAGTTCTTTTGTGTTTCTTCCATTTGCGAATAATCGCACCAACTGTTGTCACCTTCTCACCAAGCTGCTTGGCGATGGTCTTGTAGCCCATTCCAGCCTTGTGTAGGTCTACAATCTTGTCCCTGACATCCTTGGAGAGCTCTTTGGTCTTGGCCATGGTGGAGAGTTTGGAATCTGATTGATTGCTTCTGTGGACAGGTGTCTTTTATACAGGTAACAAACTGAGATTAGGAACACTCCCTTTAAGAGTGTGCTCCTAATCTCAGCTCGTTACCTATATAAAAGACACCTGGGAGCCAGAAATCCTTCTGATTGAGAGGGGGTCAAATACTTATTTCCCTCATTAAAATACAAATAAGTTTAAAACATTTTTGACATGCGTTTTTCTGGATGTTTTTGTTGTTGTTCTGTCTCTCACTGTTCAAATAAACCTACCATTAAAATTATAGACTGATCATTTCTTTGTCAGTGGGCAAACGTACAAAATCAGCAGGGGATCAAATACTTTTTTCCCTCACTGTATATTGCAATGTACAGCCTTACCTATGGATCTTAGGTCCATGAAATGGCTAATCAGCCTACTCAGTGACACCCACAGATTACAATTCTAAAGAGTTAACACAAATATCAGCATCATAGCTCTCATTGCAGGACTTTAAATGTGGAAAATCACCTCACTATTCAGCCTATTGTGCGTATTGGACATTCACATTGCAATGTACCACCATACGTGAGTCAATAAGTATTCAACCCCTTTGTTATGGTAAGGCTAAATAAGTTCAGGAGTAAGAATTTGCTTAACAAGTCACATAATAAGTTGCATGGACTCACTCTGCGTGCAATAATAGTGTTTAACATGATTTTCTAATGATTACTTTATCTCTGTACCCCACCCATACAATTATCTGTAAGGTCCCTCAGTCTAGCAGTGAATTTCAAATACAGATTCAACCACAAAGACCAGGGAGGTTTTCCAATGCATCACAAACAAGGGCACCTATTGATAGATTTAAAAAAAATAAGAAAAGCAGACATTGAATATCCCTTTGAGCATGGTGAAGTCATTAATTACACTTTGGATGGTGTATCAATACACCCAGTCACTACAAAGGTACAGGTGTTCTTCCTAACTCAGTTGCCGGAAAGGAAGGAAACCGCTCAGGGATTTCACCGTGAGGCCAATGGTGATTTTAAAACAGTTACAGCGTTTAATGGCTGTAATAGGAGAAAACTGAGGATGGATCAACAACATTGTAGTTACTCCACAATACTAACCTAATTGACAGAGTGAAAAGAAGAAAGCCTGTACAGAATAAAAATATTCCAAAACATGCATCCTGTTTGCAAAAAGGCACTAAAGTAATACTGCAAAAAAGGAATTAACTTTTTGTCCTGAATACAAAGTGTTATGTTTTGGGCAAATCCAATACAACACATTACTGAGTACCACTCTCTATTTTCAAGCATAGTGGTGGCTGCATCATGTTATGGGTATGCTTGTAATCGTTAAGGACTGGGGAGTTTTTCAGGATAAAAAAAGAAAAGGAATGGAGTTAAGCACAGGCAAAATCCTAGAGGAAAACCTGGTTGTCCACCAGACACTAGGAGATTAATTCAACTTTCAACAGGACAATAACCTAAAACACAAGACCAAAGCTCGTATGGGGGTGTGCTATGCCAGTGACCGAGAGGTCTGCAAAACCACGGCCATCACTATCATATTTCCCAGTATGCTCTACTGCAGTTAGATATTTTTTATTGTTTCTTTCAATATCTGTGTTTTTGCTACACAATGATAAATAACATTTTTCAAATTAACATACACTTTTCTAAACTAATCCAATCTATTAGTTGGATTTGTTGCACCCGTTACTGAAATGGTTGTTCCAGTTTACGTGGTTTATGTAGTCTCATTCATTCATCTTTCTAACCCTGGCAGTCTTAGTTAATGCAGATTGTGGGGTTAATCCAGTCTGTCTGGATTCTAATAGGAATTAAACATCACTTCGCAAGCCAGCATAATGTGACTTGATGCTGGTTTTGCTTTAGCTTATGCTGGTCACCAGCAAAAACACAGCTAATGCTGATCACCAGCAAAAACACAATGAAGGCTGGTCTGCCAGCATAACCAGCTAGACCATGCTGGTCAGACCAGCTAGACCATGCTGGTCAGACTAGCTTGATCAGCATAGACCAGCATGGACCAGCATCGACCAGCTTGAAATTAATGCTGTTTTTTTCCAGCAGGGAAAACAATGATAATAGTGGTGTACAAAACCATTGCTTTTACTGCGTATTCACACTATTCTGTTGTTAGAATAAATATTCCCTCCTGTGGTCCTTTGGTTCACCTCCAGAAATATCCAAATTATTATTGAGATAATTGGCTGACTTCAAGCCCTCCTCCTAGATGACTCCAGATGACTCCAGACACTGCAGTTCTGTCTGGGTCTGGCTTCCTTGGATGCGTCCCAAATGGCATCCTATTCTCTTTATAGTGCACTACTTTAGAGCGTTGGGGCCTGGTCAAAAGTAATGCATTTTAAGGTAATAGGGTGTCATTTGTGTTAGGTGAGCACTTGACAGTCTAATTGGAACCCATTGGCCTGGGGTATAAGTGAAAGAGGGGCTCAGATCTGTAGGAGCATGGAACCATCCTAAGCGGCACACACACACACACACACACACACTCACACACACAGATGGACACACACAGCTTCATGAGGAAGTCACCTGGAATGCATTTCAATTAACAGGTGTGCCTTCTTAAAAGTTAATTTGTGGAATTCCTTTACTTCTTAATGCATTTGAGCCAATCAGTTGTGTTGTGACAAGGTAGGGGGGTATACAGAAGATATCCCTATTTGGTAAAAGACCAAGTCCATATTATGGCAAGAACAGCTCAAATAAGCAAAGAGAAACGACAGTCCATCATTACTTAAAGACATGAAGGTCAGTCAATACGGAACATTTCAAGTGTGCAGTCGCAAAAACCATCAAGCGCTATGATGAAACTGGCTCTCATGAGGACCAGCCTCAGAAATTGCAGCCCAAATAAATGATTCACAGAGTTCAAGTAACAGACACATCTCAACATCAACTGTTCAGAGGAGACTGTTTGAATCAAGCCTTCATGGTCGAATTGCTGCAAAAAAAACACTACTAAAGGACACCAATAATAAGAAGAGACTTGTTTGGGCCAAGAAACACGAGCAATGGACATTAGACCGGTGGAAATTTGTCCTTTGGTCTGGAGTCCAAATTTGAGTTTTTTTGGTTCCAACCGCCGTGTCTTTGTGAGACGAGTTGTGGGTGAACGGATGATCTCCGCATGTGTATTTCCCACCGTAAAGCATGGAAGAGGTGTAATGGTGTGGGAGCGCTTTGCTAGTGAAACTGTCTGTGATTTATTTAGAATTCAAGGCATACTTAACCAGCATGGCTGCCACAGAATTCTGCAGCGATACGCCATCCCATCAGGTTTGGGCTTAGTGGGACTATCATTTGTTTTTCAACAGGACAATGACCCAACACACCTCCAGGCTGTGTAAGGGCTATTTTAACAAGAAGGAGAGTGATGGAGTGCTGCATCAGATGACCTGGCCTCCACAATCCCCCGACCTCAATCAGATTGAGATGGTTTGGGATGAGTCAGACCGCAGAGTGAAGGAAAAGCAGCCAACAAGTGCTCAGCATATGTGGGAACTCCTTCAAGACTGTTGGAAAAGCATTCCAGGTGAAGCTGGTTGAGAGAATGTCAAGAGTGTGCAAAGCTGTCTCAAGGCAAAGGGTGGCTATTTGAAGAATCTCAAATCTCAAATATATATATTGATTTGTTTAACACTTTTTTGGTTACTACATGATTTTATATGTGTTATTTCATAGTTTTGATGTCTTCACTATTATTCTACAATTTAGAAAATAGTAAAAAATAAAGAAAAACCCTTGAATGAGTAGGTGTTCTAAAACTTTTGACTGGTAGTGTAGGTCAACATGACATAGCTGATTAGAATGGTCAAGTTATCATACTACCAGGAAACAGAAGAAAAGCAGAGGGGTGGGGTGTGTGTGTGAGAGAGAGAGAGAGAGAGAGAGAGAGAGAGAGAGAGAGAGAGAGAGAGAGAGAGAGAGAGAGAGTGAGGGGGGGATGTTTATGATTCATTATTCACCTGTAGAATGAGAAAATAATACCATGTGATTGCTGCAGCCTGTAGGCTACTGACAGACCCCGGCTCTGCCTCTAACCTGTGGTAATGACATTACAGTGAGCAGCGGAGGTAGGTGAGGTGAGTGAGCTGTCACTCTGTGTTTAGAGAGATAGAGTTCAAGCTGAAGTGAAGGCCCTAGCTCCTGTAATAGAATAACCCTGCCGGCGTTGATGTCATATCGTTCTGATTGAGTTTGGTGGGTTTGCAAAGATTAAACAGATTGGATTGGACTCAGGGGTTTTGTCCCTAAATGGCATCCCATTTCCTACATAGTGCACTAGTTTTGCAATAGTAGTGCCTGGCCCAGAGGGTTGTGAGGACGTTAAAGCTCTGTTGACACCTAACAGAAAGAAAACATATTTCTTAGGACCAGTTATGTCACGTTTACCTCTTTTTATTCATCCCATTCGCTCACCAACTTTTATTACTGGGCCATATTGTGGCCATATTGTGGCCATATTGATGTTGGGTTTTACTAGCTAGGGCTCTGTTTGAGGGAAGATGGGAACGTTCAGATTACGATCTCAATAACACTTGCCTGGTTAGATAAAGGAAAAATACTAACCTAAAATATGGAATTGTTTTAAGATGGTCATACAATGGATTATTTAGCTATTTGATTTTGAATTTTAGGACCCATGTAGGTATCAAAAAAATACTTACAAATTATTTTATAAAATATTGAATTTGGCCTTTACATTTACATTTTAGTCATTTAGCAGACGCTCTTATCCAGAGCGACTTACAGTTAGTGAGTGCATACATTTTCATACTTTACTGTTATAGCCCATAGAAACTCATTGAATAACACATTCATAAATGGCAAAACAGATTTTTTTTAAAATAAAATCATAAGGAATAAGGTTTTGAAGTTTCTGCTCTACATCTAGGAGATATTTCACCCCTTTTTTGGGGTGGTGGGGTGGGGGCACAAAACTACTTCTATACTTCCATATTTTTTTTTACCGGTGCCGGGTTACCTTCAGACGAGTCCCGTGACACTTTGTGAGAGTCTCATCTTTCCATAGAGGGGTCATATTAGTTTGTAGGCCAAACTGTTCGTACAGACGTTTTTGTGAGAAGATGCGGAAGGCCCGACATTGGCAGATGCAGTGGATTGAGACGCAGTCCATACAAAAAAACAGATATCTCTAGCTTAAACTGACAGATTTTAAAAAAATGTTAATTAGATTGACGCACGGGTGCCTCATTTGACTCTAGGGAGTTACATCAGTTTGTAGTTGTAACTTTAATTAACAAATGCATGAATGGAAAAAAGCTAATTGTATCGGGGAGCCGCAAACAAATGATTGGTTTGGCGCCAAAACCAAGTGAATGAGCATGCTACCACAAACTCTCATACATACAGCCACCAATTGTGCAAGTTCTCCCACTTAAAAAGATGCGAGAGGCCTGTAATTTTCATCATAGTTACACGTCAACTATGACAGACAAATTGAGAATTTATTTTCCAGAAAATCACATTGTAGGATTTTTAATGAATTTATTTGCAAATGATGGTGGAAAATAAGTATTTGGTCACCTACAAACAAGCAAGATTTCTGGCTCTCACAGACCTGTAACTTCTTCTTTAAGAGACTCCTCTGTCCTCCACTCGTTACCTGTATTAATGGCACCTGTTTGAACTTGTTATCAGTATAAAAGACACCTGTCCACAACCTCAAACAGTCACACTCCAAACTCCACTATGGCCAAGACCAAAGAGCTGTCAAAGGACACCAGAAACAAAATTGTAGACCTGCACCAGGCTGGGAAGACTGAATCTGCAATAGCTAAGCAGCTTGGTTTGAAGAAATCAACTGTGGGAGCAATTATTAGGAAATGGAAGACATACAAGACCACTGATAATCTCCCTCAATCTGGGGCTCCACGCAAGATCTCACCCCGTGGGGTCAAAATGATCACAAGAACGGTGAGCAAAAATCCCAGAACCACACGGGGGGATCTAGTGAATGACCTGCAGAGAGCTGGGACCAAAGTAACAAAGCCTACCATCAGTAACACACTACGCCGCCAGGGACTCAAATCCTGCAGTGCCAGACGTGTCCCCCTGCTTAAGCCAGTACATGTCCAGGCCCGTCTGAAGTTTGCTAGAGTGCATTTGGATGATCCAGAAGAGGATTGGGAGAATGTCATATGGTCAGATGAAACCAAAATAGAACTTTTTGGTAAAAATTCAGCTCGTCGTGTTTGGAGGACAAAGAATGCTGAGTTGCATCCAAAGAACACCATACCTACTGTGAAGCATGGGGGTGGAAACATCATGCTTTGGGGCTGTTTTTCTGCAAAGGGACCAGGACGACTGATCCGTGTAAAGGAAAGAATGAATGGGGCCATGTATTGTGAGATTTTGAGTGAAAACCTCCTTCCATCAGCAAGGGCATTAAAGATGAAACGTGGCTGGGTCTTTCAGCATGACAATGATCCCAAATACACCGCCCGGGCAATGAAGGAGTGGCTTCGTAAGAAACATTTCAAGGTCCTGGAGTGGCCTAGCCAGTCTCCAGATCTCAACCCCATAGAAAATCTTTGGAGGGAGTTGAATGTCCGTGTTGCCCAGCGACAGACCCAAAACATCACTGCTCTAAAGGAGATCTGCATGGAGGAATGGGCCAAAATACCAGCAACAGTGTGTGAAAACCTTGTGGAGACTTACAGAAAACGTTTGACCTGTGTCATTGCCAACAAAGGGTATATAACAAAGTATTGAGAAATTTTTGTTATTGACCAAATACTTATTTTCCACCATAATTTGCAAATAAATTCATTAAAAATCCTACAATGTGATTTTCTGGATTTTTTTTCTCATTTTGTCTGTCATAGTTGACATGTACCTATGACGAAAATTACAGGCCTCTCTCATCTTTTTAAGTGGGAGAACTTGCACAATTGGTGGCTGACTAAATACTTTTATTCCCCCACTGTATTATTGTCTTTTCACGGGTGGTCAATAATCTAGTCTTGAAAAACCCGACCCTAGGCAACACTGACTAGAGTCTGGTTTCAATTATGGACTCTTTTGGCATAGAGGAACTATGTCACTGCCTACTGTTGTGGAAAATAACCACTATACTTTATTACAAATAAGGTCTTACAGAGTTTTTGTTGCATCAAGAAATGACTTTATTAAAGTTTTCAACAAAGCCGATACCTGTCTGCAGAGGGGCACACATTCTTACGGTCTCCCTCCATCTTATATAGTCCTCTTCAGTTTTCCCGCTCTTTTGTTGCTCCGCCCACTTCCTTTGTCTCTGAGAGCGGCTAAACTCAACTTTCATTAAGTTCAGAGTACTACAATCAATCAATCCTTATCTTGCAAAAACACTCATGTTTAGTTTAAACTCTGTTCAACCCTGGCTCTTTTCACTGTGTTTGAAGACTAAAACAAACGGCCCAATTCCGTTAGCCACAAAGAATGTTAACTATATGTTCATGATTAACTCAATTTTATCTGATAATCCATTAAAAATACACATCACTACATTGATAAGGAAAAAAAAAATTATTGGGACTCTCCCAACAAATCACGAGGCAGACATGCCAGAACGTTGCTATTCAAAACCAAAGTTTGCAGGCAAAAACCTTTGCAGTGGTTTTAGTTAAGGTACTTGATGTAAACTAGCCACTTGCGAAATGCACTCATTAAAAATAACCAATGTGATCTCCATCTTGTTAGCTACTATTTTGTATTTATTCAAGCGGATAAAGTAGTGACGTAGGCAAGTCCATCATTGAAACCAGACCTTACCCACTGCACACAGACGACAATTCAACGTCTATTCCACGTTGGTTCAACGTCATTTCATTGAATTGACGTGGAAACAACTTTGATTCAACCAGTGTGTGCCCAGTTGGTAGTCACTGTGTTGCCTAGGGTCGGGTTTTCAAGACTATCAACAATCAATTTAGTAGAGAACATTGCTGCAATTACATAACGACTTCTCTCAATTAACAGTTTCAATCAATAACTATTTTCTATATTAATCAAGGCACAGATAATAGCTCCAAGCCCTACACCCCCACACTTTCTCTCTTTCTTTCTTTCTTTTTCAATATTTCTTTCTGTAACATAGATGTGATACTCACATTAATTTGTAAGTCGCTCTGGATAAGAGCGTCTGCCTAATGACTTAAATGTAAATTAAACCTAACCTATTTCACACAGGACATGACATCGCTGAGAGGGGAGAGGAAAGGTGGTGGTGGACTCATGAAGGCCAAAGCTCTGCGCAGTGCCACACAACCCCCTAAAATCCAATTGAGCTGATTCACACAGGCAGGTTTATTGGTGTAAAGTGCTTCTGTATCTTCCTGATGCTAAGAATTAAGGGAAGAATAAGTGGTCCTCTGTAGCTCAGCTGGTAGAGCACGGCGCTTGTAACGCCAAGGTAGTGGGTTCGATCCCCGGGACCACCCATACACAAAAATGTATGCACGCATGACTGTAAGTCGCTTTGGATAAAAGCGTCTGCTAAATGGCATATTATTATATTATGGAAGAGAATAGAGGATAATAGCCTGGAGGAATGAGTCTTCTGGATAGTGCTGAGCGAAATTTCTTTTTTTGCGGTCGGAGGCCGAGCAGTTGCCATACCAGGCGGTGATGCAACCAGTCAGGATGCTCTCGATGGTGCAGCTGTATAACCTTTTGAGGATCTGAGGACCCGTGCCAAATTTTTTCAGTCTCCTGAGGGGGAATAGGTTTTATCGTGCCCTCTTCACGACTGTCTTGGTGTGTTTGGACCATGATAGTTTGTTGGTGATGTGGACACAAAGGAACTTGAAGTTCTCAACCTGTTCCACTACAGCCCAGTCGATGAGAATGGGGGCGTGCTCAGTCCTCTTTTTTTTCCTGTAGTCCACAATCATCTCCTTTGTCTTGATCACGTTGAGGGAGAGGTTGTTATCCTGGCACCAAACAGCCAGGTCTCTGACCTCCTCCCTATAAGCTGTCTCATCGTTGTCGGTGATCAGGCCTACCACTGTTGTGTCGTCGGCAAACTTAATGATGGTGTTGGAGTCGTGCCTGGCCATGCAGTCATGGGTGAACAGGGAGTACAGGAGAGGACTGAGCACGCACCCCTGAGGGGCCCCTGTGTTGAGGATCAGCGTGGCAGACATGTTGTTACCTACCCTTACCACCTGGGGGCGGCCCGTCAGGATCCTTAGCTTAGTGATGAGCTTTGAGAGCAGTCTGTAGTCAATGAATAGCATTGTCACGTAGGTGTTCCTCTTGTCCAGGTGGGAAAGGGCAGTGTGGAGTGCATAAGAGATTGCATCATCTGTGGATCTGTTGGGGCGGTGTGCAAATTGGAGTGGGTCTAGGGTTTCTGGGATAATGGTGTTGATGTGAGCCATGACCAGCCTTTCAAAGCACTTCATGGCAACAGACGTGAGTGCTACGGGTCGGTAGTCATTTAGGCAGCTTATCTTAGTGTCCTTGGGCACAGGGACTATGGTGGTCTGCTTGAAACATGTTGGTATTACAGACTCAGTCAGGGACATGTTGAAAATGTCAGTGAAGACACTTGTCAGTTGGTCAGCACATGCTCGGAGTACACGTCCTGGTAATCCGTCTGGCACTGCAGCCTTGTGAATGTTGACCTGCTTAAAAGTCTTACTCACATCGGCTACGGAGAGCGTGATCACATAGTCATCCGGAACAGCTGATGCTCTCATGCATGCTTCAGTGTTGCTTGCCTCGAAGCGAGCATAGAAGTGATTTAGCTTGTCTGGTAGGCTTTTGTCACTGGGCAGTTCGCGGCTGTGCTTCCCTTTGTAGTCTGTAATAGTTTTCAACCCCTGCCAAATCCGACGAGCGTCAGAGCCGGTGTAGTACGATTGTGGGCAGTGTGCACATAGCCTGTCTTCTCTTGAGAGCCAGGTCTGCCTACGGCGGCCTTTCTCAATAGCAAGGCTATGCTCACTGAGTCTGTACATTGTCAAAGCTTTCCTTAAGTTTGGGTCAGTCACAGTGGTCGGGTATTCTGCTACTGTGTACTCTCTGTTTAGGGCCAAATAGCATTCTAGTTTGCTCCGTTTTTTTGTTAATTCTATGCAATGTGTCAAGTCATTCTCTTTTTGTTTTCTCATGATTTGGTTGGGTCTAATTGTGTTGTTGTCTTTGTTGTGGGGCTCTGTGGGGTCTGTTTGTGTTTGTGAACAGAGCCCCAGGACCAGCATACTTAGGGGACTCTTCTCCAAGTTAATCTCTCTGTTGGTGATGGCTTTGTTATGGAAGGTTTGGGAATCACTTCCTTTTAGGTGGTTATAGAATTTAACGGCTCTTTACTGGATTTTGAAAATTAGCTGGTATCAGCCTAATTCTGCTCTGCATGCATTATTTAGTGTTTTTTGTTGTACACTGAGGATATTTTTGCAGAATTCTGCATGCAGAGTCTCAATTTGGTGTTTGTCCCATTTTGTGAATTATTGGTTGGTGAGCAGACCCCAGACCTCACAACCATAAAGGGCAATAGGTTCTATAACTGATTCAAGTATTTTTAGCCAGATCCTAATTGGTATGTCGAATTTTATGTTCCTTTTGATGGCATAGAAGGTCCTTCTTGCCTTGTCTCTCAGATCATTCACAGCTTTGTGGAAGTTACCTGTGGCAGGGATGTTTAGGCCGAGGTATGTATAGTTTTATGTGTGCTCAAGGGCGATAGTGTCTATATGGAATTTGTATTTGTGGTCCTGGCAACTGGACCTTTTTTGGAACACCATTATTTTTGTCTTACTGAGATTCACTGTCAGGGCCCAGGTCTGACAGAATCTGTGCAGAAGATCTAGGTTCTGCTGTTGGCCCTCCTTGGTTGGTGACAGAAGCACCAGATCATCAGCAAACAGCAGGCATTTTACTTCAGATTCTAGTAGGGTGAGGCTGGGTGCTGCAGACCGTTCTAGTGCCCTCGCCTATTCGTTGATATATATGTTGAAGAGGGTGGGGCTTAAACTGCATCCCTGTCTCACCCCACGGCCCTGTGGAAAGAAATATGTGTTTTTGCCAATTTTAACCGCACACTTGTTTGTGTACATGGATTTTATAATGTTGTATGTTTTTCCCCCAACCCCACTTTCCATTATTTGTATAGCAGACCCTCATGCCAAATTGAGTCAAAAGCTTTTTAGAAATCAACAAAGCATGAGAAGACTTTGCCTTTGTTTTGGTTTGTTTGTTTGTCAATTAGGGTGTTCAGGGTGAATACGTGGTCTGTCGTACGGTAATTTAGTAAAAAGCCAATTTGACATTTGCTCAGTACATTGTTTTCACTGAGGAAATGAACTAGTCTGCTGTTAATGATAATGCAGAGGATTTTCCCAAGGTTACTGTTGACGCATATCCCACGGTAGTTATTGGGGTCAAATTTGTCTCCACTTTTGTGGATTGGGGTGATCAGTCCTTGGTTCCAAATATTGGGAAAGATGCCAGAGATAAGGATGATGTTAAAGAGTTTAAGTATAGCCAATTGGAATTTGTGGTCTGTATATTTTATCATTTAATTGAGGATACCATCAACACCACAGGCCTTTTTGGGTTGGAGGGTTTGTATTTTGTCCTGTAGTTGATTCAATGTAATTGGAGAATCCAGTGGGTTCTGGTAGTCTTTAATAGTTCATTCTAAGATTTGCATTTGATCATGTATTTTTTTTGCTGTTTGTTCTTTGTTATAGGGCCAAAAAGATTGGAGAAGTGATTTACCCATATACAGTTGAAGTCGGAAGTTTACATACACTTAGGTTGGAGTAATTAAAACTAGTTTTTCAACCACTCCACAAATTTCTTGTTAACAAACTATAGTTTTGGAAAGTCGGTTAGGACATCTACTTTGTGCATGACACAAGTCATTTCTCCAACAATTGATTACAGACAGATTATTTCACTTATAATTCACTGTATCACAATTCCAGTGGGTCAGAAGTTTACATACACTAAGTTCACTTTGCCTTTAAACAGCTTGGAAAATTCCAGAAAATGATGTCATGGCTTTAGAAGCTTCTGATATGCTAATTGACATCATTTGAGTCAATTGGAGGTGTACCTGTGGATGTATTTCAAGGCCTACCTTCAAACTCAGTGCCTCTTTGCTTGACATCATGGGAAAATCAAAAGAAATCAGCCAAGACCTCAGAAAAACAATTGTAGACCTCCACAAGTCTGGTTCATCCTTGGGAGCAATTTCTAAACACCTGAACGTATCACGTTCATCTGCACAAACAATAGTATGCAAGTATAAACACCATGGGACCGCACAGCCATCATACCGCTCAGGAAGGAGACGCGTTCTGTCTCCTAGAGATGAACGTACTTTGGTGCGAAAAGCGCAAATCAATCCCAGAACAACAGCAAAGGACCTTGTGAAGATGCTGGAGGAAACAGGTACAAAAGTATCTATATCCACAGTAAAACAAATCCTATATCGATATAACCTGAAAGGCCGTCCAGCAAGGAAGAAGCCATTGCTCCAAAACTGCCATAAAAAAGAGCACGGCGCTTGTAACGCCAAGGTAGTGGGTTCGATCCCCGGGACCACCCATACACAAAAATGTATGCACGCACGACTGTAAGTCGCTTTGGATAAAAGCGTCTGCTAAATGGCATATTATATATTATTAATATTTTATCCACAGTAAAACGAGTCCTATATCGACATAACCTAAAATGCCGCTCAGCAAGGAAGAAGCCACTGCTCCAAAACCGCCATAAAAAAGCCACACTACGGTTTGCAACATTTTTGGAGAAATGTCCTCTAGTCTGATGAAACAAAAATAGAACTGTTTGACCATAATGACCATCGTTATGTTTGGAGGAAATAGGGGGTTGTCATGAATCCCGCTTCCTGAGTCTGTTTCTGCCTGTGTTGCCTGTTTTCTGTCCTGGAGTCTGTTTCTTGAGGTTCCTGAACGCACCCTGTCTGGTTGCCGGGCGACGAATATAGGCGGGAGATCTCTCTATTACCCGCACCTGCATCTCATCAGCTATCTGCACACCTGGTCCTGATCATCACCTCTCCACTTCATAAGCTCTGACCTGACAACCATTCCCTGCCGGATTGTTAGCCATGAACAGTATGTTGTGTCAGCGTATCAGCCTCAAAGTTACTAGAGTTAGTTTTGTTGTTTTGTACTTTTTGCTTGCTGTGTACTTACCTTCGTTTACTCTGTCTACAGTCATTCTCCCGGAACATTCACCCCACCTCTGCCTGGTCGTTGGTGGCTTCTGTGACATCATTGGATCTGCCTATTCACTCTCACCAACTCACCTCTGGTGCCCACCTTCTACTCACCTTGTCCTGGTCTGCTTCTGGCTTCTGCTTTAGAGAATCGTGACAGGGGTTGCTTGCAAGCCGAAGAACACCATCCCAACCGTGAAGCACGGGGGTGGCAGCATCATGCTGTGGGGGTGCTTTGCTGCAGGAGGGACTGGTTCACTTCACAAAATAGATGGCATCATGAGGAAGGAAAAGTATATGGATATATTGAAGCAACACCTCAAGACATCATTCAGGAAGTTAAAGCTTGCTCGCAAATGGGTCTTCCAAATGGACAATGACCCCCAGCATACTTCCAAAGTTGTGTAAAAATGGCTTAAGGACAACAAAGTCAAGGTATTGGAGTGGCCATCACAAAGCCCTGACCTCAATCCTATAGAAAATTTGTGGGCAGAACTGAAAAAGCGTGTGCGAGCAAGGAGGCCTACAAACCTGACTAAGTTACACCAGCTTTGTCAGGAGGAATGGGCCAAAATTCACCCAATTTATTGTGGGAAGCTTGTGGAAGGCAACCCGAAACGTTTGACCCAAGTTAAACAATTTAAAGGCAATGCTACCAAATACTAATTGAGTGTATGTAAACTGGGAATGTGATGAAAGAAATAAAAGCTGAAATAAATCATTCTCTCTACTATTATTCTGACATTTCACATTCTTAAAATAAAGTGGTGATCCTAACTGACCTAAGACAGGGATTTTTTACTAGGATTAAATGTCAGGAATTGTGAAAAACTGAGTTTAAATGTATTTGGCTAAGGTGTATGTAAACATCCGACTTCAACTGTATCTCCGTTTTGGATAGATAACTCTTTGTGTTGTTGTTTGTTTAGTGTTTTCCGATTTTTCCAGAAGTGGTTAGAGTCTATGGATTCTTCATTTACATTGAGCTGATTTCTGACATGCTGTTCCTTCTTTTTCCGTAGTGTATTTCTGTATTGTTTTAGTGATTCACCATAGTGAAGGTGTAGGCTCAGGTTTTCTGGGTCTCTATGTTTTTGGTTGGATATGTTTCTCAGTTTCTTTCTTAAGTTTCTGCATTCTTCATCAAACCATTTGTCATTGTCGTTACTTTTCTTCGGTTTTCTGTTATAGATTTTTTAGATTTGATAGGGAAGCTGAGAAGTCAAATATACTGTTTAGGATTTCTACTGCCAAGTTTACACCTTCACTATTACAGTGGAACGTTTTGTCCAGGATGTTGTCTAAAAGGTATTGAATTTATTGTTGCCTAATTGTTTTTTGGTAGGTTTTGACACTACTTTCCTTCCATCTATAGCATCTCTTAATATTATTCAGTTCCTTTGGCTTTGATACCTCATGATTGAGTATTGCTCTGTTCAAGTAGACTGTGATTTTGCTGTGTTCTGATAGGGGTGTCAATGGGCTGACTGTGAACGCTCTGAGAGACTCTGGGTTGAGGTCAGTGATAAAGTATTCTACTGTACTACTGCCAAGAGATGAGCTATAGGTGTACCTACCATAGGAGTCCCCTCGAAGCCTACTATTGATTATGTACATACCCAGCGTGCGACAGAGCTGCAGGAGTCTCTCTCTCTCTCTCTCTCTCTCTCTCACTCTCACTCTCTAAAAACACTGTTACATTGATGCTGTTGACCCAGATCACTCAGATGTGCTCTGCCCAGCTGCTGGGGTTGCTGCGGAGAAGGAGGAGGTCAAAGTGGGTGAGTGTAAACAGTGTGAAATGCTAGTTAGCAGTGCGTCACTCACTCGGAGACCTTGAAGTAGTAGGGCTGCAGCTTTTGTGGAGCGATAGGTAACATTGCTTTGCGGGAGGCAGTTGTTGATGTGTTCAGAGGATCCCTGGGGCTAGGAGAGGGATGGAAGCAAAACTGTTACATAATCAGCGTGTGTGTGTATCAGTAGCGTGCATGGGTAAAATCACTGGGGAAACCAGTGTGTTGTGATAATTGCGTTGTTTGCTCTATAACCTGTTAGTTCATATGCCTTGCGACCGTGACATATAGGCCTATGGCTGAGACAATAAGAAGACACAGTGGCAGAATAAATTCATCCACACTTTTGTTTTGTCACAAAACCGGAGAGCATCCTCTGTCCGCTGAAGTCCACAAAGGATATTGCATGTAACAAACATTTACATGACCTACAGCATGGTCAAGAAAATTCATATTTCCAACATTTTAGGACTACTAAACAACTATTGATTTAGAACCACAGAGAGTTACTGCAAGTCGCAAAGAAAACAGGAGTTGCCTTCACTATTCCAGCACCATTTCAACTTCAACATTTCAACATCATCAAATCACCTATGGTTAGTGTAATACAGTGACAACTAAAAGGAACCAAAAACAATTTAGTCCAGTCAACGTAAGCTACATATGATATGGCTGTCCATA
This sequence comes from Coregonus lavaretus, assembly GCF_964263955.1. Taxonomy (NCBI): domain Eukaryota; kingdom Metazoa; phylum Chordata; class Actinopteri; order Salmoniformes; family Salmonidae; genus Coregonus; species Coregonus lavaretus. Next base: position 56,656,623 of record NC_139993.1, on the reverse strand, counting down.
GTTCTGATTTGTGTGTGTGTATGCATTCGTGTTAGTAGAAAAAACATGTTGACTCACCCTACTATACAAAAACGCCAATGCCATCCTCCTCTCTTTCATGTTGACGAAACGGTCGATGACTGTCATACAGTAAACGTTAAAAAAAGAAAATTGTCCTCGGCTACCTGGCTAAAATGATTGCTCGCTATCCTAACTTCCTTTCATGGGCAACCTTAGCTAGTTAACATTAGCCTTCTACATCTAGCTAGATATTGAACTTCCATCCTCTCAGTCCAGGGGCACAATGTATTTTATGGTTGGATCCAAATTGCAGTTATAATCATGTCCAAATCCCTATCTCCATCCATGGCTAATTTAGTAAAGGGCCAATTTTAACTAGCTAGCTAGCCACTGGAGGACAACAACACAACGAGATCAAATGAAATCAAATTTTATGTCACATGCGCCGAATACAAGTATAGACCTTACCGTGAAATGCTTACTTACAAGACCTTAACCAACAATGCAGTTCAAGAAATAGAATTAAGAAAATATTTACTAAATAAACGAAAGTTAAAAATTAAATAATGCCGAGCAGTTGCCATACCAGGCGGTGATGCAACCGGTCAGGATGCTCTTGATGGTGCAGCTGTATAACTTTTTGAGGATCTGGGGACCCATGGATCCTGAGGGAGAAGATGTGTTGTTGTGCCCTCTTCACTACTTTCTTGGTGTGTTTTGACCATGATAGTTCATTGGTGATGTGGACACCAATTAACTTGAATCTCTTGACCCGCTCCACTGCAGCCCCGTCGATGTTAATGGGGGCCTGTTCGACCCTCCTTTTCCTGTAGTCCATGTTCAGCTCCTTTGTCTTGCTCACATTGAAGGAGATGTTATTGTCCTGGCACCACACTGCCAGGTCTCTGACTTCCTCCCTATAGGCTGTCTCATCGTTGTCGGTGATCAGGCATACCACTGTTGTGTCGTCAGCAAACTTAATGATGGTGTTGGAATCGTACTTGGCCAAGCAGTCGTGGGTGAACAGGGCGTACAGGAGGGAACTAAGCACGCACCCCTGAGGGGGGTGGCCCGTCAGGAAGTCCAGGATCCAGTTGCAGAGGGAGGTGTTTAGTCCCAGGGTCCTTCCAACATGAGTGCTATGGGTCTAACCCGGACATGAACAGGTCACATGCTGGTAGACGGATTTCAGTTGTCCTGCATTGAAATCACCGACACCTAGGAGCGCCGCCTCTGGATGAGCATTTTCCTGTTTGCTTATGGCCCTATTCAGCTCATTGAGTGCGGTCTTAGTGCCAGCATCGGTTTACGCCTGCTATGTTACAGTGCATTTCCACTTAACACGTTGCGGGCGATGAAACAATCGAGCCCCATTCATTTTCAATGGAGTGAAGTGCCCATGGGCGATCAGAGCATGGCCAAGGTAGCGTGAACAGGCGGGACCAAAGTTGGGGAAAGCTGAACTTTTTGCAAATACTCAGCGATATCGCGGCGCTGTTGACCAATGGAAGCTCATTATAGCGTCCAGCCTCTACTGGATTGGCTGTTAATGCCTAGTACTACCTAGCCTGATTGCTAGCACTCACATGAGGGCGAAGCAACCCTGGCTATTTGAATGATTGTGTTATGTGGAAATTGGGCATTAGGTTGTAGGTGTGCAAGGCTGCTCGGAGAGGAGAGAAGGCAGAGCACACGGTTAGCTTGCCTGAATAACTGGGCATGTGTGAGCATATTGGTGGCCACATTAATTATAGGACGACTCGGGAGAATGATGATCCACGACAAACAGCACATATCCATATATTTTCTGATGGTATCTGTTAACGCAGTGTCGCAGATACATCCTGACAAAATACACACTATGACTGACCTGCTAAAGTGCCTTTCTGGACCTTGTAAACTGTAGAGAAAAGACCCATTACTGATCCAAATGGTTGCCTAATCATGCCTAGGCTAGATTATTATTATTTTGAAAATAACAATCATTCAAAACGAAGGGGATTTTAGCGGTTATTGAAGTGACATATTCATTGCAGTTTGCAGACTATAGCAACTGCAGATTGCCCCTTTAAGCATGCCTGCAAGATATCTAACCTTGTAGCGTTCAGGTGCTATTGTTTTCAGTGGATAAGACTACAGATTCGGTGGAGAGAGACTTGAGAGAGACTTGAGGGATTGAAAGAAAACTCCTCTTAATCTTTATTCTGTAAATGTGCATATTTCCTTGCATATGTTAGCGAGCGAATACATGAATTATTTTGTTTCTTATGGTGGATCTGTATTGTGCGTTTGTCAGCCTTACAGGGATACTGTAAAGTCACGATTTCCATCCCTATATTTAGACCCAGGGAGATGGAGATGTGGATGGAATCTTTCCAAAAGCTCAACAAGATGTACACCAGAGGTTTGTGTTAGAACAATGCATGCTACTGTACTTGGATGCAATGTGGACCAGAGAGCTGTAGTTAGACTACAAACTCCAGATTCCTGAAAGGCTGAGGGGAAATCTCCCATGGAGAGTTGAAATGTCAACAACATCATGTTGTTATTGTGTAATGCCTGTATTATATATGTGAAACATAATCATATCCACCACATACAGTGATCCTACACACACGCGCGAACATCCTCACGGGCACACACACACACACACGCACACACACATACAAATACACACAAATACACACACACACACACATACATACTCACACAGGGCTCTCGTGGAAACAATGTGAGCTTGATGAGTCATGTCTGGAGGTCATGTGACTAGGGCTGGTTGTTATGGCGAATGATTAGCCAGGTTACTCGAGATCCGAGGCAATATTCTACGTTCATTAAGGTCCCCAGGACCTTGGGAGATGCCGGCCACTAGGGGCAACGGTGAGCACTATTACCATCAAGTAGGCTTGCGGTTTGCTAGAGCATTGTGGATTGGGATGGTGGATCAGATGGGCGAAAGCGGTGCGCTCCGGGCCCGAGGGTCGCGTGGTCAATTCCAGTGCTAGGCAATCGTTTTTTTACCTTTTTTTTTTACCCTATCCCAAACGTTTGTATACTTTCTAGCCAGTATTTCTGAAATTAGTGTTCACAAGCCAAAAGTGATCCCCGAAAATTGTGGACTACGTCACATATGTGCAGATATGTGCACCACGTCATTGCTCTCTCTCTCTCGCTCTGCTGTGTGTGTATCTTGCTAGCTGTCACTCAAATGGTAAGGTGCTGAAGCTCATTGGCTAGAAATCGAATTGCTAGGGGTCTGGTCCACGTGGGGGAATATGTAGGGTAAATGGTGTAGCACACAGCGTCCAGAAAAATAGTTGCTTTCAAACTAGGGATTTCATGGCTAATTGAGTTAAGACAGTAATTCTGCTCATAGATTACGCATGTATGAACTACACATTTACACATCCAGCCCAAAGTGGGAGGTTTAAAAAAGACTTAGTAGTCGCCAAAGTTCCGGAGCATGTCTTTAACCCTTACCTTAACCATTTGGAAGTAGTGCCTAAACTTAACCATTGTGTTGTTTCTGTTGTAACCCAATCCCAGCCCTTAACTCTTACCTTAAGCATTCGGAATTGATGCCCACCCTGGTCAAACGTCGAATACTGAAGTCAAACCGTGTCAAACTGTGATATCTTGTTGGAATGATAGCGGCTGGATCGTGTAGGCAGAGCCTCTCAGCACGCCTCGCTAGCACAAAGATGAGTAATATCAGATCTGACTCTGTGTGTGTGTGTGTGTGTGCAGGTGTGTGTGTAGGTGTGTGTGTGTGTAGGTGTGTGTGTTTGTGCCTGTGAAAGTATGAGTATGCATTTAGTGTTTGGGGTGCTAAGAACCATACGCAGAATGACTGTACGTGTATCCCATTCCCCGTGTATCGAGACGTATGAACATAAGGAGAGTGGGAAAGAAGAGGATCTCATGCCGCCATACTAAGGGAGCCAGCCAGAGACTGAGACAAGCCTAATGGCTGCAGCCTGCTGATTAGGGAGCTCTACTGCTGCATGGCGCTGCATGGTGCTATTTAATTATGAACTAGTCCTTGGCTAGGGATGCATTTAACCTGACAGTTGGCTAGTTTGATTTAACACCCCTTTCTTTTGATCTCTCTTTCCTAACTCTCTCTCGCTCTCTCTCTCTATCTTTCCTAACTCTCTCTCTGTACCTCTCTCTCTCTCAATTCAATTCAATTCAAAAGGCTTTATTGGCATGGGAAACATATGTTTACATTGCCAAAGCAAGTGAAATAAATAATAAACAAAAGTGAAATAAAGCTCTCCCTCTCCTAACTCTCTCTCTCTTTCTCTGATAACATGACTGTGAATCTCTGATAGGCTGTGCGGTTGTGTTTAGCGTAGTTGTGTGTGTGATAAAGTTGTGTGTAACCTGGGGGCAGACAAACAAGTACTACATCTAACATGCTACTACAGTACACATCTTGAATGTGAAGACTGCAAAAGTGAAGACTGCAAAAACAAACGTGTATTTTGACAGGAAGGTTGTTGGTTTACCCTAGCTGTATAAATCTGTACAAGGACTGTTGTAATTATGTGGGTCTAAGAAGACCCCATCGCTCTCCCTCTCTCTCTCTCCCTCCCGCCCCCCCCTCTCTCTCTCCTCTCTCTCTCTCTCTCTCTCTCTCTCTCTCTCTCTCTCTCTCTCTATCTCTCTCTCTCTCTCTCTCTCTCTCTCTCTCTCTCTCTCTCTCTCTCTCTCTCTCTCTCTCTCTCTCTCTCTCTCTCTCTCTCTCTCTCTCTCCCTCCCACCCCCTCTCTCATTCTCTCTCTCTCCCTCTGTTTTTGACAGGTATGTTGATGTTCAACTATAACCTAGCTGTGGAGTTAACAGATGGTGAGTGTGTACAGCCAGCAGAGGGAGGGAGGGAAGCTATGAAGAAATGATTACATGCAGGAGGAGGCGTGAGAACTTCAGCAAACCTCCTGATTAGGTGGTCTCATTGCTGTGATCAAAATGAATGTTACAGTATATCCTTTGCAGATTATCCCAAATCATATCCCTGGAAAGTTTTTCAAATAAATTCACTGAGCAATTTATTTGGAACAACAAGCGACCTAAAATTAAAATCAGAAAAACTCCAACTGAAATTTGTCTGTAACTAACTTTAAATACTATCACTGGTCCACACAACTTAAGATCATTTCTGAGAGGATTAAGCACACCCAAACTCAACATGGTTGGATCTGGAATCAGAGGGTTGTTGGTTTCGGATCTCTGGCAGACCTAAGATAAAAGCCTAAAGGAGAATTCTATTGTCACGAACACCATTGAATCATAGAATACTGCAAAAGCAGCTTTTCATATGACATTCTTTGCTCCGATTGTTATCAATCCCTTCCTTCCTCCTTCATGTACAGACAGTGGCTTTAAGAATTGGTACAAAGCTGGAATTACGACATTGAATGATTTGTTTTAATGATGGCTCCCGTATATCTTTCCTGAAATTGCAACAAGAATATGGTTTACCGCACTCACAATTTCACTGTTTCCTCCAGCTTCTAAGCTTTATCAATTCAATTTCCTTTTGCAAGGAGCGATCTGGCCTTAATAAGCTGGGATTTTTTTTAGTCCATGCTAGCTCCATACATTTTTTTAAAAATAAGCTACATACAGTGGCTTGCGAAAGTATTCACCCCCCTTGGCATTTTTCGTATTTTGTTGCCTTACAACCTGGAATTAAAATGGTTTATTTGGGGGTTTGTATCATTTGATTTACACAACATGCCTACCACTTTGAAGATGCAAAATATTTTTTATTGTGAAACAAACAAGAAATAACACAAGACATAGTGTTTTCCTTGATGGCCAAAAAGCTCAATTTTAGTCTCATCTGACCAGAGTACCTTGTTCCATATGTTTGGGGAGTCTCCCACATGCCTTTTGGCGAACACCAAACGTGTTTGCTTATTTTTTTCTGGCCACTCTTCCGTAAAGCCCAGCTCTGTGGAGTGTACGGCTTAAAGTGATCCTATGGACAGATACTCCAATCTCCCTGTGGAGCTTTGCATCTCCTTCAGGGTTATCTTTGGTCTCTTTGTTGCCTCTCTGATTAATGCCCTCCTTGCCTGGTCTGTGAGTTTTGGTGGGCAGCCCTCTCTTGGCAGGTTTGTTGTGGTGCCATATTCTTTCAATTTTTTAATAATGGATTTAATGGTGCTCCGTGGGATGTTCAAAGTTTCAGATATTTTTTTATAACCCAACCCTGATCTGTACTTCTCCACAACTTTGTCTCTGACCTGTTTTGAGCGCTCCTTGAGAGCAGACGCTCTTATCCAGAGCGACTAACAAATTGGTGCAATCAACTTATGATAGCCAGTGGGACAACCACTTTTTTTTTTAATGTTTTTTATATTTTTAATTTTTTATATGGGAGGCACCACTTTTCCGTTATTTATTTAGTTGAATTTTTTACCTTCACCAATTTGGACTATTTTGTGTATGTCCATTACATGAAATCCAAATAAAAATATATTTAAATGACAGGTTGTAATGCAACAAAATAGGAAAAACGCCAAGGGGGATGAATATTTTTGCAAGGCACTGTATACAGCAGTCTATTTACAATAGGCAAGGTCAACAATGATAGTAGAAAACATGCATGGCAGCAAGACCTTTGGTTGACCATCAATAATTGTGAATGGGAAGCTATTCTTACTAATGCAAAGAAAATATGTTGTTCCTATAAAACTATAAAATCATGCATAAGTTACAAACTACACCTGTTGTCATAAGTAGGACGACACAACAGTGGTAGGCCTGATCACCAACAACGATGAGACAGCCTATAGGGTGGAGGTCAGAGACCTGGCCGTGTGGTGCCAGGATAACAACCTCTCCCTCAACGTGATCAAGACAAAGGAGATGATTGTGGACTACAGGGGAAAAAAGAGGACTGAGCACGCCCCCATTCTCATCGACGGGGCTGTAGTGGAACAGGTTGAGAGCTTAAAGTTCCTTGGTGTCCACATCACCAACAAACTATCATGGTCCAAACACACCAAGACAGTCGTGAAGAGGGCACGACAAAGCCTATTCCCCCTCAGGAGACTGAAAACATTTGGCATGGGTCCTCAGATCCTCAGAAATGTCTACAGCTGCACCATCGAGAGCATCCTGACTGGTTGCATCACAGCCTGGTATGGCAACTGCTCGGCCTCCGACCGCAAGGCACTACAGAGGGTAGTGCGTACGGCCCAGTACATCACTGGAGCCAAGCTTCCTGCCATCCAGGACCTCTATACCAGGCGGTGTCAGAGGAAGGCCCTCAAAATTGTCAGAGTCCAGCCACCCTAGTCATAGACTGTTCTCTCTGCTACCACGCGGCAAGCGGTACCGGAGCGCCAAGTCTAGGTCCAAAAGGCTTCTCAACAGCTTCTACCCCCAAGCCATAAGACTCCTGAACAGCTAATCATGTCTACCCGGACTATTTGCACTGCCCCCCCCCCACCCCCACCCCATCCCCCTTTTTTACTCTGCTGCTACTCTGTTAATTATATATGCATAGTTACTTTAACTCTACCCACATTTACATATTACCTCAATCACCTTGACTAGCCGGTGCCCCCGCACATTGACTCTGCACCGGTACTCCCCTGTATATAGCCTCCCTACTGTTATTTTATTTTACTGCTGCTCTTGAGTTATTTTCTTTTATTTTCTTTGCATAACACTTTTTTTATTTGTTTTACTTTGCATTGTTGGTTAAGGGCTTGTAAGTAAGCATTTCACTGTAATGTCTACACCTGTTGTATTCGGCGCATGTGGCAAATACAATTTCATTTGATTTGATTTGAAATATGACCCTGCATGTTCTGGGGAATGTCCCAAATGTAAGCAGCACAAAGGTACTTATGTACATCTTATCTGGTACTGTCCCATTGTTAAAGATTTCTGGAAAGAGGTGGAAAGGGACATCTCCAATATTTTGGGCTCTCCAGTTGGTAACAGCCTCTACAATGTGCTATGGGTCTACACTCGGCTAACCCTGGACTGAAATGTCCTAAAAAAAGCTTAGCTCTAATGTGGTATGCTGCTAGAATAGCAATTATTCAACCATGTATAGATGACACGAAACCAAACAATTCCTTGTGGCTCAGAAACCTGTTGTGGTTGTTACCTCTCTGACTAATGTCCTCAAGGGGAAACTTGACAAGCTTTTGCATATCTGGAACCTGTAGTTCGGTTTATAGGAGATGAGTGTGCACATACACTTTTGAAGGGGATTGCCAACCCATAACCCACCAAGCATCTGGGTGTTGCTGTTTGTACCACTGGAATTCAATACTTATGGCCTCCCGAGTGGCACAGTGGTCTAAGGCACTGCATCGTAGTGCTTGAGGCGTCACTACAGACTTGGGTTCGATCCCAGGTTATGGGATCAAACCCGGGAGTCCCATAGGGCAGCACACAATTGGCCCAGCGTCGTCCTGGTTAGGGGAGGGTTTGGCCCGGGGGGGCTTTACATGGCTCATCGCGCTCTTGTGGCAGGCCGGGTGCCTGCAGGCTGACTTCGGTTGTCAATTGAACAGTGTTTCCTCTGACACATTGGTGCAGCTGACTTCCGGGTTATGCGGGCGGGTGTTAAGGAATGCGGTTTGGCGGGTCATGTTTTGGAGAATGCATGACTCGACCTTTGCCTCTCCCGAGCCAGTCGGGGAGTTGCAGCGATGAGACAAGATCGTAATTGGATCGCAATTGGATGTCACGAAAAAGGTGGTAAAAAAAAAAGGAATTCAATACTTATAATAATTTGTTTGGGAAGGAGAGTAAGGAGAGAAAGGGATATATATATTTATCATGGAAGAACATAAAGATACACAACTAATCTTCACAACTTATCTTCTCCATCTAATCTTCTCCTTTCCCCCTTCTGATAACCAGGTGGCGAATCACATCTCTGCATGTCTGGCAGACATATCAGTATGGATGACGGATCACCACCTCAAGCTGAACCCTGGCAAGACGGAGCTGCTCTTCCTCCCGGGGAAGGACTGCCCGTTCCATGATCTCGCCATCACGGTTGACAACTCCGTTGTGTCCTCCTCCCAGAGTGCGAAGAGCCTTGGCGTGACCCTGAACAACACCCTGTCGTTCTCCGCTAACATCAAGGCGGTGACCCGATCCTGCAGGTTCATGCTCTACAACATTCGGAGAGTACGACCCTGCCTTACACAGGAAGCGGCACAGGTCCTAATCCAGGCACTTGTCATCTCCCGTCTGGATTACTGCAACTCGCTGTTGGCTGGGCTCTCTGCCTGTGCCATTAAACCCCTACAACTCATCCAGAATGCCGCAGCCCGTTTGGTGTTCAACCTTCCCAAGTTCTCTCACGTCACCCCCCTCCTCCGCACACTCCACTGGCTTCCAGTTGAAGCTCGCATCCGTTACAAGACCATGGTGCTTGCCTATGGAGCAGTGAGGGGAACGGCACCTCCGTACCTTCAGGCTCTGATCAGTCCCTACACCCAAACGAGGGCATTGCGTTCATCCACCTCTGGCCTGCTGGCTCCCCTTCCTCTGCGGAAGCATAGTTCCCACTCAGCCCAGTCAAAACTGTTCGCTGCTCTGGCACCCCAATGGTGGAACAAGCTCCATCACGACGCCAGGACAGCGGAGTCACTCACCACCTTCCGGAGACATTTGAAACCCCACCTCTTTAAGGAATACCTGGGATAGGATAAAGTAATCCTTCTACCCCCCCCCCCCCCAAAAAAAAAAATATATTGTAAAGTGGTTATCCCACTGGCTATAGGGTGAATGCACCAATTTGTAAGTCGCTCTGGATAAGAGCGTCTGCTAAATGACGTAAATGTAAATGTAAATGTAAGTAGAATGACAGTATTTTCTTATTCACCTATTCTAACTTGTTTTATTCTTGGAAGACATCGCTGTTTTATTTGTTCATTTTTTTGTCCCCACAATGAAATCGGGAGGGGACTGTGTATCTGTCTCCGTCTTCTTGTTTTTTCATGTGAATGTATTTTGTAGATTGCTCTGTGATATTGTTGGTTTTGTCTGTGTGGAAAATGTCAAATGAAATGTTTAACCTTCAGAGAACCTCCCTCAATAGCATGCGGTGCTGTGGTGGATGGTGTTGAACAGGAGAGAGTCACTCAGGTGATGCTCTGTGTGTGTGTGTGTGTGTGTGTGTGAGTGTGTGTGTGTGTGTGTGTGTGTGTGTGTGTGTGTGTGTGTGTGTGTGTGTGTGTGTGTGTGTGAAGTTGTCTTTCTATGTGTGTGGAGGGGCGGGGGGGGGGGGGGGGGGTCTTTCTTTGTGTGTGTGTGTATGTCACAGACTACCAGATGGCTCTGCTCCCTAATCTCAAGCGTGTTTCTTAAGTAGTAAATCCCCTGAACCCCCCTCCCCTCCCTCCGTGTGTCTTAGTCCCCCCCATCCCTTGCCCCGATATACACATAATATTAAACACACACCACAGGGCATCATATGAAGAAGGATCAACAGAACAGCTGGTTGGCATTTACTGGGATGACTACTGGAGGCAGCTTTGCAGGGTATTCACTAGCTGGCACAGCCACAAAGTCAAACATTTTAAACCTAACCCTAACCTTAACCAACTGCTAACCTTATGCCTAACCTTAAATTAAGACCAAAAAGCAAATTTTTGTTTTCATAAATGTTTACGATATATAGCCAATTTTGACTTTGCAGCTGGCCCATCTAGCTCTGCCTCCAGGACAAGATTCATCCCAATAAACGTCAACCTGTGACAGCGTGTTGCTGGAAGGGTCCAGAGAGATGTTTTTTTTTTTATGACTGTGAGAAGGTCACTTCTTGTAACATTTTGAAAGGACTCCAAAATGCATAAAAATTATATGATGTTGACACCATCTGAAATATAACTGATGCGCACCACTGCACTCTAGGGAGATGATGAGGAGCAAGCGGTGGCTGTACGCTCATGGCTCTCATTCGCTCCACTGCTTGCTCTGTTTGCTACAAATATATGTTGTAACTTGTCACTGTGATCTGAAGGAAGTTGAAGGTAGCTTTGCGAGCCATAGCTTCCACACACACACACACACACAGAGAGAGAGAGCGAGAGCCATAGCTCCCACGCACACACACAACCCTGTAATTGCCTGAGAAACCGAGTGCTTTCTATCATCTCAACAGAGGGGATTTGAAAGGAAAGGCTCTCCCAGTCCCTACGTTAACGTCTTAACCACCACATTCAAAAAACTTTAAGCCTTTAATGCTTTAAGTGCATGACTCGGCATCAATGCTAGTGGAAATTCCCATGTGCACAATGCCTTGAACTAGCATAAGGGACTAATCGGCTGGCCTGGTGAGAGGGCTCGTTTATGTTGGGTATTGTTTAGTCCTGTGATAGTATAATGGGTATAATGAGATGCATGTCTGTCCTGTCTTTAGATTCTTGCCCAGCTAACAAAATTATGTTCCAGGACGTGACCACAAAGTTAGTTTTGTCCCCACATAAGTCATGATAACGTTATTGTGAAACTTACAGACAATGTTCCAAAATGTATTTCTATCATTCCGATTGTAACGTTATATGAAGACAAACCATAGCTCTAAATGTAACGTTATGAAATGTTCCTAGGATATCTCCAAAATAACATGATATTCAGAACCTTTCATGGACTACCAAGGAACGTTTTAATGTTCCCATGATGTCTGTATAGCGACCTGATATTTATAACCTCTATAATACTTATTAGAAACATTATGAATGTGCCTATAATGTTCCGAACGGGCTATGACATTCAGTACCTCTGGAAGACTTAAGAGGAATGTTACAAAAATCTACAGAACAAAGGCGTTTATCCCGCTTATACCACAGTTGCCAAAGAAAACAATACTAAAGCACACATTTAACGGTAGAAATGACATGTTTTCATTTATATTTGGATGTTTTTAAGTAAATTCATACTTTTTCATCCTCCCACCAAACCTGATTGTTAGTCCGTTGCCAGAGACGCAACCCAGTTATTAATTATTTATGTTCTATATATACTGAACAAAAACACAAACGCAACATGCAACAATTTCGAAGGTTTTACAGACTTACAGTTCATGTAAGGAAATCAGTCAATTGAAATAAAATTAATTAGGCCTAATATATGGATTTCACATGACTGGGAATACAGATATGCATCTGTTGGTCACAGATACCTTTAAAAAAAGGTAGGGGCGTGGATCAGAAAACCAGTCAGTTTCTGGTGTGACCACCATTTGCCTCATGCAGTGCGACACATCTCCTTCACATAGAGTTGATCAGGCTGTTGATTGTGGCCTGTGGAATATTGTCCCACTCCTCTTCAATGGCTGTGTGAAGTTGCTGGATATTGGCGGGAACTGGAACATGCTGTCGTACACGTCGATCCAGAGCATCCCAAACATGCTTTATGGGTGACATGAGGTGATAGGCGGCGGATGAATGGCACGACAATGGGCCTCGGAGTCTCGTCTGGTATCTCTGTGCATTCAAATTGCCATCGATAAAATGCACTTGTGTTCGTTGTCCATACCATAACCCCACCACCACCATGGGGCACTCTGTTCACAACGTTGACATCAGCAAACCGCTAGCCCACACGATGCCATACACATGGTCTGCGGTTGTGAGGCCGGTTTATTTCAGCTCATGAAACATGGGACCAACGCTTTACATGTTGCGTTTATCATTTTGTTCAGTGTATATGGAAGAGACCCAGTCATTTGTTTTTTTTATTTGGTTGCCATTCTTATCCCTTGCTTACTAGCTATACAACTACGGCTAACACACTCATGGCTAACACAGTCACGTCAACCTTTGCAGCTAGAATAACAGCAAAGTAGTTTTTTTAGTACCTTTTTTTAGTGACAGTCATTTGGATACATCCATAACAATGAACTGGTGATGCACGATTTTGCCCCATTCATTACCAATCAGAAACAAGTATTCAACAATGCTGTGGTATAATTAAGCAATAAGGCACGAGGGGGTGTGGTATATGGCCAATATTCCACGGCTAAGGGCTGTTCTTAGGCACGACGCAACGCAGTGTTTGGTTTTCGCCAGGCATTACTGGAACCATGTCGTCCAAAAAGTTATACTTTTGAATCATCTGTCCTTAGAACGTTCTTCCAAGAGTCTTGATGATCATCCAGGTGCTTTTTGACAAACTTGAGTCAACATTTTGGACGAGATGGGTCCCATTATGCCTGGCGAAAACCAAACACTTCATTCCACAGTAAGAACATCATACCAAAGGTCAAGCATGGTGGTGGTGGTGTGATGGTTTGGGGATGCTGCCTCAGGACCTGGACGACTTGCCTTAATAGAAGGAACCATGAATTCTGCTCTGTATCAGAGAATTCTACAGGAGAATGTCAGACCATCCGTCTGTGAGCTGAAGCTGAAGCGCAGCTGCGTCATGCAGCAAGACAATGATCCAAAACACACAATCAAGTCTACATGAAAATTGCTAAAAAGCAACAAATTGGAAGTTTTGGAATGGCCTAGTCAAAGTCCAGACCTAATCCCAATTGAGATGTTGTGGCAGGACTTGAAACAAGCAGTTCATGCTTGAAAACCCACACGTCACTGAGTTAAAGCAGTTCTGCATGGAAGAGTGGGCCAAAATTCCTCCACAGCGACGTGAGAGAATGATCAACAACTACAGGAAGCATTTGGTTGGAGTCATTGCAGCTAAAGGTGGCACAACCAGTTATTGAGTGTAAGGGGGCAATTACTTTTTCACACAGGGGAATTGGGTGCTGCATAACTTTGTTTATGAAATAAATGAAATAAATATGTAATTGTTGTGTTATTTGTTCACTTATGTTCCCTTTATCTAATATTAGGTTTTGGTTGAAGATCTGATAACATTCAGTATCACAAATATGCAAAAGTAGAGAAAATTAGAAAGGGGGCAAATACTTTTCCATAGCACTTTATTGGCCATATATCACAAACCCCCCGAGGTGCCTTATTGCTATTATAAGCTGGTTACCAACGTAATTGGAGCAGTAAAAATAACTGATTTGTCATACCCGTGGTATACGGTCTGATACAGTGGGGGAAAAAAGTATTTAGTCAGCCACCAATTGTGCAAGTTCTCCCACTTAAAAAGATGAGAGAGGCCTGTAATTTTCATCATAGGTACACGTCATCTATGACAGACAAATTGAGGAGAAGAAATCCAGAAAATCACATTGTAGGATTTTTTATGAATTTATTTGCAAATTATGGTGGAAAATAAGTATTTGGTCACCTACAAACAAGCAAGATTTCTGGCTCTCACAGACCTGTAACTTCTTCTTTAAGAGGCTCCTCTGTCCTCCACTCATTACCTGGATTAATGGCACCTGTTTGAACTTGTTATCAGTATAAAAGACACCTGTCCACAACCTCAAACAGCCACACTCCAAACTCCACTATGGCCAAGACCAAAGAGCTGTCAAAGGAAACCAGAAACAAAATTGTAGACCTGCACCAGGCTGGGAAGACTGAATCTGCAATAGGTAAGCAGCTTGGTTTGAAGAAATCAACTGTGGGAGCAATTATTAGGAAATGGAAGACATACAAGACCACTGATAATCTCCCTCGATCTGGGGCTCCACGCAAGATCTCACCCCGTCGGGTCAAAATGATCCCAGAACCACACGGGGGGACCTAGTGAATGACCTGCAGAGAGCTGGGACCAAAGTAACAAAGCCTACCATCATTAACACACTACGCCGCCAGGGACTCAAATCCTGCAGTGCCAGACGTGTCCCCCTGCTTAAGCCAGTACATGTCCAGGCCCGTCTGAAGTTTGCTAGAGTGCATTTGGATGATCCAGAAGAGGATTGGGAGAATGTCATATGGTCAGATGAAACCAAAATAGAACTTTTTGGTAAAAACTCAACTCGTCGTGTTTGGTGGACAAAGAATGCTGAGTTGCATCCAAAGAACACCATACCTACTGTGAAGCATGGGGGTGGAAACATCATGGTTTGGGGCTGTTTTTCTGCAAAGGGACCAGGACGACTGATCCATGTAAAGGAAAGAATGAATGGGGATTTTGAGTGAAAACCTCCTTCCATCAGCAAGGGCATTGAAGATGAAACATGGCTGGGTCTTTCAGCATGACAATGATCCCAAACACACCGCCTGGGCAACGAAGGAGTGGCTTCGTAAGAAGCATTTCAAGTTCCTGGAGTGGCCTAGCCAGTCTCCAGATCTCAACCCCATAGAAAGTCTTTGGAGGGAGTTGAAAGTCCGTGTTGCCCAGCGACAGCCCCAAAACATCACTGCTCTAGAGGAGTGGTCCTCTGTAGCTCAGCTGGTAGAGCACGGCGCTTGTAACGCCAAGGTAGTGGGTTCGATCCCCGGGACCACCCATACACAAAAATGTATGCACGCATGACTGTAAGTCGCTTTGGATAAAAGCGTCTGCTAAATGGCATATTATTATTATTATTAGGAGATCTGCATGGAGGAATGGGCCAAAATACCAGCAACAGTGTGTGAAAACCTTGTGAAGACTTACAGAAAACGTTTGACCTGTGTCATTGCCAACAAAGGGTATATAACAAAGTATTGAGAAACTTTTGTTATTGACCAAATACTTATTTTCCACCATAATTTGCAAATAAATTCATTAAAAATCCTACAATGTGATTTTCTGGATTTATTTTTCTCATTTTGTCTGTCATAGTTGACGTGTACCTATGATGAAAATTACAGGCCTCTCTCATATTTTTAAGTGGGAGAACTTGCACAATTGGTGGCTGACTAAATACTTTTTTTCCCCACTGTATACCACAGCTGTCAGCCAATCCGCATTCAGGGCTCGAACCACCCAGTTTATAATCATCATTATAAACTGGGTCGTTCGAGCCCTGGATGCTGATTGGCTGAAAGCCGTGGTATACGAGACAATATACCACAGGTATGACGCAATACTACTTGTTTACTGTTGTAATTACATTGGTAACATGTTTTAATAGCAATAAGGCACCTCAGGGGTTTGTGGTATATGGGCAATATACCACGGCTAAGGGGCTGTATCCAGGCACTCAGTGTTGCAACTGGCTAAGAACAGCCCTTAGCCATTGTATATTGGCCATATACCACACCTCCTCAGGCCTTATTGCTTACATAAAGCCTGTAGTACAGACTACAGAGGATTTTCAGTGATGGAACTAGATTAATATCTGCATTCAGGTCAGGCTACACATTGCGCGTGTGTGTGTGTGTGTGTGTGTGTGTGTGTGTGTGTGTGTGTGTGTGTGTGTGTGTGTGTGTGTGTGTGTGTGTGTGTGTGTGTGTGTGTGTGTGTGTGTGTGTGTGTGTGTGTGTGTGTGTGTGTGTGTGTGTGTGTGTGTGTGCGCGCTGTAGTCCCCTGTAGCTCAGTTGGTAGAGCATGGCGCTTGCAACGCCAGGGTTGTGGGTTCGTTTCCCACAGGGGGCCAATATGAAAATGTATGCACTCACTAACTGTAAGTCGCTCTGGCTAAGAGCGTCTGCTAAATGACTAAAATGTAAATGTACGTGGTATATTGGTGTCGTCAATGAAATGTTCTGCCTATCCCTGACCCGGTCTGTAATACCAACTTGTTTCAAGCAGACCACCATAGTTCCTGTGCATAAGAACGCCAAGGTAACCTGTCTTAATGACTATAGCACTCACATCTATAGCCATGAAATGCTTTGAAAGGCTGGTCATGGCACACATTTACATTTTTCGTCATTTAGCAGACACTCTTATCCAGAGCGACTTACAGTTAGTGAGTGCATACATTTTTTTTTTCATACTGGCCCCCCGTGGGAATCGAACCCACAACCCTGGCGTTGCAAACGCCATGCTCTACCAACTGAGCTACACGGGACACATCAACACCATCATCCCAGACAGCCTGGACCCACTCCAATTTGCATTCCACCGAGGAATCTCTACTGCAATCTCTACTGCACTCCACACTGCCCTAGCCCACCTGGGCAAGAGGAACACCTATTTGAGAATGCTGTTCATTGACTACAGCTCAGCATTCAACACCATGGTTCCCTCTGAGCACATCACTAAGCTAAGGACCCTGGGACTGAACACCTCCCTCTGCAACTGGATCCTGGACTTCCTGACGGGCCGCCCCCAGGTGGTAAGGGTAGGCAAAAACACATCTGCCACGCGGACCCTCAACACGGGGGCCCCTCAGAGGTGTGTGCTTAGTCCCCTCCTGTACTCCCTGTTCACCCACGACTGCGTGGCTGCGTACTACTCCAACACCATCATCAAGTTTTCTGACGACACAACGGTGGTAGGACTGATCACAGACGACGATGAGGCAGTGTGGTGCCAGGACAACAACCTATCCCTCAACGTCAGCAAGACAAAGGAGCTGATCATGAACTACAGGAAACGGAGGGGCGAACACTACATTGATGGGGCTGTAGTGGAGTGGGTCGAGCGCTTCAAGTTCCTCAATGTCCACATCACTAAGGATTTAACATGGTCCACACACACACACACACACACACAGTTGTGAAGAGGGCACGACAGCGTCTCTTCCCCCTCAGGAGTCTGAAAAGATTTGGCATGGGCCCTCAGATAATCAAAAAGTTCTAAAGCTGCACGATTGAAAGCATCTTGACTGGCTTCATCACTGCTTGGTATGGCAACGGCAAGGCACTACAGAGGGTGGTGAGTACAGCCCAGTACATCACTGGGGCCGAACTCCCTGCCATTCAGGACCTCTTTACCAGGCGGTGTTAGAAGAAGGCCCAAATAATTGTCAAAGACTCCAGCTACCCAAACCATAGACTGTTCTCTCTGCTACCGCATGGCAAGCGGTACCAGTGCACCAAGTCTGGAACCAACAGAATCGTGAGCAGCTTCTACTCCCAAGCCATTAGATTGCTAAGCAATACTTCTAAATAGCTAATCAAATGTCTACCCAGACCTGCATTGACCCTTTTTTGCACTAACACTGCACCGACTATTACACACACTAGACTCTACCCGCACACTCACATACTTACACTGACACCCCAACACACACATACACACACACTACATACGCCCACACCACAGGAGGTTAGTGGCACCTTAATTGGGGAGAACGGGCTCGAGGTAATGATTGGAGCGGAATCAGTGGAATGGTATCAAATACATAAAACTCATGGTTTCCAGGCGTTTGATGCCATTCCATTTGCTCTGTTCTGGCCCTTATTATGAGCCGTCCTCCCCTCAGCAGCCTCCACTGGTACAGACACAAATAGTGATGCCACACATGCACATTCACACTCACAACATACGCTGCTGCTACTATCTACCAAGAGAGTTTTAATCTATATTCTTCGTAGCTGTCTATTTACCACCACAAACCGATGCTGGCACTAAGACCGCACTCAATGAACTGTATACGGCAATAAGCAAACAGGAAAATGCTCATCCAGAGGTGGTGCCCCTAGTGGCCGGGGACTTTAATGCAGCGAAACCGATGACACAACAGTGGTAGGCCTGATATGATCACCGACAACGACGAGACAGCCTATAGGGAGGAGGTCAGAGACCTGGCTGTATGGTGCCAGGACAACAACCTCTCCCTCAACGTGATCAAGACAAAGTAGATGATTGTGGACTACAGGAAAAAGAAGAGGACCGAGCACGCCCCCATTCTCATCGACTGGGCTGTAGTGGAGCTTGGTGTGCACATCACCAACAAACTAACATGGTCCAAGCACACCAAGACAGTCGTGAAGAGGACACGACAAAACCTATTCCCCAGGAGACTGAAAAGATTTGGCATGGGTCCTCAGATCCTCAAAAGGTTATACAGCTGCACCATCGAGAGCATCCTGACTGGTTGCATCACTGCCTGGTATGGCAACTGCTCGGCCTCCGACCGCAAGTCACTACAGAGGGTAGTGCATACGGCCCAGTACATCACTGGGGCCAAGCTTCCTGCCATCCAGGACCTCTATACCAGGCGGTGTCAGAGGAAGCCCCTAAAAATTGTCAAAGAGTTCAGCCACCCTAGTCATAGACTGTTCTCTCTGCTACTGCACGGCAAGTGGTACCGGAGCGCCAAGTCTAGGTCCAAGAGGCTTCTAAACAGCTTCTACCCCCAAGCCATAAGACTCCTGAACATCTAATCAAATGGCTACCCAGACTATTTGCATTGCCCACCCCTCTTTTATGCTGCTGCTACTCTCTGTTTATTTTCTATTCATAGTCACTTTAATAACTCTATCTACATGTACATATTACCCCAATTACCTCAACTAACCGGTGCCCCCACACATTGACTCGGTACTGGTACCCCCTGTATATAGCCTCGCTATTGTTATTTTTACTGCTGCTCTTTAATTATTTGTTACTTTTATTTCATATTATTTTACGTTGTATTATTTTTATTTTTTTTGTATTCTTTCTTAAAACTGCATTGTTGGTTAAGGGCTTGTAAGTAAGCATTTCACTGTAAGGTCTACACCTGTTGTATTCGGCGCATGTGACAAATAAAATTAGATTTGATTTGATTATCTATCCTGTTGCCTGGTCACTTTACCCCTACCTACCTGTATATGTAAATATGTTTAAGAAGGATTTTTAAGCCTTAATACAATTAAGACATGGATTGTGTATGTATGTCATTCAGAGGGTGAATGAGCAAGACAAAATATTTAAGTGCCTTTGAATGGGGTATGGTAGTAGTTGCCAGGCACACCGGTTTGAGTGTGTCAAGAACTGCAACGCTGCTGGGTTTTTCACGCTCAACAGTTTCCTGTGTGTATCAAGAATGGTCCACCACCCAAAGGACATCCAGCCAACTTGACACAACTGTGGGAAGCATTGGAGTCAACATGGGCCAGCATCCCTGAGGAAAACTGTTGACACCTTGTAGAGTCCATGCCCTGACGAATTGAGTCTGTTCTGAGGGCAAAAGGGGGTGCAACTCAATATTAGGAGGGTGATCCTAATGTTTTGTACACTCAGTGTACTCCTGTTGTTTACGAATCATGTGACAAATACAATTTTCTGCTCCAATCCAGTGAAAGGCAATCACGTTAGAGTGCAAGAGTCTTAATAAATCCTCTTAGATGTAAAGGCCTAGGGAATGCAGCGATTGTGGTTCCATCTCACTGTGATATTCTCCGACGCATTTAGAGCTCTCAACATAGAAAAAATACTACATCATTTTGCAGAATTGAAACAAGACCACTTTCCTTTGATCAAAGAGGGACGAAATCACTTTGTGCTTAAAGTGTTTGCATTGCTCTGAGGATGCAGGGCAGAACATTCTCTGTTGTCAGTTATATGAAATGGTGCCAATTTTGTGCTGTCACTAAGTATGATCATATTTATTTTTGCAGTTATAAGAAAGGTGAAATCTTATAGTAAGTTGTTTACAATTTGATTGTTACTGTATTTAGAAAACATTTCAATCATTTCAAGCCTTATTCTCCCACTTTTGCTGAATAGGAAGAAAATCATATACGATTTTTCATATTTTCATAATATTTGCACTATGTACTTGAGCTTGTGTCCTCAAAGTGAGTATACCTCACACACACACACACACACACACACACACACACACACACACACACACACACACACACACACACACACACACACCAGTGCCGGCTCTACAGGGTGGCAAAGCAAGGCATGGACACCCCAGATAGAATTTGTGCCCCCCCAGTTTTGTTTCCCAATAAACATAATAAATGCTATATGAATTACAATGACCGGTTTTGCAAATGTAGCGCCTCTGGGCCTGTCAGTAGCGCAGACCAGGTGTGCGCTCATGATCTGAGGAGGGGGAGGGAGGGTGGATGTAATAATGTAATATTTAGTAAAATCCAAAAATGCATTCTGATTGGACACCCAGCCATGCAATGTCATACGGTACTGCTTTTGTTACCTTGTTTAGGAAGCTCATTGGATCCACCCAGGACAGGGTCAAATAGACTGTTTTCTTCTCACAGAGAGGGGAAAAATGTTGTTCACTTTTCAAGACAGCTACAGCTAATAATAGGCTAGCTAGTAACTACTAGCTGCATTAAGTTTTGGTAGCGGCGAGCTAAATAATTATAGCCGGCTAATCAGCATGGATGCCAGAAAATGGCTAGGCACTGCCAACAGCAAAAAAACAGAGGACCACCATGTTCAGTGCGATGCAGAATTCAGCGAGCAACCTGCTGGACCAGCCACCAAGGTTGAGGAGCCTAGCAGCAAATGTAATACCCGCCCATCCCCCATGCTGCCTGCTGACCAACAAGATTTGAGAAGAGCCAGGGCACAAGATTCGAGAAGAGCCAGGGCACAAGGGTAACATCACAACAAGCACCTGAACCTTCGTTATCCCAGCCTTTAGCACCTGACGACCAGTTGGATCTAACCAAAACTGAACCAGTGGAAGAGGAGTTCACAACCACAGCCAGCAACAACAAATGGACTCCACTCAGTGTTTTCAAAGATACGGCGGACCTTTGTCAGCAATGCTGACTGGCATTGAAACATGGATTTGGATTCACATTTGGGACATCTACAGCAATGTGCAAAAATTCCTTCGTATTCAGTGCACACAGACGCTGCTTGTTACATCAACGAAAAGCCCAGCTTATCCAGCTGTCATTTGAGTGGGACCTGACAAGTACATTTTGCCAGGAAGGAGTATGGAATCAGAAACTTCTCATGAGGCTCAACACAGCATAGAGGAGGCTGCAACTCGTCTAAATGGTAAGCTACAACCTTTATGGCCCTGGCTGCCATGCCAGAATGATTAATTAATTGGTTTTCCCTCATGTAAGCCTACTGGTTGTTTGGCAGATTTTTGAATGTAATGTATAGTTTAGGCCTTTGCTTTTTACGTCCTTACATCTACACTGAACAAAAATATAAACGCAACATGTAAAGTGTTGGTCCCATCTTTCATGAGCTGAATAAAAGATCCCAGAAATGTTCCATATGCACAAAAAGCTTATTTCTCTCAAATTCTGTGCACAAATTTGTTTACATCCCTATTAGTGAGCATTACTCCTTTGCCAAGATAATCCATCCACCTGACAGATGTGGAATATCAAGAAGCTGATTACACAGCATGATCATTACACAGGTGCACCTTGTGCTGGGGACAATAAAAGACCACTCTAAAATGTGCAATTTTGTCACAAAACACAATGCCACAGATGTATCCAGTTTTGAGGGAGTATGCAATTGGCATGCTGACAGCAGGAATGTCCACCAGAGCTGTTGCCAGATAATTTAATGTTTATTTCTCTACCATAAGCCACCTCCAACGTCGTTTTAGAGAATTTGGCAGTACGTTCAACTGGCATCACAACCGCAGACCACATTTATGGCGTGGTGTGGGCTAGCGGGTTTGCTGATGTCAACGTTGTGACCAGAGTGCCCCATGGTGGCAGTGGGGTTATGGTATGGGCAGGTATACGCTACGAACAACCAACATGCATTTTATCGATGGCAATTTGAATGCACAGTGATACCGTGACGAGATCCTGTGGCCCATTGTCGTGACATTCATCCGCCGCCATCACCTCATATTTCAGCATGATAATGCACGGCCCCATGTCGCAAGGATCTGTACACAATGCATGGCCTGCATACTGACCAGACATGTCACCCATTGTTGTTTGGGATGCATGTTTGGGATGCTCTGGATCGTCATGTACAAGAGCGTGTTCCAGGTCCCGCCAATATCCAGCAACTTCGCACAGCCATTGAAGAGGAGTGGGACAACATTCCACAGGCCACAATCAGCCTGATCAACTCTATGCGAAGGATATGTGTCGCGCTTCATGAGGCAAATGGTGCAAATGGTGGTCACACCAGATACTGACTGGTTTTCTGATCCACGCCCCTACCTTAAAAAAAAAAAGGTATCTATGACCAACAGATCCATATCTGTATTTCCAGTCATGTGAAATCCATAGATTAGGGCCTAATGAATTTATTTGAATTGACTGATTTCCTTATATGAACTAACTCAGTAAAATCTTTGAAATTGTTGCATGTTGCATTTGTATTTTTGTTCAGTTTATTAGATGCATCTGTGCTTCTTAATGTCATTGCTTGCTTTTGCGGGTCTAATTGCTATTGGGACCATGACCAATGTAGCCTATTGGTTGTGCTCTGAGGTGATGCTGAAATTGGCAGTGCATGGTGTTGACTGGCTGTAGCATTCTGTCCACCTTCCTGAATTGATGGTTAAGGTGTGTGCTGTTTTAATGAGCGCATCTTCGGCTACCAGTCTTCGTGGGGCTTCTGTTCAACATCGAGTGTTTTCTTGTGTGCAAAATGACAGTTGTTGTGTATATGGCTTCAAAACAGATAGGCCTTCATTTTAGTAAATTTTGTATGTAGGACCAATACCATATGTAGGCTACTAAATCAAGTAGGCAAACTTTCACACTGTTATCATTCATTTGCATTACACAGTCATTGTGTGATAGGCTACTGTAAAAGTGATTCAATACTATGAAAACATTGCTCTCTGAATGGAAATGTAATCTTGTTCGCGGCAGATTCAAATTGGCTACTGTCATGTAGGAAATGTCACATCAGCTATGGCTATAGAATATGGATTTAGTTTGATTTAGTTTGCTCTTCTGAAACTCTCCCAGTCCCACAAAGAAAATATTGCGCACCTGGAGAAGTGACGGCTTGGTTATGTTCATTGAGTAGTGTCATAAATTCGACAGAAATGTAGCCTATATTTCTAATGATTGAAGTTTAAGTTAATTTTAAGTTTAAGCTATGAAGCCTGCAATAATATTTGATAAACTAGTGGTGCTCATCCTGTCCAGCTGATCTGTGATTGTTGGTAGGCGTAAATGATGTGTAGGCCTACTGCAGCTAAGGCTGCATTTTGGATACAAATGCCCCCCCCCCCCCCCCCCCCCCCCCCCATGTCATCCTGGAGTCGGGCCTGACATACACACACATGCACAAACACACAAACAAACAGAGGCCCCCTGGCAGGCTGCGTCACAGTGGTCTGGCTGTCTCTGTCTCTGTCTTGTCACAAGGCTGTCATCTGTCATTTCAGAGTGACCGTCAGGCTCTGGGGCGGACTGGTTCTGCTCAGTCATCTCTGGCACACAGAGATAACTGTGTGTGTGTGTGACAACACACTTCCAGGGCTTAACAATATACAGTTGAAGTCGGAAGTTTACATACACCTTAGCCAAATACATTTAAACTCAGTTTTTCACAATTCCTGACATTTAATCCTAGTAAAGAAAACTCCCTGTATTAGGTCAGTTAGGATCACCACTTTATTTTAAGAATGTGAAATGTCAGAATAATAGTAGAGAGAATTATTTATTTCATCACATTCCCAGTGAGTCAGAAGTTTACATACACTCAATTAGTATTTGGTAGCATTGCCTTTAAATTGTTTAACTTGGGTCAAACATTTTGGGTAGCCTTCCACAAGCTTCCCACAATAAGTTGGGTGAATTTTGGCCCATTCCTCCTGACAGAGCTGGTGTAACTGAGTCAGGTTTGTAGGCCTCCTTGCTCGCACACACTTTTTCAGTTGTGCCCACACATTTTCTATAGGATTGAGGTCAGGGCTTCAATCACTCCAATACCTTGACTTTGTTGTCCTTAAGCCATTTTGCCACAACTTTGGAAGTATGCTTGGGGTCATTGTCCATTTGGAAGACACATTTGCGACCAAGCTTTAACTTCCTGACTGATGTCTTGAGATGTTGCTTCAATATATCCACATAATTTTCCTTCCTCATGATGCCATCTATTTTGTGAAGTGTACCAGTCCCTCCTGCAGCAAAGCACCCCCACAGCATAATGCTGCCACCCCTATGCTTCACGGTTGGGATGGTGTTCTTCGGCTTGCAAGCACCCCCTATTTCCTCCAAACATAACGATGGTCATTATGGCCAAACAGTTCTATTTTTGTTTCATCAGACCAGAGGACATTTCTCCAAAAAGTACGATCTTTGTCCACATGTGCAGTTGCAAACCGTAGTCTGGCTTTTTTATGGCAGTTTTGGAGCAATGGCTTCTTCCTTGCTGGACGGCCTTTCAGGTTATGTCGATATAGGATTTGTTTTACTGTGGATATAGATACTTTTGTACCTGTTTCCTCCAGCATCTTCACAAGGTCCTTTGCTGTTGTTCTGGGATTGATTTGCGCTTTTCGCACCAAAGTACGTTCATCTCTAGGAGACAGAACGTGTCTCCTTCCTGAGCGGTATGACGCTGCGTGGTCCCATGGTGTTTATACTTGCGTACTATTGTTTGTACAGATGAACGTGGTACCTTCAGGCGTTTGGAAATTGAGGTCTACAATTAATTTTCTGAGGTCTTGGCTGATTTCTTTGGATTTTCCCATGATGTCAAGCAAAGAGGCACTGAGTTTGAAGGTAGGCCTTGAAATACATCCACACGTACACCTCCAATTGACTCAAATGATGTAAATAAGCCTATCAGAAGCTTCTAAAGCCATGACATCTTTTTATGGAATTTTCCAAGCTGTTTAAAGGCACAGTCAACTTAGTGTATGTAAACTTCTGACCCACTGGAATTGTGATACAGTGAATTATAAGTGAATAATCTGTCTTTAATCAATTGTTGGAAAAATTACTTGTGTCATGCACAAAGTGTCCTAACCGACTTACCAAAACTATAGTTTGTTAACAAGAAATTTGTGGAGTGGTTGAAAAACGAGTTTGAATGACTCCAACCTAAGTGTATGTAAACTTCCGACTTCAACTGTATCTAGCTGTGAAACAATGACATCAATATGCCAGGACCATTTAGCTCTTTCTGTATTTATGTACTGTAAAGACATTTACTATATCCATATTCAAAATACATATGCATTTATGGCATTTCCTAGAAATGTAATTTACAGTGATTTTACATTTTCTGTCTTATATAGATCCTGCAGATCCTATAAAATCCATTATTTAAAACTGCTTCATACATGTATGACTTGACTAGAATTTTCGGCTACAGGGAGAACGTACAGTATACAGGATGGACCAGGCTAGTGTATTATACACTGTAACATGCAATATTCTATATTTTCAATTGCTCTTCAGCATCATGCTTGGCCTAAGGCTAAAGCCTCAAGCTAATGATTGATCAAAAGAGATACCAAGTAGCCCTGACATGATGTTTACCAGTCAACTCATCTTTACGCAAGGACTCTAAGCAAAAACAGCTAGACTAAAACATGATGTTGATTATGCAACCGATGCACCATAGGTTACTGCTGTGGGTGTTTTCAGTTAGTCCCCAAGTGTGAGTCCTCTCTGTGTGCAAAGACAACACAACCTCACACTCAATTCGTGCAAATATGTACAAAAAGTATTTCAGCAGATTCCGTGTCTTTTTGTGTGGCTTAATTTGTGTGAAAATACATGGATTTCTGTGCGACTTAATTTGTGTGAAAATATTTTGAAAGTTATTAGAGCAATGCATGATGAGCAATAATGTTCTACACTGTCCCACATATATTTATTTAGAACAAAAAATGTGTTAACAACCCAATATTGTTAATCAACCAGGTTGTCACCTAAATAATTATATTATAATAGTAGCCTTACCTTGTTTTGTTTTTTATTAATGCCAATACTGTTTTCTATGCTTGTTTTCACTCAATACGTTTGTGACTGGTGCACTTGTAGTCAGAAAAGCCCTTTTTGTGTGTGTAGTCAACAGTAGGCCTACACGGTTTTCTTCACAACGCATTTCATATTTTGTGGAGCCTACATTACACAATTTCTTTAATAATGCATTTTATACAAGCTTATGTCTAATTTTATGAGTGTTGCCAGATTGGAGAAAAAATACAGATTTTTTTTTGTATCGATGAAGGTATTTGATTGGGGAATGGGGATACATTTTTATGATACACACACACGCACACAAACATTTACACACATATACACACACTCACTTTGTTTGTACTCATGTTACAGTCAACTCTTGACTTTTGTATGAATTGTTTTTAATAAAATATTTGTATCTAGTTGTCATGTATTCATTATCTTTAACTGGTTAAATGTTTGTAGTTTGCATGTTTCAGTAACAATTAACATGGTTAAATAGTCGTAAATCTCTGCTTGATTTAGCTTTTGGTATATTTGGCATTTTTATACATATTCTATATTCCACTGAAGAAATCAATAATTAATCTACACACTACTGTAAATAAATGGACACTACCTGTTATAAAACAGAAATTGCTCTCTGTAAATAAATGATGAGAAATGCTCTGTCTGAAGCCATTCGGCTATAGGTTTCACAGCCCTATAATAATGATACAAGTTACAGTGCATTTGGAAAGTATTCAGACCCTTTGACTTTTTCCACATTTGTTACGTTACAGCCTTATTCTAAAATGTATTACATTGTTTTTTTTCTCTTATCAATCTACACACAATACCCCATAATGACAAAGCAAAACCAGGTTTTTATAAATGCTTGCAAATGTATAAAGAATTTAAAACTGAAATATCACATTTACATAAGTATTCAGACCCTTTACTCAGTACTTTGTTGAAGCACCTTTGGCAGCGATTACAGCCTCTTCTTAGGTATGACGCTACAAGCCTGGCACAACTGTATTTGGGGAGTTTCTCCCATTCTTCTCTACAGATCCTCTCAAGCTCTGTCAGGTTGGATGGGGAGCGTCGCTGCACAGCTATTTTCAGGTCTCGCCAGAGATGTTCGATCGGGTTGAAGTCAGGACTCTGGCTGGGCCACTCAGGGACATTCAGAGACTTGTCCTAAAGCCACTCCTGCATTGTCTTGGCTGTGTGTTTAGGGTCGTTGTCCTGTTGGAAGGTGAACCTTCACCCCAGTCTGAGGTCCTGAGTGCTTTGGAGCAGGTTTTCATCAAGGATCTCTCTGTACTTTGCTCCGTTCATCTTTCCCTCGATCCTGACTAGTCTCCCAGTCCCTGCTGCTGAAAAACATCCTCACAGCATGATGCTGCCACCACCGTTCTTCACCGTAGGGATGGTGCCAGGTTTCCTCCAGATGTGACGCTTGGTATTCAGGTAAAAGAGTTCAATCTTGGTTTCATCAGACCAGAGACTCTTGTTTCTCATGGTCTGAGTCCTTTATGTGACTTTTGGCAAACTCCAAGCGGGCTGTCATGTGCCTTTTATTGAGGAGTGGCTTTCGTCTGGCCACTCTACCATAAAGGCCTGATTGGTGGAGTGCTGCAGAGATGGTTGTCCTTCTGGAAGGTTCTCCCATCTCCACAGAGGAACTCTAGAGCTCTGTCAGAGTGTCCATCGGGTTCTTGGTCACCTCCCTGACCAAGGCCCTTCTCCCCCGATTGCTCAGTTTGGCCGGGCGGCCAGCGCTAGGAAGAGTCTTGGTGGTTCCAAACTTCTTCCATTTAAGAATGATGGAGGCCACTGTGTTCTTGGGGTGCCCTTTCCCAGATCTGTGCCTCGACACAAACCTGTGTCGGAGCTCTAGGGACAATTCCTTCAACCTCATGGCTTGGTTTTTGCTCTGACATGCACTGTCAACTGTGGGACCTTACATAGACAGGTGTGTGCCTTTCCAAATCATGTCCAATCAATTGAATTTACCACAGGTGGACTCCAATCAAGTTGTAGAAACATCTCAAGGATGATCAATGGAAAAAGGATGCACCTGAGCTCAATTTCGAGTCTAATAGCAAAGGGTCTGAATACCAATGTAAATAAGGTATTCCTGTTTTTTCTTTTTAATAAATGTGCAAATAATTCTAAAAACCTGTTTTCGCTTTTTCATTATGGGGTATTGTGTGTAGACTGATGAGGAAAAAAATAATTTAGTCCATTTTAGAATAAGGCTGTAACGTAACAAAATGTTGAAAAAAGTCAAGGGGTCT
Source organism: Coregonus lavaretus (assembly GCF_964263955.1). Classification (NCBI taxonomy): domain Eukaryota; kingdom Metazoa; phylum Chordata; class Actinopteri; order Salmoniformes; family Salmonidae; genus Coregonus; species Coregonus lavaretus. The sequence continues at coordinate 56,627,765 of NC_139993.1, read as the reverse complement.
GAATACTTTCCGAATGCACTATATATCACAATATAATGGGTTTATTTTCAACCTCTGGGGTATACCATGTTGGGCAAGTGGTATAGGAGACTCTGACATAGAACCCCTAACTTTAGTTCAGTCTTCGCCAATGAGAACCAAGAGGGGCCTAGCGTCGCCCTTCATGACTGGGAAAGGCATCGATTCTAGGCCGTAGAAAATCCTACATCCCTCTCATTAGATCAGAAACGGATGGATCAACAGTGATTCATATTACTTGTTTACATCCTAAAAAAAGGAGTGTTGTGTTTTGTTGCATAACACACTTACATTATTTGTCTACCCATATGATGTGGATCATTGTCAGGTTATTTGATATATAAGAACAGGATGTTCGTCGTGGCTGAACGACGACAGGGATAACATACAGCTGGCGGGGTTTACGCTGCATTGGCAAGATGGAACAGCTGCCTCCGGTAAGACAAGGGGTGGCAGTCTGTGTATATTTGTAAACAACAGCTGGTGCACGAAGTCTAATATTAAGGAAGTCTCAAGGTTTTGCTCGCCTGAGTTAGAGTATCTCATGATAAGCTGTAGACCACACTATTTACCAAGAGAGTTTTCATCTATATTTTTCGTAGCTGTCTATTTACCACCACAAACCGATGCTGGCACTAAGACCGCACTCAATGAGATGTATTTTGCCATAAGCAAACAGGAAAATGCTCATCCAGAGGCGGAGCTCCTAGTGGCCGGGGACTTTAATGCAGGGAAACTACCAGCATGTTAAATGTGCAACCAGAGGTAAAAAAAACCTCTAGACCACCTTTACTCCACACACAGAGACGCATACAAAGCTCTTCCTCGCCCTCCATTTGACAAATATGACCATAATTCTATCCTCCTGATTCCTGCTTACAAGCAAAAACTAAAGCAGGAAGCACCAGTGACTCGGTCAATAAAGAAGTGGTCAGATGACGCAGATGCTAAGCTACAGGACTGTTTTGCTAGCACAGACTGGAATATGTTCCGGGATTCTTCCGATGGCATTGAGGAGTACACCACATCAGTCACTGGCTTCATCAATGAGTGCATTGATGACGTTGTCCCCACAGTGACCGTAAGTACATACCCCAACTAGAAGCCATGGATTACAGGCAACATCCGCACTGAGCTAAAGGGTAGAGCTTCCTCTTTCAAGGAGCGGGACTCTAACCCGGACGCTTATAAGAAATCCCGCTATGCCCTCCGACGAACCATCAAACAGGCAAAGCGTAAATAAAGGACTAAGATTGAATCGTACTACACCGGCTCCGATGCTCGTCGGATGTGGCAGGGCTTGCAAACTACTACAGACTACAAAGGGAAGCACAGCCGCGAGCTGCCCAGTGACACAAGCCTACCAGACGAGCTAAATTATGACCAGCCCAGTACATCACTGGGGCCAAGCTTCCTGCCATCCAGGACCTCTATAACAGGCGGTGTCGGAGGAAGGCCCTAAAAATGGTCAAAGACTCAAGCCACCCTAGTCATAGACTGTTCTCTCTGCTACCGCACGGCAAGCGGTATTAACAGCTTCTACCCCCAAGCCATAAGACTCCTGAACATCTAATCAAATGGCTACCCAGACTATTTGCATTCCCCCCCACCCCCTCTTTTACACTGCTTTCACTCTCTGTTTATTATCAATGCATAGTCACTTTAACTCTACCTACATGTACATATTACCTCAATTACCTCGACTAACCTTTGCCCCCGCACATTGACTCTGTACCGGTACCCCCTGTATATAGCCTCGCTACTGTTATTTTACTGCTGCTCTTTAATGATTTGTTTTTTATTTTTATTTTTTATTTTTTACTTATCTATTTTGTACTTAACACTTATTTTTCTTAAAACTGCATTGTTGGTTAAGGGGTTGTAAATAAGCATTTCACTGTAAGGTCTACACCTGTTGTATTCAGCACATGTGACAAATAAGATTTGATTTGATATAAGCTTCAGTAGCAAAAGAACACCATGGTTGTAATAACAGTTTAAACAGGTGGTTTGTAAATGTGTAGAATGTGTTTGTTTTGGGTCCACACTTTTAAGTTAATTATGTAAATTAGACAGTCACAGAGGATTTTCTTCTGAATAACTGGTTAGGGCATATCACTTTCCATTCAGCTTCAGGGAACTTTGATGTAAGGTTTGATCACATGTGTAGTGACTACTTCTATCCGTCATGCCCATTGTTGATTATCCATTGTTCACTAGATAGATCAATGTAAATACACCCAACATATTGTTGAAAAACAGAATGCTAGACGATCACATAACTAGACGTGAGCTGGACGTGATCCCAACGCTGCCACCAATGTAGCGGAAGAAAGTGAAAGCTGTAACGGCCGTTGCCATGAAAGCCTAGTAGGCGTCTGGGCAGAAGCAGTAGGCCTACAATGCTGGCATATGCCTTGTTACAATAGCCTAATTATATAACATGATTGACACGACCGTAATAATCATCATGAAACGTTCTTGGAAGTGCCATAAGTGTAAGACAACATAATTCATTATTTTACATTAACCTGTTTAACTGCATTGATATGGCTTAATTGATCATAGTCCAGACTCCTTATAGTTGCAAATACCATGCAGTTGCACCAGGGGGATTTAAACCAAACAGATTTTTTTGCAGGTTTTTTGTTTCCCCACATTTATTTCTGAATTAATTTCCCATCATTAGAATGTATCCCCATTCTCCAATCAAATACCTTCACCGATACCACAAAAAAACAGACAAATACAGCTTTTTACTCCAATCCGGCAACCCTCATAAAATCTGACATTGCACCAGTATCTCAAAGTATTAAGCAAAAACAAGCATAGAAAACAGCATTGGCATTAATAAAATAAAAATAAAAACGTAAGGCTACTATTATGTTATAAGTATTGACAACCTGGTTGATTAACAATATTGGGTTGTTAACACATTAGTTTTTTTATTTAAATAAATGTGGGACACAAATAAAGGCAGTGTAGAACACCATTGCCCAAAATGCATTGCTACAATAACTTTCGAAGTTTGCCCCGCAAAAATGTATTTTCCTATGAATGAAGTCGCACAAAAATGTGTGTATTTTAACACAAATTAAGCCACATAAAAATGCACAAAAACGCACAAGATCTGCTAAAATACCTTTCGTACATATTTGCACGAATTGAGTGTGAGATTGTGTTGGCAGAGAGGCATGGAAAATAAGCTCATACGGGAATCAGCTGAGCTCCTCATGTTGATGTTGCTTGGAGGGACATTTTTGCATGTGAGGTCACTGTAGCTAACCATGGTGTGGCACAGGTATCCACACACACAAACGCACAGGCACACACGGAAAGGGGAGAGGAGAGAAGCAACTAGATAGAAAACCCATTCAGTTGTCAGCATCAGCAGCATAGAAAAAGTGTCCATCTATCCATCCCTCACAATTTTAATTTGACAAAGACTATGTATGGGCTATTCAATACAAATGTCTGTAAAAATGTAAGGATAGGCTACAGACAAAGTTGTTTGCATGTCACGCTGGAGAGCGTAGACGTAGGACCAAGCGCTATAGAGTAGCTTCGGCGCGCTCGATTGGTCCAGAATACTCTCCTCGTGCGGTGAGGGAAGGAATGCCGACTTGAGAGAGAGATTTTTTTTAGAAGAAAGCTCTTCAAGAACGTTGTGAATGATACATTCTTGAAATAGTTTGAACCTCCGAATAGGCTAACCCCCGCGTGATTGTCTGGTGACAGACAAGTGAGTCCATCAAGAAAGAGCTGTTTTTATTTGGGTAACGAATGACAGGCTACCAGATGTCTCGGGAACATGCTTTTTAGCTGAACCGCACGAGGTTGGCTCGAGGTCGGAATAACGGAACGGAGGATACACAACAACGCACACTGAAACCGTGTTGGTAACTAAACTCGACTTTTGTTTTGTTTTTTGTTTTCATAAATTCGCGTTTTACCAAAAATTCTGCTTTAGCAAGAGCCCTTTGTCACCCTTCTACGAGAATATAAAGTGGAGTCGCTATTTAGGTAAGGTGCACCCGAGCGCTCAAACTATAAACGATGAGGCTACTATAGTTTGTCTGGTGTTGTGTTCTTTTGTTAGGCTATTTGCAGATACGACACATTTAATAATAATCTATTTACACCTAAATCTATTTACAACACCTACATCTGTTTAAGGTAGCTCACTAAACGGGGTTTTGGGATTTCCCTGTAGCGAAATCCAATGAGCGATTATCTATCGTGATTGATGTCTTATTTATGATGGGTGCTGCCTTGGCTATAGCCTATTGATAGGCGATTGGATTGAGTAACTAATGGTAGGCTACTTTTTGTAATTGTTCAAGTCTGTGACGATTCTATAGATGAAAATGTTTATTTTTTCTTCCATAGGCATAATTGTTTATTTTGTAATTACCGAAAATCATTTTGAACGGGTGACCCAGACTCAGACCCTGACTACAATGAGACAATGTACAGGCTAGCAATGTACATTTCAAGACGTTACATTGTTTCTTTCTTGGTTCATGTTAGCCAACCTGACTTACTTGGCTTCAAATGGGTTAACACAATACAATAAACCATTCAACTGACAGATCGTTAACAAAGTTACAGAGTAACTACATATTATAAAGGGAACTGAAGATTCCTGTGTTCAGTAGAGGTTGCAGGACATGTTTTGCATCTCCATTTGCCTTTGTGTTGAGAGTGCCAGTGAGAGAGTGGGTCTGGACTGTACTGCTGAATCAGTAGGTGACACTGGCTTGTGAATGAACCCTCCCTGAGCAAACCACCCTGCATGCCCTGGTCCTTTCTCTTCTCTCATCTTGCTATCCATCTCTCTCTCATTCTTCAGTACAGTACATCCCTTCTTCCCCCGCTGCATCTTTTCATCACTGTCTCTCCCTCCTTCCCTCCATCCCTCTGTCTGATTACATCCCTTCCATTACCTCCTTTCATTTAATCCCAAAATCCATTGATCAAACCACTCATAGTCTGTATGTGTGTGTGTGTGTGTGTGTGTGTGTGTGTGTGAGAGAGAGAGAGAAGTATAGTAAAAACACATGAATTGCTTCCCCTATATGCATTTAGCAGCGGCGCACCGTTTTTTAAATATATTTTTTATTTTAGAAAATAATTTTCAGGATGGTAAAATGTCTTCAGTATAAACTTAAATGACTCAAACCAGAAATAAAGTATGTAAAAAAAGATAATGGATGTTTAAATAAGATCGTCTTTGAGAACTAACAATCACCAAAATAAAAACTAGACAGTCAGGGAGAATCTGAAATTCCAAAAATGTCAAAGCATGAGGTCCCCATTGATTTTGTTAAAAGTTTTGAGTCACTCAGATAGCATTAAGAACAAGGCATAAGCCATAGCAAAATTTGTATAATTGCAGGAAATTAGCTTTAAAACTGTAAATTCTCTCAGCCCCATGGCAAAATGTGTAGAATTGTAGAACATTTGCTTTGAAACTGCAGTTTTTCTCTCAGGCCCATAACAAATGTGTAGAATTGCAGACAATGAGCTTTAAAACTGTAAAATGTTCTCTCTGCCCCATGGCAAAATGTGTAGAATTGCAGGACATTTTTGGCCAAGAGGAGGACCTCTAAAACTGCGCCATTGGCCACGCCCACGCACACTACCACACCCTGAAACAAATCCTAGGGGAAACGCTGACATTGATCAATAAGCAGTGCTATGAGTGGAGTGAGAGCAAAGCTTTAATATTCAATACCTAAGCTTGAGAAATCAAAGAATCACAATATTTACAAACATTTTATCAACATGTCATGTTTTGTGTAGCTGAAATTGAATAGAGTCCAGAGCAGGTGAAATGTAATTTAGAGTGCTATCTGTGGTGACAGTAATCTGGTTTCATTAATAGTGTATGTGTCACAGAGTGTGTGCCACAGTGTGTTTGTGTTGTCATTATTGATCACCAGCAGAGACAAACAGGCTAATTAATAATTAGTGCAGCACATATTTGTCTTCCCTTTTTAACCTTGTCAGTATTGCTAATGACGGTTTTAAAACGTGTTCTGACATAAGTGGTTGCATTATGGTCATCAAACACATTTCAGGATTGGCTGGACATTCTCTCACTCCTTTCTACTGTTGGTAACACAGTGGGTGTTTTTTTGTAATCTGCCTTCTTCCTTGAGCTCTGTGGCGTTCACGTAGATAGCCTGCGTGTGTGAATCATACTTCATCATCCACAAGTGAAGATTAGTGAGTAGTGGCCTCTAGCCATGGCCCAGAGGTCTGGGAGAGTGTGTTTCGGACAGAGAGGAGGCTCTGGAGTTTATTGATTACCTACCACATGATGAGCCACATACACACACCTCAGTGGGCTAAGAGAAGTGAATGTGGTTCATAGGGTCTCCTCCTCAGCAGCAGCAATAGTCAATGGGACTATAGACCATCAATCAATCAGCCTTTAAGACTCAGGGGACGAGATGCTCCTCAGTGGTGACACTGGCTGGCTGGTCAACTGATTTATAATACCCCCTTTCCTTCCTTTTGAGAGACTGAGTCTGTCAATGAAGACAAAGTGTTTATGTGTGTGTGTGTGTCCATGTGTGTGGCTGTGGTTGCATGTGTTGAATATCCTCAGACTATTCTGTGGAGTTTCAGTGCTGTTTGTAAAGAAGTCAAAAACCAGGGTTCTCTCACATGAAAAAATACTACAGTTTACTGTAGAATACTACAGTACTTACTTTATTGTGGAATTCTATAGTAAACTGTAGTATACTGTCGAATACTATACTACACACTGTAGTATACCTCGATCATGTGTAGAACTTACTATAGAATGTTGTAGTATACTGTAGAATACTATAGTAAATACTACAGTATTGTCCCCAAAAAAACACACTATAGTAAATACTACAGTAATGTCCGCAAAAACACTACAGTCCGCAAAAACACTACTCTTTTTTAAAAACTATACTGCCCTACAAAGGCAAAACACAGTAACTACGAATTTGGTCAAACATCTTTGATCTGTTGTAATGGCCAGGTATATTATCTGATACATGTGGTATTTCATTTCCTGACACAAGGACAAGCAAGTTGATCAGAATATACAGTATCATGGAGTGTCAGAAATGGCTGTACTACGGTATTTAATTTGCATATACTCCACCCATTCCCATCCTCCATATCGCAATTTGTGCCACCCATAAGTGGGAAACCTACATGCCAAGTATAGACCATATATTGTGTTCCCTACAGGTTATAGAAAAGAGGAGAAGCTCTGAACTATCCGTTCAGACCCCAGTCCTACCTACACGTTATGGAACATTTGCTCTTTTAGTATTTCTCCAGTAGGCTTCCTGAAGGAGAAAGCTTCCAATTCTATGTCAAAGATAATAAAACAAAAACACTATAGTAAATATTACAGTAATGTATGCAATAACACTACAGTAAATCCTACAGTATACTACTGTCTGCAAAAACACTACAGTAAATACTACAGTATACTATAATCTGCAAAAACACTACATGAATTACTATAGTGTATATACTACAGTTTTCTTTTACTACAGTATTTATACTGCTTACATATCTTTTTGCGCCCAGACTCCCTCGCACACTCAAAGGGATCCTGTGAGGTGGGCTATTTGGCGGGGAAACTGTGAAGCCAGCTGTGTAGCCTATTTCCTGTTTCTGTTTGTAGTCTTTTATTAAAGACTACAAACAGTTGTTGTGTTTGTTTGCTGCTTTTCATTAAATCATGCATAGCTGTTCTTTATATGGCTTAAAATAAATGTGTTCATATGGGCAGAATATTATCTATAGCAGGGGTGTCAAACTCATTTTAGCTCAGGGGCCACATGGAGGAAAATCTATTCCCAAGTGGGCCGGACCGGAAAAATCATGGTATATATAACTTAAAAACAACAACTTCAGATTGTTTTCTTTGTTTTAATACGATCAACATACAACATAAAGCTGGAGCCTGAGGACAGTGTGTCCAAAATAGTACAAGCACAACATCACTATTAATCATAAAACACGTCAAGTTTATTTGAAAATTCTAAAGAAAAAGAACACACAAACACACAATGCCTCAGTGATTAACAGAACTGTTTCACAGATCACAGAACTATATCAGGGTGTCATTTCTCAGGTAGAAATGTAGATAAAAATAATGAAATCCTGTTCCCCAAACAAGTGCAAGAACCACAGAGTCAAGAATAGGTTAAATATACAAATAAAATAAAATCAATTAAAAAAAATCAACATAAAAACATATAAACATAAAGCTGGAGCCTGAGGACAGTGTCCAAAAGCACAACATCACTATTAATCATAAAACACCTCAAGTTATTTGAAAGTTCTGAGGACAAAGAACACACAAACACACAATGCCTCAGTGATTCACAGAAGTATATCACAGATCACAGAACTATATCAGGGTGTCATTTCTCAGGCAGAAATGTAGATAAAAATAATGAAATCCTGTTCCCCAAACAAGTGCAAGAACCACAGAGTCAAGAATAGGTTAAATATACAAATAAAATCAATTAAAAACAATAGCACATCAACATAAAAACATAAACATAAATCTGAAAGCGTTGCTCAAACTCCCGTAACAGTCCCGTTATTTTATCTTTGAACCGCTTCATGTCTGCCACATGTTGGGTCGCGCACACATTTTTCAGGCAGGGGAAGTGAGCTGCATCACCACTGGCAAGTTGCGTCTCCCACAATGACAGCTTCAACTTGAAAGAACGTATGCTGTCATAATACTGCGTGACAACTTTGTTGCGCCCTTGCAGCTGTTTGTTCAAGTTATTCAGGTGCTCTGTAACATCCACCATAAATGCAAGGTCCTGCATCCATTCTGCGGAATGAAATTCGAACACTGGTTTGCCCTTTTCTTCCATGAACTGTTCAATTTCTTCTCGTAAATCAAAGAAACGCCTCAGCACAGCACCTCGGCTTAACCATCTTACCTCAGTGTGGTATGGCAGGCCATAGATGTGGTCTTTCTCTCTGAGAAGGCTGTCAAACTGACGGTGATTCAGGCTTCTGGATCAGATGAAATTAACAGTTTGGATGACCACCTTCATGACGTTATCCATCTTTAATGACTTGCAACACAAAGCCTCCTGGTGCAAAATACAGTGAAAAGTCAAAAAATCACGTCCTCCATTTGCAGATTGCACTTTCTCTCTGAACTTTGTCACAACGCCTGCTTTTTTCCCGATCATTGAGGGCGCACCATCTGTAGCCAGGCTGACAGCGCGGGACCAGTCCACTCCGACCCTGTCCAGCGCGCCGACGAGTGCGGTAAAAATATCAGCTGCTGTCGTTGTATCTGTCATCGGCACCAACTCCACGAACTCCTCGGTGACGGTCAATGTGTCATCAACTCCGCGGATGAAAATGGCCAGTTGTGCAACATCTGTAATGTCCGTGCTTTCATCAATTGCAACCGAAAACGCAATAAATGACTTTACTTTTTGCTTCAACTGGCTGTCCAAATCTACTGAAAGATCGGAAATCCTGTCTGCAACTGTGTTTCTTGTCAGGCTGATATTTGCAAAAGCCTGCCGCTTTTCAGGGCACACAATCTCCGCTGCCTTCATCATGCATGTTTTTACAAATTCACCCTCACTAAATGGTTTTGAAGCCACTGCGATTTCATTAGCAATGAGGTAGCTAGCTTTCACTGCAGCGTCACTGATGTCTCGGCTGTGAGTAAACACAGACTGCTGTTTCTTCAGACCCGCCAACAGTTCATTCACCTTCTCTCATCTCCGCTGTCCTTGAAAGTTGTCATATTTGTCGGCATGAAGACTCACATAGTGGCGACAAAGGTTATATTCTTTCAGCACTGCAACATGCTCTGAACACACCAAACATACAGCTTTCCCATTCAATTCCGTGAATAAATAGGATGACCATTTTTATTGGAACACTCTGCACTCTGCGTCCACTTTTCTCTTTTTTGACAGAGACATATTGGGGCAATGAGGGTGCCAAAGCACATAATGTTAAAAGTAGAAGCCGTAATAAATATCGCGGGCAAAACAAAGTAGCTCATTGGCTGCACGTGCTTGACCTACTTGCTCTGCCCCGGTATAAACAGTTTGCTTGCTTAACACAATTGCTATTGCGCCATCCAGTGGACGCAATTGGAACAGAAGTTTATTTTATTGAAAAATTGCAGCGCATTTTTATACTTTACAAAAAAAAAAAAAAAAAAAAAAAATGTATTTCTTTTTTTCTTCTTCTAAATCATCTCGCGGGCCGGATTAAACCCGTTTGCGGGCCTGATCCGGCCCACGGGCCGTACGTTTGACACCCCTGATCTATAGGCTATAGCATACCACATTTTGTAAATAGAACATTCCATGGCAAAAAAAAATGTATCTGGTAAAAGGCTGACATTTGGACGTTTCAATTTAAAAAAGGCTGTCACATGACTATAGAAATTGAAACATGATTTTAGAGAGACAAAGTAAAAATAGCCTATGATTAAAGGGTTAGGCTATACTGCTAACAATATAAAGATATTGAAGCACATTTGATTACCACAAAATGTTATGATGTTTTCAAATGAAACACAATACCTTCCTCTTGCTAAAGCTTTTAGGGAAGTCCCCAGAGTTTCATAACCAGGGGATCTGCCCTGAAGACCAGGGGCTGACGGAGGACATAGCCTTTTCTAAAATAATTTCCTGCAATTCTACATTTACATGCCTGACGACATTACAATAATGTTTTTTAATACCACACAAATGACCAAAATGACAAGATACTCTGACATTGACGTACTGAGATCAATAAAACGAATGACCCATGTCTTAAATGCAACCAATAGCATAGGCCAATGAAAAGAGTAGATACAGAGATTGTAGACCTACAATATGAGAAGGAAATTATAGTCCACCAACTTTCCAGTGGCACTCACTTATCCAAGGTCCTGGTGACGTACCTGACAAGCAATGGAAACCAAATCTATCCTCTATGTGCTTCAAAAAAATATCCTGGCGCATGAAGGCTACACCTACAGACGGGAACAACAGACCGCAGATCAGTCCTCCTGGAAGTGCACCGAATATGATGCTTTCGAATGCCGAGGTCGCATAACGCTCACTGACAGGGTTATCTCCGCTGGATACGCGGTTCTTTCAGAGCCCGGAACATCAACTGGAGGAGGCTCTGACATACTTTCAGGCAACATGGGTTGGGGAGAGGGTCGGACTCATTCGAAGAAAGCCAATGTTTCCCATAGGTATGTGTTGTTTAACATAATAATGGATTATTCTTATTATTGATGACAGCATGCCTAAGGCTAATAATATGGTTGCTAATCTGCGTCTATCTCTTTTTTTATTTTCAGAATCATGAAACTGCTACGATGCTGTCCTGCAAGACTTGGCAAAGACCAACAACGGAGTGGAGGGCTGGCATCGAAAATGGTTTGGCCAATCTTGGCGCTACCCACCCCACCATTTGGAAGTTCATAGAGGCATTGAATTTTTTTTTATTTTTTTTTATTTCACCTTTATTTAACCAGGTAAACCAGTTGAGAACAAGTTCTCATTTACAACTGCGACCTGGCCAAGATAAAGCAAAGCAGTGCGATAAAAACAACAACACAGAGTTACATATGGGGTAAAACAAAACAAAGTCAAAAATACAACAGAATACATATAATATACAGTGTGCAAATTTAGCAAGTTATGGAGGTAAGGCAATAAAATAGGCTATAGTGCAAAATAATTACAATTTAGTATTAACACTGGAATGATGTGCAAGAGATGATGTGCAAATAGAGATACTGGGGTACAAATTAGCAAAATAAATAACAATATAGGGATGAGGTAGTTGGGCGGGCTAATTTCAGATGGGCTGTGTACAGGTGCAGTGATCGGTAAGGTGCTCTGACAACTGATGCTTAAAGTTAGTGAGGGAGATAAGTGTCTCCAGCTTCAGAGATTTTTGCAATTTGTTCCAGTCATTGGCAGCAGAGAACTGGAAGGAATTGCGGCCAAAGGAGGTGTTGGCTTTGGGGATGACCAGTGAGATATACCTGCTGGAGCGCAGACTACGGGTGGGTGTTGCTATGGTGACCAGTGAGCTAAGATAAGACAGGGATTTGCCTAGCAGTAATTTATAGATGACCAGGAGCCAGTGGGTTTGGCGACGAATATGTAGTGAGGGCCAGCCAATAAGAGCGTACAGGTCACAATAGTGGGTAGTATATGGGGCTTTGGTGACAAAAAATGGATGGCACTGTGATAGACTACATCCAATTTGCTGAGTAGGGTGTTGGAGGCTATTTTGTAAATGACATCGCCGAAGTCAAGGATCGGTAGGATAGTCAGTTTTACGAGGGCATGTTTGGCAGCATGAGTGAAGGAGGCTTTGTTGCGAAATAGGAAGCCGATTCTAGATCTAACTTTTCAGATGCTTAATGTGAGTCTGGAAGGAGAGTTTACAGTCGAACCAGATACCTAGGTATTTGTAGTTGTCCACATACTCTAGGTCAGACCCGCCGAGAGTAGTGATTCTAGTCAGATGGGCGGGTGCAAGCAGCGTTCGGTTGAAGAGCATGCATTTAGTTTTACTAGTGTTTAAGAGCAGTTGGAGGCTACGGAAGGAGTGTTGTATGGTGTTGAAGCTCGTTTGGAGGTTTGTTAACACAGTGTCCAATGAAGGGCCAGATGTATACAAAATGGTGTCGTCCGCATAGAGGTGGATCCAAGCGTCACCAGCAGCAAGAGCGACATCATTGATGTACACAGATAATAGAGTCGGCCCGAGAATTGAACCCTGTGGCACCCCCATAGAGACGGCCAGAGGTCCAGACCACAGGCCCTCCGATTTGACACATTGAACTCTATCTGAGAAGTAGTTGGTGAACCAGGCGAGGCAGTCATTAGAGAAACCAAGGCTATTTAGTCTGCCAATAAGAATGCGGGGGTTGACAGAGTCGCAGCGGAGGTCCAGTGGGTCAGAAGTTTACATACACTAAGTTGACTTTGCCTTTAAACAGCTTGGAAAATTCAGGAAAATGATGTCATGGCTTTAGAAGCTTCTGATAGGGTAATTGACATCATTTGAGTCAATTGGAGGTGTACCTGTGGATGTATTTCAAGGCCTACCTTCAAATTCAGTGCCTCTTTGCTCGACATCATGGGAAAATCAAAAGAAATCAGCCAGAAAAAAAGTTGTAGACCTCCACAAGTCTGGTTCATCCTTGGGAGCAATTTCCAAACGCCTGAAGGTACCACGTTCATCTGTACAAACAATAGTACACAAGTATAAACACCATGGTACCACGCAGCCGTCATACCGCTCAGGAAGGAGATGCGTTCTGTCTCCTAGAGATGAACATACTTTGGTGCGAAAAGTGCAAATCAATCCCAGAACAACAGCAAAGGACCTTGTGAAGATGCTGGAGGAAACGGGTACAAAAGTATCTATATCCACAGTAAAACAAGTCCTATATCGACATAACCTGAAAGGCCGCTCAGCAAGGAAGAAGCCACTGCTCCAAAACCGCCATGCAACTGCACATGGGGACAAAGATCGTACTTTTTGGAGAAATGTCATCTGGTCTGATGAAACAAAAATAGAACTGTTTTGCCATAATGACCATCGTTATGTTTGGAGGAAAAGGGGGGTCACTTGCAAGCCGAAGAACACCATCCCAACTGTGAAGCACGGTGGTGGCAGCATCATGCTGCAGGAGGGACTGGTGCACTTCACAAAATAGATGGCATCATGAGGAAGGAAATTATGTGGATATATTGAAGCAACATCTCAAGACATCAGTTGGGAAGTTAAAGCTTGGTCGCAAATGGGTCTTCCAAATGGACAATGACCCCAAGCATACTTCCAAAGTTGTGGCAAAACGGCTTAAGGACAACAAAGTCAAGGTATTGGAGTGGCCATCACAAAGCCCTGACCTCAATCCTATAGAACATTTGTGGGCAGAACTGAAAAAGCATGTGCGAGCAAGGAGGCCTACAAACCTGACTCAGTTACACCAGCTCTGTCAGGAGGAATGGGCCAAAAATCACCCAACTTATTGTGGGAAGCTTGTGGAAGGCTACACGAAACGTTTGACCCAAGTTAAACAATTTAAAGGCAATGCTACCAAATACTAATTGAGTGTATGTGAACTTCTGACCCACTGGGAATGTGATGAAAGAAATAAAAGCTGAAATAAATCATTCTCTCTACTATTATTCTTACATTTCACATTCTTAAAATAAAGTGGTGATCCTAACTGACCTAAGACAGGGAATTTTTACTAGGATTAAATGTCAGGAATTGTGAAAAACTAAGTTTAAATGTATTTGGCTAAGGTGTATGTAATCTTCCGACTTCAGCTGTATATACTAGGCGGTGTCAGAGGAATGCCCAAAAAATTGTCAAAGACTCCAGCCTCCCTAGTCATAGACTGTTCTCTCTGCTACCACACGGCAAGCAGTACCAGAGCGCCAAGTCACTGCTGCTACCCGCTGTCTATTATCTATGTATAGTCACTTTACCTCTACCTACATGTACAATTTACCTCGACTGACCTGTACCCCCGCACATTGACTCGGTACCGGTACCCCCTGTATATAACCTCGTTATTGTTATTTTATTGTTACTTTTTATTATTTTTTACTTTAGTTTATTTGGTAAATATTTTCTTAACTCTTTCTTGAACTGCATTGTTGGTTAAGGGCTTGTAAGTAAGCACTGTTGTATTTGGTCATGTGACAAATAAAGTTTGATTTGATATTGGCTGTTTTTAGCCTTCCACCTTTATATAACCATATGAGCAAATTTATATACAACGTTCTGCCCATATGAACGAATGTATATACAATATTTGTAGCCGTACATGATTTAATGAAAAGCAGTAAACATACACATTTAATAACCGACTCATCAACACAATCATGCAATAGTCTACAGCTGGCTTCACAGCTTCCCCAGCGATTCACAGCCTTCCCGGGGAAACTCGACTTATTGTAGCCTCACGCGGATGAAAGCGTAGCGGAGGAAGGAGTTCGCTTCTGCTGCAGTGTTTGCGGTAAAATATTACGCATTGTGACAGTGCTTCAATTTACACTATAGTTAACTGTAAATATAGTATACTACATTCAATACTACAGTAAAGTCTGCAAAAACCCAACAGTGAATACTATAGTATTTATACCATAGTAGTATACTATATTATTTTTAAATGCTCTCGCTCTCGCTCTCTCTCTCGCTCTTTCTCTGTGTGTGTGTGTGTGTGTGACAGTCTAATCAGTTAAACCTGTGTGCTCGTCTGGCCATAATAAATCTTTCTGAGAGCTCCTTTTTCCTGTCTGGAATGGAATAATAAATCTGTGGGCCTGAAGGAGAGGATTTATAAACACAGCCAACTAACAGCTGGCACGGTGTGCTTATATTCAGAATGGGCCCTGTATTGGCCTGGTTGATATTACAAATACATACTGTATGCTATTAGTCATGGCTTGTGTGTCGGAGGTGTCAAATCCCTTTTAGGTCCTATACTATAGCAGGCACCATATCCATTTTGAGTGGGGTAAGTTTATAGTATGCACCATATCCATTTTGAGTGGGGTAGGTTTATAGTATGCACCATATCCATTTTGAGTGGGGTAGGGAGAGTGGGGTTATAGTATGCACCATATCCATTTTGAGTGGGGTAGGGAGAGTGGGGTTATAGTATGCACCATATCCATTTTGAGTGGGGTAGGGAGAGTAGGGTTATAGTATGCACCATATCCATTTTGAGTGGGGTAGGGAGAGTGGGGTTATAGTATGCACCATATCCATTTTGAGTGGGGTAGGGAGAGTAGGGTTATAGTATGCACCATATCCATTTTGAGTGGGGTAGGGAGAGTAGGGTTATAGTATGCACCATATCCATTTTGAGTGGGGTAGGGAGAGTAGGGTTATAGTATGCACCATATCCATTTTGAGTGGGGTAGGGAGAGTAGGGTTATAGTATGCGCCATATCCATTTTGAGTGGGGTAGGGAGAGTAGGGTTATAGTATGCACCATATCCATTTTGAGTGGGGTAGGGAGAGTAGGGTTATAGTATGCACCATATCCATTTTGAGTGGGGTAGGGAGAGTAGGGTTATAGTATGCACCATACAGTATGCCTTTTGAGTGGGGTAGGGGAAGTGAGGTGGTCATGCTGAAGATGTTTCTGTCTCTGTCTGCACTGCTAGAGCATCTCCACCTACCATAACAACAAGCATAGAAGGTTTCCGCACCCAGACCACTCCCAGACCAAACCCAGACCACTCCAAGACCATTCCCAGACCACACCCGGAACACTCCCAGACCAAACCCAGACCACTCCAAGACCATTCCCAGACCACACCCGGAACACTCCCAGACCACTCCCAGACTACACCACTTCAGTGTATGCATGATGCATAATCACAACTGGAGGGATGTCTGTGGGGTTGTTTGTGGAGGGACGTTTTTGTGTAGTTTGTATGAGGATCATTGGGTTATGTTTTAACAAAATAAATATTTTAGGTTTACACGCCTGTTTCTGTTGGGTTTGATTAGAGATGGCTTGGCACACCAATATAAGGACTAAGCATTCTCTGCAATAAAGGGATGAATAGTGCTTCCCTCTGTTATTGGGCAACACATTGTTACTGTTACCAGGGCTCACCATCTACAACAGTGTTGCTGTAATTATGTTGGGCGGAGCAAACATCTCCCCTCCATCTCTATGTCTCCCTCTATCCCCCCCTCCACCCCCACCCCCTCTCTCTCCCTCCTGCCTCTCTATGTGTTGATCCATACATTTCCTGCATTACGTTTGGCCTTTGGGTCAGGGATGGAGCAGGAATGGAGCAGGGCCAGCATTAGCCATATGCTGCTATTGATCAGGCCTCAAAAAGCCCTCTCAAACTCTCCAGTGACGGTGATGTGTTGCTGGCTGGACGTTTGACAGATGAATATAAATCTAGAGCTGAAGGAGAGATGGAGGGTTCTGTTTCTGGTCCTGCTCAATAAACAGGATGTGATTGGGCAGGGGGAGATGCAGACTGCATCGTGACTTTGAAAATATGTAGGCCTACAGTGGCTTGCGAAAGCATTCACCCCCTTGGCATTTCTCCTATTTTGTTGCCTTACAACCTGGAATTTAAATGGATATTTGGGGGGTTTGTATCATTTGATTTACACAACATGCCTACCACTTTGAAGATGCAAAATAATTTTTCTTGTGAAACAAACAATAAATAAGACCAAAAAAACAGAACTTGAGCGTGCATAACTATTCACCCCCCCAAAGTCAATACTTTGTAGAGCCACCTTTTGCAGCAATTACAGCTGTAAGTCTCTTGGGGTATGTCTCTATAAGCTTGGCACATCTAGCCACTGGGATTTTTGATCATTCTTCAAGGCAAAACTGCTCCAGCTCCTTCAAGCTGGATGGGTTCCACTGGTGTACAGCAATCTTTAAGTCATACCACAGATTCTCAATTGGATTGAGGTCTGGGCTTTGACTAGGCCATTCCAAGACATTTAAATGATTCCCCTTAAACCACTCAAGTGTTGCTTTAGCAGTATGCTTAGGGTCATTGTCCTGCTGGAAGGTGAACCTCCGTCCCAGTCTCAAATCTCTGGAAGACTGAAACAGGTTTCCCTCAAGAATTTCCCTATATTTAGCGACATCCATCATTCCTTCAATTCTGACCAGTTTCCCAGTCCCTGCCGATGAAAAACACCCCCACAGCATGATGCTGCCACCACCATGCTTCACTGTGGGGATGGTGTTCTCTAGGTGATGAGAGGTGTTGGGTTTGCGCCAGACATAGCGTTTTCCTTGATGACCAAAAAGCTCAATTTTAGTCTCATCTGACCAGAGTACCTTCTTCCATATGTTTGGGGAGTCTCCCAATGGCTTTTGGCGAACACCAAATGTGTTTGCTTATTTTTTACTTTAAGAAATTGCTTTTTTCTGGCCACTCTTCCGTAAAGCCCAACTCTGTGGAGTGTATGGCTTAAAGTGTCAGATATTTTTTTATAACCCAACCCTGATCTGTAGTTCTCCACAACTTTGTCCCTGACCTGTTTGGAGAGCTCCTTGGTCTTCATGGTGCCGCTTGCTTTGTGGTGCCCCTTGCTTAGTGGTGTTGCAGACTCTGGGGCCTTTCAGAACAGGTGTATATATACTGAGATCATGTGACAGATCATGTGGCACTTAGATTGCACACAGGTGGACTTTATTTAACTAATTATGTGACTTCTGAAGGTAATTGGTTGCACCAGATCTTATTTAGGGGCTTCATAGCAAAGGGGGTGAATACATATGCACGCACCACTTTTCCGTAATTTTTTTTAAAATAATTTTTTGAAACAAGTTATTTTTTTCATTTCCCTTCAACAGTTTGGACTATTATGTGAATGTCCATTACATGAAATCCAAATAAAAATCAATTTAAATTACAGGTTGTAATGCTACAATGAATACTTTTGCAAGGCACTGTATGTAATGTAGGTGCAGTCATGTACAGTGGGGAAAAAAAGTATTTAGTCAGCCACCAATTGTGCACGTTCTCCCACTTAAAAAGATGAGAGGCCTGTAATTTTCATCATAGGTACACGTCAACTATGACAGACAAATTGAGAGAAAAAAATCCAGAAAATCACATTGTAGGATTTTTAATGATTTTATTTGCAAATTATGGTGGAAAATAAGTATTTGGTCACCTACAAACAAGCAAGATTTCTGGCTCTCACAGACCTGTAACTTCTTCTTTAAGAGGCTCCTCTGTCCTCCACTCGTTACCTGTATTAATGGCACCTATTTGAACTTGTTATCAGTATAAAAGACACCTGTCCACAACCTCAAACAGTCACACTCCAAACTCCACTATGGCCAAGACCAAAGAGCTGTCAAAGGACACCAGAAACAAAATTGTAGACCTGCACCAGGCTGGGAAGACTGAATCTGCAATAGGTAAGCAGCTTGGTTTGAAGAAATCAACTGTGGGAGCAATTATTAGGAAATGGAAGACATACAAAACCACTGATAATCTCCCTCGATCTGGGGCTCCACGCAAGTTCTCACCCCGTGGGGTCAAAATGATCACAAGAACGGTGAGCAAAAATCCCAGAACCACACGGGGGGACCTAGTGAATGACCTGTAGAGAGCTGGGACCAAAGTAACAAAGCCTACCATCAGTAACACACTACGCCGCCAGGGACTCAAATCCTGCAGTGCAAGATGTGTCCCCCTGCTTAAGCCAGTACATGTCCAGGCCCGTCTGAAGATTGCTAGAGTGCATTTGGATGATCCAGAAGAGGATTGGGAGAATGTCATATGGTCAGTTGAAACCAAAATATAACTTTTTGGTAAAGACTCAACTCGTCGTGTTTGGAGGACAAAGAATGCTGAGTTGCATCCAAAGAACACCATACCTACTGTGAAGCATGGGGGTGGAAACATCATGCTTTGGGGCTGTTTTTCTGCAAAGGGACCAGGACGACTGATCCGTGTAAAGGAAAGAATGAATGGGGCCATGTATCGTGAGATTTTGAGTGAAAACCTCCTTCCATCAGCAAGGGCATTGAAGATGAAACGTGGCTGGGTCTTTCAGCATGACAATGATCCCAAACACACCGCCCGGGCAACGAAGGAGTGGCTTCGTAAGAAGCATTTCAAGGTCCTGGAGTGGCCTAGCCAGTCTCCAGATCTCAACCCCATAGAAAATCTTTGGAGGGAGTTGAAAGTCTGTGTTGCCCAGCGACAGCCCCAAAACATCACTGCTCTAGAGGAGATCTGCATGGAGGAATGGGCCAAAATACCAGCAACAGTGTGTGAAAACCTTTTGAAGACTTACAGAAAACGTTTGACCTGTGTCATTGCCAACAAAGGGTATATAACAAAGTATTGAGTAACTTTTGTTATTGACCAAATACTTGTTTTCCACCATAATTTGCTAATAAATTCATTAAAAATCCTACAATGTGATTTTCTGGAATTCTTTTTCTCATTTTGTCTGTCATAGTTGACGTGTACCTATGATGAAAATTACAGGCCTCTCTCATCTTTTTAAGTGGGAGAACTTGCACAATTGGTGGCTGACTAAATACTTATTTTCCCCACTGTATGTGATTACATGGGGTGACTCATTAATGGTTAATGACAGTTTAGACGGATAGATGAATTAATGAATAAATGGATTGATGAATGGGTAGAGGCCCTCCTGTTGATTAATGGATGGCAGATGAATGGAGTGATGGATATAAGTGTTTAAATGCCACTTGAGGTCTCAAAGCTCTGCTTTCAACCTGTTGCTTTCCATTCATTGGTTGCAGCAGTGCCCAGAGACTGGTAGCACAATGAGGCTGTCACAATAGCGGTTAATTTAACAGTTGAGGTCTGACTTTTACACAATTCATTTACAATCATATTGAATTGTCTCTGGATTGTCTCTGTCTCTCTCTATCTCAATTCAATGGGCTTTATTGGTATGGGAAACATATGTCTACATTGCCAAAGCAAGTAAAATAGACAATAAAAAAACGTAAAATAAACAATCAGAAATGAACAGTAAACATTACATTACAGTAAACATTTCAAATGTCATAGTATGTGCAAATAGTTAAAGTACAAAAGGGAAAATAAATAAACATAACTATGGGTTGTATTTACAATGGTGTTTGTTCTTCACTGGTTTCCCTTTTCTTGTGGCAACAGGTCACAAATCTTGCTGCTGTGATGTCACACTGTGACATTTCACCTAATACATATTGGAGTTGGATTTTTTTTCAAATTCTTTGTTGGTCTGTGTAATCTGAGGGAAATATGTGTCTCTAATATGGTCATACATTTGGCAGGAGGTTAGGAAGTGCAGCTCAGTTTCCACCTCATTTTGTGGCCAGTGTCCACATAGCCTGTCTTCTCTCGAGAGCCAGGTCTGCCTACGGCGGCCTCTCTCAATAGCAAGGTTATGCTCACTGAGTCTACATAGTCAAAGCTTTCCTTCATTTTAGATCAGTCACGGTGGTCAGGTATTCTGCCACTGTGTACTCTCTGTTTAGGGCCAAATAGCATTCCAGTTTGCTCAGTTTTCTGGTTAATTCTTTCCAATGTGTCAAGTAATTATCTTTTTGTTTTCTCATGATTTGGTTGGTTGAGAAGATTGCTTTTATTTTATTGTATTTGTTTGTCAATTAGGGTATGCAGGGTGAATATTTGGTCTGTCGTACAGTAATTTTGTAAAAAGCCAATGTTATATTTGCAGATCCCACGGTAGTTATTGGGGTAAAATGTGTCTCCACTTTTGTGAATTGGGGTGATCAGTCCTTGGTTCCAAATATTGGGGAAGATGCCAGAGCTGAGGATGATGTTAAAGAGTTTATGTATAGCCAATTGGAATTTGTGGTGTGTATATTTTATCATTTCATTTAGGAAACCATCAACGCTACAGACCTTTTTGAGTTGGAGGGTTTGTATTTTGTCCTGTAGTTCATTCAAAGTAATTGGAGAATCCAGTAGGTTCCGGTAATCTTGCTAAGATTTATAATTGGTCATGTATATGTTTTTGCTGTTTGTTCTTTGTTCTTTGTTATAAAGCCAACAAAAATACGAGAAGTGGTTTATCCATACATCTCCGTTTTGGATAGATAACTCTTCATGTTGTTGTTGGTTTAGTGTGTTCCAATTTTCCCAGAAGTGGTTAGATTCTATTGATTCTTCAATTACATTGAGCTGATTTCTGATGTGCTGTTCCTTCTTTTTCCTTAGTGTATTTCTGTACTGTTTTAGTGTTTCACAATAGTGAATGCGTAGGCTTTCTGGGTCTCTGTTTTTGGTTGGATAGGTTTCTCATTTTCTTTCTTAGGTTTTTGAATTCTTCATCAAACCATTTGTCATTGTTGTTAACTTTCTTATGTTGTCTGCTTGACATTTTTTAGATTTGATAGGGAAGCTGAAACGTCAAATATACTGTTTAGGCTTTCTACTGCCAAGTTTACACGTTCACTGAAACGTTTTCTCCAGGAAGTTGTCTAAAAGGGATTGAATTTAATTGTTGCCCAATAGTTTTTTGGTAGGTTTCCTCACTACTTTCTTTCCATCTATAGCATGTCTTAATATTATGCAGTTCCTTTTGCTTTGATGCCTCACGATTGAGTATTGCTCTGTTTAAGTAGACTGTGATTTTGCTCTGATCTGATAGGGGTGTCAGCGGGCTGACTGATCGCTCTGAGAGACTCTAGCTTGAGGTCAGTGATAAATTAATATACGGTTCCACTGCCAAGGGATGAGCTGTAGGTGTACCTAACATAGGAGTCCCCTCGAAGCCTACCATTGACTATGTACAGACCCAGTGTGAGATAGAGCTGCAGGAGTTGTGTCCCGTTTTTGTTAGTTGTTTTGTCATAGTTGTGTCTAGGGGGGCATATTTGGGAGGGAATACTGTCACTTCCAGGTAGGTGTTTGTCCCCCTTTGTGCTGAGATGTCATGCACTTCTGGCATTTAGGTCACCACAGACTAGTACATGTCCGTTGCCTGGAAGTGGTTGATCTCCCCCTCTAGGCTCGAGAAACTGTTATCATTAAAGTATGGGGATACATTTGGGGGATATAGGTAGCACACATGAGGACATTTTTCTTTGTTGAGATAATTTCCTTATTTATTTCTACGAGATATAAAATGCTCCTGATTTGACTAATTTAATAGAGTGGGTTAGGTCTGCTCTATACCAAATTAGCATACCCCCTGAGTCTCTTCCCTGTTTCACACCTGGTAGTTTGGTGGATGGGACTACCAGCTCTCTGTAACCTAGAGGGCAACCTAGATATTTTGTGTGTATGTATTGATATGTAGGCTACGTGTGCCTTTAAAAAAAAATTATGTAGTTCTGTCCTTGAGCTGTTCTTGTCTATTAATTTCTGTATTATGTCATGTTTCATGTTTTGTGTGGACCCCAGGAAGAGTAGCTGCTGCTTTTGCAACAGCTAATGGGGATCCTAATAAAATACCAAAAATATCAACCAGTGGGTCCGTCTCCTCTACACCACGTTTCTTGTAGAATTACTATGTCTGTATTTGCAATTTCTTTGATGAAGTCTGGGTTCCTGCTCTTTAGGCCAAAGGCAAATGACCTCAGACCTTGTCTATTCCAAGATGAGACAGTTAAAGCTGTGTGTTCCATAGTGTCTAGTGTTGTTTTCGTGTGGTTTAGGCTCTGACTGTCGTGTCGCGTCGGCTGCTGGTGGTTATTGCTGTCAAACAAAGAGTCCGCTTAGGCTGCACCTTGATTAGAAGTTTTATTCATATCACAAGTTTACAGCATAAGTTTACAGACCCGCAGTGTCTGGAGAAGCACTGTCCCAAAATAATCTGAATGCTTCTGACCCCCTCTTTGTCTAGCTCATACTTATAAACAATGCCAAAATATGGGTTGCTCCCTCTGCCGTCCAATCACCTATCCCCCCTGGGGCGTCACCCTACAACTGCTACTTTTGAACTAAGATAAACATCTTTTCTTTGTCCCTCTAGAATAGTCATAATCTTCATACACAACATATCCCCCCTTCGAGACTAACTAAAAGTCTCGAAAACAAACAGAATAGGATTATGACCAGTAACAATTTATCTTATTGAGTATCTTTAACATTAAACCAAAAACATTCTCCTCTAGAGTGTAAATACCTTTCTATGAAATATGAATAAATGTTTATGAAGCGTGAATACATTACTATGAAATATGAACAAATCTTTATGGAGTGTGAGAACGAAAAACTGTCCGGCAGCCATCTTTCCAGATATCCATCCATCAATCAAGACAGTAAAATTCTCTCACGGTTCCTCTGCCCCAGGCAACCACCTAGATACTCCAGATAAACTCATAAATCCTTATCAATGCATTTGAAACTATGATGCAATTAAATACACATGTAAGCCCCTGCAAACAAAATACTATCCCAAAAAAATGTCCACTCTAAGGCTGGTCAACCCATCGGATCCTACAGTGGACCTCTCCCTGCCTAGACTCCCTGTCCCTAAGCATCAACGAAATAAACAAAAACATCTAAGATCCCCACATGTATTCAATAACATCAAATATCCTTCTACAAAAATTAATACCTAAGACTATGACACAAATTATGTATTACACATGCAAATATGTCTATATTTCATTGCAGACACTGGAATGTAGTCCACTACACTTCATCTCCCCGTAGTCTCGACTTCCAATGGATTGTTGATGATGGAATGGGAACCTTTCCCCCCCTTCCTGGTTCCATCTCCTCCAGTCATTGTCCTTTCATATTGTCCTTGTTTGAGTATTTCAATCTTTACATTTTCCCCCAAACGCTTCTGGAAGAAAAGAAAAGACCAAACAGTATCTTTTGCAAAACAAACACTTTCAAATTAAACATCAAGATCAACTAAGAATATAAAAATGATATATAAATGATGTATGAATCACATTATCCCATTCCCCCCTTTGATTCATAAAATCATACTACAAATCACACTAATATTGAAAAAAATTGAAAAATGATCAAATAATCAAAAAGGATATTTATCCATTAATACTCCATCCAGACCCCCTTGTCCATCTTCATCCAGATCAGGAACAGTCAACAACGGCATCTGAGTGTTGTCTCCAGGCATCACAACTCCAACCCATCTTAATATCATAGCTTTCGCAAAGGTCAGTAACAAAGTACAAAAGCAAAACATCACACACAACGCTATCAGAGCTGCAATTAAAATCTGAACCATCACTGCTCCTACTGGGCCTAACTGATCTTGCAACCAAGACTTCGCTGACCATCCAGCTCCTTCAGATCTCCCAAACGCATCCCTTATATTCTTCAACGCATCTATAACACTCGTGATATTATCGGAACTATCTGGGATCAAAGTATAACAATCATCCCCCGTTAGATTCATAGCCAAACATAAGCCACCTTGTTTTGCTAAAATATAGTCAAGAGCCATGTCATGTTTCAACAGCGTCAGTCTGTGACTTCTTTGAGTATTTGACAGAAGGTTAAACCCTCTTATTGTTTCATTCGCAAACCCCTGCAAAGTATATGTAATATTATCAATATGATCTGCTAAAAATGTTACACCATACCATGGAAAAAGTCAGAGTCCCCACTTCTCTCCCATACTTATCCTCCAATGGTAGGCCTCAAGACTATGAAATGTTGCCATGTCTCTTTTCACCCTATTTTCAACTCTAGCTTCAGATTTATCTGTGTCCGGTGCTACCCCTCTTTTAATGGTAAAAGCCTCATATGGAAGCTTCAACGTTGACATGTAACAACATCCTGTCCATCCATAGGGTAAGAATATATATGCTTTATCACCACAAACCCACCAAATATCTCTAAAATTCCCAATAGTTACATTGCCAGGCAAAAGCTGATCTTTCACCATCAAAGTCCTGCTCTTCTTACTACCTGGTACATAAAAAGTTACATTATATTTGTCCTCTCTAACCTTATGTTCATGCTTATCCAAAGTCATCATATAATCATCACAATCTGATATTCCCATGAACATACCCTTTCCATCATATGTTTTATTAGAACAAAAACAACTTTTAGCCCTCACTGCTTTCACCTCCAATGCTTCAGGGTTCGCTGTTACCTGATTTTCCTTACCATCCAACAAATTCACATAGGGTAATTAATTTAACCAAGAACACCTAAACCTAGGCTTAAACAAATGTTTTGACAACGACATTACTTTATCTGTCAATGCTCGTTGCTGATACAACAGCCATGACAAAGCATAAGACTGACACACATTTGATAGCGGTTGAGCGACCGTCTCTAAAATGGAACCCCACGTCTCTGGTGCTGGAATTCTCAACAGACATGGACCTTCAAGATTCCTCACTGATCTTACAGAATGAGTTAACTGCTGGAACCAAAGATTTCTCCCTGCCCATTCATCTTTAATATTCAAAACAGAAGAATCAAATCCATATGATTTTCATTTAGCTTCTCTTTTCCCTAACGAGCGGTATTGATCAGATGTATCTTCTGATGTTATGTTGAACTCAAAGAACTCATCCTGTACCTCCATGATATTATCCTGCACTATTTCAGATGAATCTATATTGTTCTCTACCAGTATCTGCTGAGTCATTTCCGCTACATCCTTTAATTTCAGAAAAGTTGTTGTCGGTGTCGGTGTCATACTTCCTACATTTGTTATTGCCGTCGTACCATTAATTCCTTCCAAAGTTACCATTAAAGTAGTTGATTTAGTTGATGAATTAACACCCTTAATTACTTCTAGTGGGAAAGTTACCGATATACTCTGTGTATTATTTATTGTTGGAGTGACTACTGTAATAAACTTATCCTGAACTCCTTCGGTGACTGTGGAGGCTACAACAGACCTCAACTTTTCCATTATAAGCGTTACTTTACGAATTACATAGCCTTTTAACCAATAATTCTTAACCGGAACAAATTTTAATGCTTGCACTAGATAAGTACACATATATTCTCCCTGATCTTTCTCTGTAACATTACGCAAAATAAGTGAACAATCACTCATAACCCTCTTCCCCTTCATATTGTTGTACAAACTATACTTCCTTTGACTAGGGGCCACCGCTTCTACATCTGGTCCTGATAACAATACTTCTTCTCCATAATTATCTCTCCATGTGGGAGGAACGTCCCCTCCCCCACTCCATCTCTCACAGCTACAAGGAAGATGAGCTGTCTCACCCCTCCTAACCTTAATAACAGTCTTTTCTTCTAAAATTGGTGCTGGAGCTATTGGTTCCCTTGTAATCAAATGCGATATATTTATGGCTTTAATAACTACCAATGTTGAAAGAGTTAAATTGCTTCCCACTGTTGTTATAACAGACTGAAGTGTTGATGTCATTGTTGTTACTTCATCCCTAGTTTTCGTAACGTTTTGGTCTGACTTTTCTCCTAACTGGTCTAGGCCTACTTTGTCTAACTGAATCACTAGCTTCTCCTGTAACAGAGTTGCCCTTGGTGGTCTCTGCTGCTTCACATTCCACTGAAATATTCCCTGTTGCTTCTGGGACGTATTGAAAATCAATTTCCCCAAATCCCCTTTCCTTTCCATCCCTTGCATAGTCATCTCTGGCATCATCAGAAGTGTAAACATTATCAACGTTATCCCCAACATTGACAATCTCTCCCTCTTCCTGTTCTCCCCTATCTCCATCCTCTCTCTCTGCGCGTGGCACCTCTTCTGTAGGCGCTTTAACACAATGTGACAAATGATACCACGTAGGAGACACCTTAACCTGGACAGCTGTTCCAGTACTACGAACCACTTCAAATGGTCCTTCACGATGTTCGTTATACCACTTCCTTCTGAATACCTTTACGAATACTTTGTCTCCCGGTTGTATTGTATTCCTCTTATCCTCCTCAAGCTCCTCCTGCACCTCTTCTTGTCTTTGCCTGTCAGAAACATATGTGGACAACTTTTTATGAAAATTGGCCATATATGTAACGTACGCTCTCATTTCATCTTCCAACAGAGCCAAGCTTGGACCCTTTCCGCTTGTTCGCAAACAAGGCGTAGGCATCCTTCTTCCTGTTACCAACTCATGGGGTGTCATACGTAGATCACGTAACTCACTTGAGCGACACACCATTAGTGCTAAAGGAAGCGCCGCTATCCAGTTTAGACCTGTATGTTGACAAATTTTCACAATACGATTTTTCAAGACACCGTTCATTCTTTCACACATCCCCTGACTTTGTGGGTGATAAACTGCTCCAAGACGTTGCTTAATTCCCAATTTTTGCAACATCAATTTAACTGATTTATCCACAAATTCCCTTCCATTGTCTGAGGATATTCGATCGGGTAATCCCCACCTGCTTATGACTTCTTTACACAAGAACTTGGCAACCGACTGAGCATCCTTACGCTTGGTTGGACAAGCTTCCGTCCATCGTGAAAATCTATCTACAACCACCAACATGTATCTTTTCCCATCAACTGGTTTTATCATATCAACAAAGTCAATAACCAACTCACGCATAGGACCCTTTGGTGTAGGAATGTAACCCGGATGAACAGTTACCCCTCTTCGAACATTATTTTTAAGACAGATAGTGCACCTTCCTATCATATAATCAATTTGTTCAAACAAATATGGAGCCCAAAAACCATATTCCTTTGTGATCTTTCTGTTAACCTCCCCCCTCGCAACATGAGCTAACCCATGTGCTTCCTGAATCATCAGACCTAAGAGGTCTAGAGGCGCTACTATCAACCCCTCATGGTTTCTCCACAGACCAGTAGCATCTTTGACCGCTCCTCGGTCTAGCCATAGCTGTTTGTCGATCAAAGAAGCAGCTTCTTGCATCAAAATTACATCCCGAAGCGTAATTTTGTCTTCCAAGTCCACTACATGAGTGACCAGAAAAACTTTTCCCAATTTATCCGCTCCTGCGACGGCTTTTGCAGCTTCATCAGCAGCTTTGTTCCCTTGTGTCACTCTTGACATATCTGTCTTGTGAGCTGCACACTTAGCTATCGCTATCTCTTTAGGCTTCATCATAGCATGCAACAGTTTCATTATTTGCGCATGATGTTGTATCGGAGAACCATCCGTTTTTTTAAACCCTCGACCTTTCCATACTGCCCCAAACAAATGACATACACTATGTGCATATGCTGAATCAGTGTATATCGTTACTCGCTTTCCTTCTGCTAACAAACATGCTTCTGTTAGCCCCACAAGTTCAGCAAGTTGTGCCGACGCAGGCTGTGGTATTACTTCAGCCTTTTCCACAACAAATCCCGTTCCTCTGCCTTTAACTACTGCATAACCAGCACATAATTTATCTCCCACCCGATAACAAGACCCATCAGTCCAATACTCCAGGTCTGCCTCACGTAATGGAAAGGCTTGTAAATCTGATCTAAGCCTCGAATATCTCTCTGCTTCTTGGACACAATCATGTGGCTCACCATCCTCTGAAGTTGGTAAACTCTCGGCTGGATTTACTGTATCACACCTCACTAGGGAGACATCTTCCTGCTCTAAGAGCCTATGATAGTCTCTGAGCCTAGGCATAGTCAATGTATATTTCCCATAGTTCAGAAGATTTCTGAGACTATGATGGGTAAGAATTGTTACTGGGTAGCCCATTGTGACCGATGATGCTTTGTCATACATTGAATATACTCCCACCATTGCTCTGTAGCACAGTGGTAACCCTAGTTCTACCTCTGAATAAGCAGTAGAGTAGTAGGAAATAGGCTGAGGATTCGTCCCCGTGCCTGTCGGTTGACAAAGAACCGCACACGCATATCTACCTCCAGTAGAAGTAGACACATATAGCAAAAAGTTATTTGAGTAATCTGGTAGTGTAAGTGCAGGTGCCTCCTGCAACCTCTGTTTGATCGTTTCAAATGCCACATGGCCTTCCTGTGTCCAGGAAAGATTGCTATGGAGTTGACCACTCTCAGTACCCCTAACCATAGCTCTCAAAGGTGCCATCAAACTAGTATAACCCTCTACCCAAGCTGAGGAATAACCAGCAATACCCAGAAATGTCATCATCTCTCTGACCGTTCTAGGCTTCGGAGCCTTACGAATAGTTTCCACTTGCCTGTCCGAAATGTTTCTGTGGCCATGAGTTATGTTTTGACCTAAATACACAACTTTCTCCTGGCAATATTGCAGCTTTTTCTGTGAAACCTTATGCCCCTTTTCTGCCAATACCTGTAGTAATTTAATTGAGTCTCTATGACATGTGTCCTTATTTTGTGAGCAAACCATTATATCATCTACGTACTGAATGACAGTGCTCTGCAATATCTGATCTATCCCTACCAAATCATCCCTCAGTACTTTATTGAAGATATGAGGAGAATGCCGGTACCCCTGTGGCATTCTACTGTACTCATAGAATTGACCCTTATATGTGAACCCAAATAAATTCTGACTCTCTACACTAAGTGGAACACTAAAAAATGCTCCACATAAGTCTAACACTGTAAAATGTGTCGCATCAGGAGGAACTTGGGCTAACAAGGTATGAGGGTCTGGCACTTCTGCTGGAAAGTCAATCACTACCTCATTTACTGCTCTCAAATCATGAACTACACGATAAGTTCCATCTGGTTTTTCCACAGGCCACAAAGGCGTGTTACTCCGAGGGTTTTTTGTTGTCCTTAAAACACCTGCTTTCGAAAGTCCGTCAATTTGTGGTTCAATCCCTTGGATTGCTTCATCTTTCAATGGATACTGATTTTTCCATGGAGGTCTGGCTCCTGGTCGAAGTTCAACTTTCACAGGTTGGGCTGATTTCAAGTCCAATATCGGTACTGTGTTGAGACCACAACCCATCTGGAACTTGTTGCAACATCTCCTCTTTCATAGAGTCTGAATCCATCTTCATATTGCAAATAGATTCATGTGTCATTCCTACAGCCTGTGGCTCTCCTTGTCCTTGAGCCGAAATCATTATTTTAAGAAATCGTTGATCTTCACTTCTCCAGATCGCCAAATTCTCTTTCATTGGTCTGAAAATAAGTTTCTCTGCTTCTGTCATCATTTCTCCTATTTGCTTCTGCTCATAGCCTTCCGAAACCAACAAGGTAACATGTGGCACACTCTTCTCAATCTCAAATTCTTTATTCAGATAGTCGTCTGTGTTTATCTTCATAGCTGCTCCTTGTGGTCCTAAAATAATGCAACTTGAGCTAAGTTGAACATTCTTCGGTTGATGACTCAACCATTCCTCTGAGTGTGGTTGGGCAGCCTTCTTGAAATACTTGAGCGTACAATGGAATGGATATTCCGGAAGCCTCGCATCCGGCATATTTGCAACAATAAATCTCTCCCATATCTTAGCCTGCTTCATAAAATCTTCACTGAGATTTCCAATCCAGAATACTGAAGACGAATCCATCTCTGTCATCATCAACAATTGGTAAACCTTTTCCTTTGGCATTTCTACCAGACAGCCGTCTGGTGTACATCTTATTGTACAGTTCAATTTACACAATGCATCTCTTCCCAATAATGCAACAGGTGTATGTTCTGATACCAGTATGGGTATTGTAATTTTCTGATCTTTATAGCAGAGCTCAATTGGTTCCGTAAGAGGAATCAGCTGTTTTACTCCCTCAAATCCGATTGTCCTAATGAGTTGATTGGACATAGGGAGATGTGTAGCATCTTCAGGCCGAACACAGGTGAACGCAGCTCCGCTATCCGCCATCACTTCCAATGGTCGGTTGTTTATTTTCACCTCAATTGTTGGATCTTTTTCCGGTCCTGATGCTACCAGCTGACACCCCCCTTTCGGATCATCTAGGCACCTCTAGAATCCTTGCTCCGGACCCCTGTAGGGGTTCACCGGTCCTCCAGATGATCTTGACTGACCCCTGTATCTTCCTCTGAAATTCCCTCTGATGTTTCCTCCTGACCAATTGCACTCACGGCCATAGTGACCAACCTGTCCACAATTATAACACACCTCTGGAGACTGCGGGAAGTATGGCTTAAATCTTCCTCCCCTTTCTAATCCTTCTCGTCCTCTTCCTCTCCAATTCTGTGTCTGCCCAGAAATTGGCTGTGGATATGAAACAACTGGTACCGCCATTGGTGGCTGGTACAATTGCGGTTGGACCAGTTCTGGTTGAAGCTGTGGCAGTGATTGTTGATTTGGTGCACACTGATTCTGCATAACCAAAGCTTGTTTTTTCTCCTTTTTATTCTCCCCCAGTTGTAGTTGATTGAGTTTTCTGAGAGTTTCTTCGTCCTGTTCTTTCTGATTGTGTTCCTTTTTCCTGTACAGATCCACTTGATGGGCTATATGATCGGTATAGACGCCTTTTGTCATGCTTCCAAGTCCAACCACTTCTGCCAGTTTGCTCCTTACTGGTGAGGGCAGTCCCATTTGCAGTTTAGCTCTCAAAATTGACTGCTCAATTTGACTCACATCTGGATCATTTCCAGTAATATTTCTCCACACTTGATGAACTCTTGACACATAGGCTCTCGGATTTTCTTGTTGTCCTAGTGGGTCAATCAGAATATTATCAGGATGCACATTTGTTGGAAATGTATCTTTCAATGCTCTCCACAGACGATTCCTACTTGCAGCCAACAATTCAGGATCGTTCACTGCAGTCCCTACATATCTAATGAGTCCAGCTCTCTGAAAGACTTCTTCCATATCTGGAATCCCAATGAGATTAGCCAAAAGTCTCTTAACGTCTCCTCTGGCTGACTGTGTTCCCACCGTAATTTCTTCCAATTTCGAAATCCAAGGATAGGCCCCATCTTGAAGAATAGGCAGCTTCTCAAGTATATTTGACATATCGGTACTTTGCAACGGCTTATATTCTAAGTTTTGACCCCGAATGATAACTGGTGTCATTTTACTCGTGGCCTCTTTTCTTGGCCTTAATGCATATTTTCCCTCAACTTCTTTGGATTCTTACCTCTCCCAATGTCCTCGCTTCATCCAGGCCTGATAAGCATCGGTCTATATCTCCTTCTATTTCTTCCGTGCCAGTCCTTGTAGGATAAACTCCTTTTGAATACACAGCACCTTTAGTCTCCTCTTTATCGCTGTCTTCATCTTTGCTTTCCTCAGAACTAGAATATCTTGTATCCTTCTTCTTCAAACCTTCCTCAGAACTGGAATATCTTGTATCCTTCTTCTTCAAACCTTCCTCACCCCTTCTCTCCGTTCTGGCCAACCTCCGTTTGATCACAGGATCATATCCACACATGATCTCCTCTGAATCACTCCGATCATCATCGTCCTCATCCAGTTTCATCCTACTTAACCTCATTCCACCCTTAGTTTCCAGACATCTCATTTTCTTTTTACTTTTGGAGCTTGGATGCATTTTTATGGTCGTTTCTGCTTGTCCTCTCTCTATTATTCGTTCATCTTCATCTCTGATGTAATAATCACCCTGCTGGAGGATCACTGGAAGCTGAGGATAAACATCCCTAAGCTCTACTTCCTTCTCATAAGGTGGGGGTCTTTTCGCTGAATCAGTATGTGAGAAAGGTATACTGACTTCTGCCCTTAGTTTTTCTGTCACCTTTTCTTCCTTTAGCTTTTTCTCTATACCTTTGTTTCTCTTATCGTTGGTATCTTTCATCAGTTTTTGTCCTTAATCTTCAAACAGCTTAAGAACACCCAGCTCCCTTTGTCTCTTTTCTTTACGTCGTTCCTTTTGGTTTCCCTTCTTCTGATCTGCCTTGTAAATTGACAGAAGCACTTTCATGATGTTGATGACGTCAGGGTTAAGAGTCCCTTCCACTGGCCATGGTTGTTCAATGTCAGGCCAACTTTTGTTCCATTTGCCGGATAACCTCGCAATACCTTTAACTAAAGGATTACTATTCTCAACTATATCCACCGGTGTAATGACTTTCATAGCCTTGCTGTCCTTTCTCCCCATTGTAACTACTCTTTTATATTCCTTTATTGTGACTTATTTTATTTTAGAATATATAGCCTATGGCTTCCCCCTTTAATTATTAATATAACCTAAACAACCCAACAAAAAACATTTTTTTTTTTTTTTTTAAATCAATCAATAAAAATATGAATATGAAAAAATTCAATTAAAACATTTATTCCAAAAAATATTTATAATTAAAATAAAACTCAATTAAAAACTCAATTAAAAATTATGAATAATTAAAACCAATTTTTTATTTCTATATCCTATCTTACCAATTCATCAATTAGTGGCCCACTTACCATAACCCATCCGGAAAGTGAATACAAGTAGTCAACTTCACAGCAATCCCAAAAACCAACGACTTCCAATCCTACAACCCTACCACACTCATAAATTCCATTGTTTAATATGCACCCAAGTATCTTAATTTCACAGAATAATGTCAGTACTTGCTTTCCAACCGAACCCCTAATCAAGCCAAGTAATGCACAGAGACTCCAAAATGCAAATTTTATTCAAATGATCAGTCTGTTGCCAAGCGTCTGCGAAATTGTCATAACATCAAATATCCTGTAGGGGAAGATTTGTAAACAAAAAAGCACTGGCCTGATTTTGACTGATCCTCTGCCTGCGTCACACCTTGTCACGTGACGCACGCCAGCCCTTCCTCTCTTTCTCCTCTGACACTCCTCTCGTCCTATCGCCTCTCATATGACAAGGGAACAAAACGGGACAGACAAGCATTTAAAGTTTATACACTTAACTAAGTTATCCACATTCAATATTCCCCCACTCACATTCGCTCTAAGACTTAACTCAGGACTAAATAGCTCAATAACATTTTTATTTAATTTTTATTTATTTTAATCGTCTTTTAATTTAATTTATTATAATCCGTCAACATATATCTAATTTATAAATTCACTACATCTCAACAAATAGTTTTATTTTCGAACAACAGCCGCTTTAACGACTAAAAGATTTGTGTCCAAATCTCTCTTGTCTGTGGCTATTTCTCTGTCTCCCCCTGCAGCACGCAGCCCAACAGAAATATGACACTTTACCCACAATCCCCCGGTTGTAGTTTTAGTACCCCACGTGTTGTAGTTTAGTACCGTAAACCAACGTGTCCTACTCTCGTGCCATAAACTCCCCCGTTTTGTAGTGTAGTGTCGTAAAATTAAACGCATGCGCAAATACATTTAACTATACGATTTCCAGACAATAGACCGCTAGCATTCCGCTACAGCTTCACTATTTTATACCTTATAATCAAACAATTACACTTAACAGAGCTCACATTTGCGTAGAACTCTGAATTCTACACACACAAACAAATTTAAGAGGGTTATTCCATCGCAATGGCTCCCCTAAGGACACCCGTTAGCATGTAGCACGCAACACAATTAGCATTAGCATTTAGCATTAGCCTTTATGTACAATGTGGCATGAAACACAATCCAGCATTTAGCATTAGCATTAGCATTTATCATGTGGCGTGCAACATGTAAAAAGAAACCCTGCATTGTGCCTAAATTATTTTCCGTTTTCCACTAACTTTATGCTGCCGTGAGTTTAATGACCATCTACTGAGAGATTACCCCCAAGCGGACACCCCGTCGGATGAAAGTCGAGCAATAATCACAATCAGATAAATTCCATCAACCCGAGTTTTTCTTTAAAACACACCTAATACACATCTAATCGCGCAAGAGGATTTTCGGCCCATTCTGAATGGCCTCGTTCCGAGGTCTTATCAGATTCACAATGCCCTAATTGTATACGTATCTCTGCCTTTAATCATCTGCCTTTATTATATCTGCCTTCAATTGCTGTACAATTTTAGAATAATTATGACAGACCCTTAGTCGACCGCAATAGCACCACATCAGCCCCAAACCCAAATAATTTTCACTGTACACCTTCAATGCCCTCTCATGAATCAGCGGAATAACTAATGCCCAAATTTTGTGAGAATTCTCACCTTAAAGCCGGCTTGAGCGGTAGTCACCTCGAGATTCAGGAATGGGACAAAGAACGATGCAGTCAGTATCCCGGACGAGCCCCCATTCTGTCGTGTCGCGTCGGCTGCTGGTGGTTATTGCTGTCAAACAAAGAGTCCGCTTAGGCTGCACCTTGATTAGAAGTTTTATTCATATCACAAGTTTACAGCATAAGTTTACAGACCCCCAGTGTCTGGAGAAGCACTGTCCCAAAATAATCTGAATGCTTCTGACCCCCTCTTTGTCTAGCTCATACTTATAAACAATGCCAAAATATGGGTTGCTCCCTCTGCCGTCCAATCACCTATCCCCCCTGGGGCGTCACCCTACAACTGCTACTTTTGAACTAAGATAAACATATTTTCTTTGTCCCTCTAGAATAGTCATAATCTTCATACACGACACTGACCATTACAGTAGGTGTGAGCAGAGCATTTTGAGCATATGATATACAGTGGGGGAAAAAAGTATTTAGTCAGCCACCAATTGTGCAAGTTCTCACACTTAAAAAGATGAGAGAGGCCTGTAATTTTCATCATAGGTACACGTCAACTATGACAGACAAAATGAGAATTTTTTTCTCCAGAAAATCACATTGTAGGATTTTTTATGAATTTATTTGCGAATTATGGTGGAAAATAAGTATTTGGTCAATAACAAAAGTTTCTCAATACTTTGTTATATACCCTTTGTTGGCAATGACACAGGTCAAACGTTTTCTGTAAGTCTTCACAAGGTTTTCACACACTGTTGCTGGTATTTTGGCCCATTCCTCCATGCAGATCTCCTCTAGAGCAGTGATGTTTTGGGGCTGTCGCTGGGCAACACGGACTTTCAACTCCCTCCAAAGATTTTCTATGGGGTTGAGATCTGGAGACTGGCTAGGCCACTCCAGGACCTTGAAATGCTTCTTACGAAGCCACTCCTTCGTTGCCCAGGCGGTGTGTTTGGGATCATTGTCATGCTGAAAGACCCAGCCACGTTTCATCTTCAATGCCCTTGCTGATGGAAGGAGGTTTTCACTCAAAATCTCACGATACATGGCCCCATTCATTCTTTCCTTTACACGGATCAGTCGTCCTGGTCCCTTTGCAGAAAAACAGCCCCAAAGCATGATGTTTCCACCCCCATGCTTCACAGTAGGTATGGTGTTCTTTGGATGCAACTCAGCATTCTTTGTCCTCCAAACACGACGAGTTGAGTTTTTACCAAAAAGTTATATTTTGGTTTCATCTGACCATATGTCATTCTCCCAATCCTCTTCTGGATCATCCAAATGCACTCTAGCAAACTTCAGACGGGCCTGGACATGTACTGGCTTAAGCAGGGGGACACGTCTTGCACTGCAGGATTTGAGTCCCTGGCGGCGTAGTGTGTTACTGATGGTAGGCTTTGTTACTTTGGTCCCAGCTCTCTGCAGGTCATTCACTGGGTCCCCCCGTGTGGTTCTGGGATTTTTGCTCACCGTTCTTGTGATAATTTTGACCCCACGGGGTGAGATCTTGCGTGGAGCCCCAGATCGAGGGAGATTATCAGTGGTCTTGTATGTCTTCCATTTCCTAATAATTGCTCCCACAGTTGATTTCTTCAAACCAAGCTGCTTACCTATTGCAGATTCAGTCTTCCCAGCCTGGTGCAGGTCTACAATTTTGTTTCTGGTGTCCTTTGACAGCTCTTTGGTCTTGGCCATAGTGGAGTTTGGAGTGTGGCTGTTTGAGGTTGTGGACAGGTGTCTTTTATACTGATAACAAGTTCAAACAGGTGCCATTAATACAGGTAACAAGTGGAGGACAGAGGAGCCTCTTAAAGAAGTTGTTACAGGTCTGTGAGAGCCAGAAATCTTGCTTGTTTGTAGGTGACCAAATACTTATTTTCCACCATAATTTGCAAATAAATTCATAAAAAAATCCTACAATGTGATTTTCTGGATTTTTTTTTCTCAATTTGTCTGTCATAGTTGATGTGTACCTATGATGAAAATTACAGGCCTCTCATCTTTTTAAGTGGGAGAACTTGCACAATTGGTGGCTGACTAAATACTTTTTTCCCCCACTGTATATATTTATAAAAGTATTTGATCCCCTGCTGATCTGTGGAGGGAGCTGAAGGTTCGAGTTGCCAAACGTCAGCCTCGAAACATTAATGACTTGGAGAAGATCTGCAAAGAGGAGTGGGACAAAATCCCTCCTGAGATGTGTGCAAACCTGGTGGCCAACTACAAGAAACGTCTGACCTCTGTGATTGCCAACAAGGGTTTTGCCACCAAGTACTAAGTAATGTTTTTCAGAGGGGTCAAATACTTATTTCACTCATTAAAATGCAAATCAATTTAAAACATTTTTGACACACGTTTTTCTGGATTTTTGTTGTTGTTATTCTGTCTCTCACTGTTCAAATAAACCTACCAATAAAATTATAGACTGATCATGTCTTTGTCAGTGGGCAAACATACAAAATCAGCAGGGGATCAAATACTTTTTTCCCTCACTGTATGTAGGACGCATTGGGATGATATGAAGAACATGTCTAGATAGTTGAATATGGAACGTTATTTGATAATTGTTAATTATTATTATTGCATTATATAGTTTGTTTAAACAACATTGAGTTATGCACAGTTCATTAATTCTAAAAACGATAATCTGTTTATGGTATGTTGAACAATGGGAGATAGTTGTTACTATTGGGATGATGGATTAAATAAACATTTTTTGTAAGTTATGAAGTTATTAAACAATAGGTTTATATTTTAAAACATCAATGCAACAGGTTGCGATGATTAAATTACTAGAAATGGGTTATAGGTTTATAGTAGAAGGTGTAGTGAACTTAATGAAACGTGGTATTATCTAGTGTCTTCTGAGTGCGAGTTTTTTTTTCTTCCCAGGATTGATGGAAGTCTCCTATAGTAGTATGTTAAGGGGAGAGTAGGAGACAACGTATCAAACCATTTTTAAATAGATGCCTCAGATAAAATATCAAGTCTTACTTAAGCGGAGTACGTGATTGTATTGGCTGATGAATGAAATATGACATTTAATAATAATAAATAATAATAATATGCCATTTAGCAGACGCTTTTATCCAAAGCGACTTACAGTCATGCGTGCATACATTTTTGTGTATGGGTGGTCCCGGGGATCGAACCCACTACCTTGGCGTTACAAGCGCCGTGCTCTACCAGCTGAGCTACAGTGGACCACATTTACAGGGGTGACAGGAATAATAGAAGGGGAAAGAGATTTTCCTAGGTTGTTGATCAAGTAAACGAGAATGGATAATTTGATATGGGATCACGTGGAGCAGATTTAGGGGTTCAATAATCATTGTGAGATTTAAAGAGGATAAAGTATGAAGAGTAATCAATTAAACATAATCATGGTATACTCGAACTTTGAGTGCTTTTCAGCTTTTGAGAGATTTTATATAATCTTATTATGGAGTAGTTATGAAGAATTAGATTGATACAAACGATTATTGATGAGATAGGACTGTGTATATCTGTATCATGTTTTGTGTGTACTTACTATCTTTGGATTATTGATTGTAATTGAATGTTAACTAAATGTATAATTTCTCATCCAGGAGAAAGGGGATTTCCTTATCTCATTGGAATGTTGCCAAGGGCTAGGGGGAGCAGTTTAATGAAGTTAGGCAGTATTAGGTCGTAAAAGGGAGCTAACAAAATTAAGTAAGGCCTGGCTATTTTTGTTTGTTGTTTTCCAATAGGGTTTTTCAAATAAACACACAACACACCTAGTATGATGTTTATAAAGGGTTGTTATTTTGATTTTAGGGGGTTTTCAACAGGTCAAAGGTGATAAGTCTTAAAGGAGCACACACAGTGAATTTTCTAAAGTTTTTTTTTTCTTTTTTTTTTCTGAGTTTTGGGTATGCACAAGATTTCTTATGAGAAGAACTGTCATGAGGACTTAATGTACACTTGGGATAAGTAACATTTATGAAATGTTTTGAATGTTGGTAATGTTTAGTATACTATTGGATGGAACAATTCATTGAATGATTCCAATGACCTCTGAACTCTGTTTTGACTTTCTAGTGTGAATTGATCACCCACACTGGTAATTCTAAAGGCATGAGAAGAGGACTTTAAAGTTTATTTTACCGAGTTGAGGGTCATTTATAATACTGAAAATTGTGAAGAAGTTTATAATTTGGTAATAATATATATGTTTCGAACCATAAAATAATTAAAGAGAGAGAGAGCTTTCCATGGATGAGGGATAACTGTTGCTAGTTAATTATACTAATCTTGGATTACTTTACGGGATAGAAGTAAGTTGAGGTATTATCAAATGTTGTCATTTTAACTTAGGCAATGTTGGTGTTTTGTTTTTGAAAGCATGAATCACGTTGTGACTCGTGTTCAGAAAAGGGGGTAGTAATGATGGTAAGATTATTTATTGGAACATTTGCATATTGTAGTAAGAATATGAGCAGTGGTAATTAATG
Organism: Coregonus lavaretus; assembly: GCF_964263955.1. NCBI lineage: Eukaryota > Metazoa > Chordata > Actinopteri > Salmoniformes > Salmonidae > Coregonus > Coregonus lavaretus. The sequence continues at coordinate 56,587,830 of NC_139993.1, read as the reverse complement.
TGTTATGGGTTAGATTAAATGTTTTAGGTGAAAATGTATTTGTGGTAAAAGGTAGAATATAGTGGAGGCATGTCTATGGAAAGAGTGACTATAACAAGATGCAAGAATGTGCACTTCATAATCAAGGCTTTTCCTGACTGATTGATAAGAAGACAGTGTAAAGTAGCATACTGTGTCTCAACTAACAATGTTCTGAAGTTTTTTTTCAAAAAAGGTGAAGGCAACTCTGCCAACATAAGAGGAGAATCTGGGCATTTTCTGTGCATGGGTGACTATGTGGCAGTGGAGGACTATAGAAGTAAGAGCTGGGCAGAATCTAGGTGGAGTGGTTAGTACTAGTTGTTGCTGACTACCTCGATGGAGGGGACAGTAGCAGAGACAGATTTGTAAATCTATTTGTCCCACTGTAGGAGGTAATACAAATCAGAGGAGGAAGATGGAACTGCCACTGTGGAGCTGTCAGGATGTCAGTGTGATGCGGTAGGACGAAGTCAGGCGCAGGACACAGAGCTAATCGAAAACGTACTTTACTCGTAGGTAACATAAATAACATAACCTCCACGCAGGGAGGAAACAAACCCGCTCACCAGACGACAACCAAACATGAACAAACACGCACAACATACAGTGGGAGCCAGAGGGTTAAATAGGGAAGTAATCAATACCTAATGGGAACCAGGTGTGAACAATAAAGACAAGACAAGTAGAACACAGAAACATAGATCGGTAGCAGCTAGTACTCCGGTGACGACGAACGCAGAAGCCTGCCCGAGCAAGGAGGAGGAGCAGCCTCGGCTGAATCCGTGACAGGAGCATTGTTTTTGTTTTTGTGTTTATGTCTGTGTGTCGTTGCAGCAGTAAATCTTGAATCCATATTGGTGCGATGCAAGAAGGACGCTACACAGAGCGATGTGAACAGAAATTGGGAAGTACAGTGGGGGAAAAAAGTATTTAGTCAGCCACCAATTGTGTAAGTTCTCCCACTTAAAAAGATGAGAGGCCTGTAATTTTCATCATAGGTACACGTCAACTAACAAATTGAGGAAAGAAAATCCAGAAAATCACATTGTAGGATTTTTAATGAATTTATTTGCAAATTATGGTGGAAAATAAGTATTTGGTCACCTACAAACAAGCAAGATTTCTGGCTCTCACAGACCTGTAACAACTTCTTTAAGAGGCTCCTCTGTCCTCCACTCGTTACCTGTATTAATGGCACCTGTTTGAACTTGTTATCAGTATAAAAGACACCTGTCCACAACCTCAAACAGTCACACTCCAAACTCCACTATGGCCAAGACCAAAGAGCTGTCAAAGGACACCAGAAACAAAATTGTAGACCTGCACCAGGCTGGGAAGACTGAATCTGCAATAGGTAAGCAGCTTGGTTTGAAGAAATCAACTGTGGGAGCAATTATTAGGAAATGGAAGACATACAAGACCACTGATAATCTCCCTCGATCTGGGGCTCCACGCAAGATCTCACCCCGTGGGGTCAAAATTATCACAAGAACGGTGAGCAAAAATCCCAGAACCACACGGGGGGACCCAGTGAATGACCTGCAGAGAGCTGGGACCAAAGTAACAAAGCCTACCATCAGTAACACACTACGCCGCCAGGGACTCAAATCCTGCAGTGCAAGACGTGTCCCCCTGCTTAAGCCAGTACATGTCCAGGCCCGTCTGAAGTTTGCTAGAGTGCATTTGGATGATCCAGAAGAGGATTGGGAGAATGACATATGGTCAGATGAAACCAAAATAGAACTTTTTGGTAAAAACTCAACTCGTCGTGTTTGGAGGACAAAGAATGCTGAGTTGCATCCAAAGAACACCATACCTACTGTGAAGCATGGGGATGGAAACATCATGCTTTGGGGCTGTTTTTCTGCAAAGGGACCAGGACGACTGATCCGTGTAAAGGAAAGAATGAATGGGGCCATGTATCGTGAGATTTTGAGTGAAAACCTCCTTCCATCAGCAAGGGCATTGAAGATGAAACGTGGCTGGGTCTTTCAGCATGACAATGATCCCAATCACACCGCCCGGGCAATGAAGGAGTGGCTTCGTAAGAAGCATTTCAAGGTCCTGGAGTGGCCTAGCCAGTCTCCAGATCTCAACCCCATAGAAAATCTTTGGAGGGAGTTGAAAGTCCGTGTTGTCCAGCGACAGCCCCAAAACATCACTGCTCTAGAGGAGATCTGCATGGAGGAATGGGCCAAAATACCAGCAACAGTGTGTGAAAACCTTGTGAAGACTTACAGAAAACGTTTGACCTGTGTCATTGCCAACAAAGGGTATATAACAAAGTATTGAGAAACGTTTGTTATTGACCAAATACTTATTTTCCACCATAATTTGCAAATAAATTCATAAAAAATCATACAGTGTGATTTTCTGGATAATTTTTTCTCATTTTGTCTGTCATAGTTGACGTGTACCTATGATGAAAATTACAGGCCTCTCTCATCTTTTTGAGTGGGAGAACTTGCACAATTGGTGGCTGACTAAATACTTATTTTCCCCACTGTATATTAGAAATTGGTATTAAGAATAATTGTTAAAATATAATAATTTGTCATATGGTCAATGTTTGTATGGATTTATTGGATTAGAAATGAAATCAATTAAACTGTTATGTTTGTCTTCTAGTGAGGTAAATACAGATGGTGTTTTGATGCATTGCAGGGATAATTTGGCCTAGCATGGTGTGAACCTAAATAAATAAAAGTAACAAACTATGAACCGGCTGAAGATGAATATCAGAGGCGTTGAAGATATGTTGTAAAATACCACTTCTACATGCAACTGGTCTACAACAACCAATCGAAGATATCAAGGGATTTTCTCATGTTTTTATCTCGAAGGAGGGGGACAGGAATCCACCATTGAGTGAGAATGGAGAAAGATGTGTTCAAATGCAACATTTCTGATGTTGTGGGCATAATGGTTGGCAAATGGACAAGACAATGAGGTTGTGGAGTTGGTGGTGACTCGAATGAGACATTGTAGTTGTGACATTGTCATGAGCAAGTCATTTTGAAATATGAAGCTGTCTGAAGAACATAATGAAGAGACGCCAGAAGATTTAAGTGCAGGGGGAGAAAGATGGGTTGCTTAGCTGTGGTGATAATAAAATAGGGTTTATCTAAATTTAATAGCATTAAGAATGCATTGAGATAATAATCAGTATTTATTATCAGGATGAGGAAAGTCATAATTGAATTATGGATGTTTATACTGTATGTTAATATGTGTGCATTCTGACAGTTATAATGGGTGATAAAGTTGAGGGTATTAATTTTCATGGATAAGGATAAAGTGAATCAATAAGGATTGTCATTTTAAATGTGGTTGTGGGTTATAATTTATAAGATGACAGTGATTTAAGTAAATCATTAGTATGTATTAGTATAATTATTTTCAAAATGAAGGATATTGATTGTTCAATTGAGAAATTTTTTATATAAATATTATGGGTTAAAACAGTGATACATTATGGTAATATCTTAGGATATACTTCTATGATTTATTTTGAGTAGACATTGTTCAATCATACTGTTTTAAACATGGAAGTTAATGTGAGGATTGTACATTTACATTTACATTTACGTCATTTAGCAGACGCTCTTATCCAGAGCGACTTACAGGAGCAATTAGGGTTAAGTGCCTTGCTCAAGGGCACATCGACAGATTTTTTACCTAGTCGGCTCAGGGATTAGAACCAGCGACCTTTCGGTTACTGGCACAACGCTCTTAACCACTAAGCTACCTGCCGCTGAAATCATGAATATGTTGATTAATTGGGTTAACGTATTAACATTTTAGTCATATATGAAGTATTGGGTGATATTGATATGGATGTTTAGAGTGGTAAATATCGATGTTGCTAGGCAAGTACTTAATTGGTTACTATCATGGGGTTATGATATTTTCATATGATCTGATTTTGGTTGAATTATTAAAGCATGAATAGTTTAGGGATGTAATGATTTAGCAGGTAGTGATAATAGAGTGTTATAACGTGTATCTATCTCAGGAATAATAGGAGAACAAAGTCAGAGTTGAACATTGTATATTTTAACAATAATGGGTTTTCAAGAAATTGGATCTGAGATGTCACTCATTAGACTATGTAAGTGATAATCACATGTCATTGGATGCTATTATAGTAAATAAAGAGGGAATGTATGTGATTATATGGGGAATACATGTTGGCCATTAAGCTTAGGAAGGTTTTGGGAATTTAAATAAAGCTATGGGAAATATTAGAGACATATAGGAAGGTATTAGGAATATGAATAGAGATGTATCAGTCAGTATAAATCCAAGGAGAGAAAGGATAATTTATTCATCTATATGTTATTCCAGTTTAGAGTCCATTGATAATGTTGATTGAGGAATGAGGAATGTTAAGTTGGAAATGTATAAAGTGGATTGAGGTTTACAGCATTGAAAAAAATGAAGATGTGGAAAGAAGCCTATCTCAGTAGATCAGCGCACCAAGTGACCAGGGAAAAGCTTGGGGTTCATCTGACTGCGCATGGATGACAAAGACGGACGTTTTTGTTATTTCTATATTCATGTGAGCAGATTATAATATCCATGTAACTTAGTAATGGTTATGGATCTTTGTATTTGTGGGGATGATGTCATGATGTTCACAATTTATTTCTATGGATCTTTTCTTGGTAGCATGTCTAAAATGATGGGTCAGTTATTTAGCATAGGTTAGGATCTAGTCAGACATATACTACTGAGTGGAAATATTTTATTTTATATGAATTGTTGGGGGTTAAGTGATCTTACTTACCACAAAATAAGAAAAAAAAAAGTGGATTGTAATGATGTCATCGTGGGGGACCAGGTTAGAGTTACTAGATTTACAGTTTTAGTCATTTAGCAGACGCTCTTATCCAGAGCGACTTACAGTTAGTGAGTGCATACATTATTTATTTTTTATTTTTCATACTGGCCCCCCGTGGGAATCGAACCCAGAACCCTGGCGTTGCAAACGCCATGCTCTACCAACTGAGCTACATCCCTGCCGGCCATTCCCTCCCCTAACTTGGACGACGCTGGGCCAAAAAGTATTTGATCCCCTGCTGATTTTGTACGTTTGCCCACTGACAAAGAAATGATCACTCTATAATTTTAATGGTAGGTTTATTTGAACAGTGAGCGACAGAATAACAACAAAAAAATCCAGAAAAACGGATGTCAAAAATGTTATAAATTGATTTGCATTTTAATTAGGGAAATAAGTATTTGACCCCCTCTCAATCAGAAAGATTTCTGGCTCACAGGTGCCTTTTATACAGGTAACGAGCTGAGATTAGGAGCACACTGTTAAAGGGAGTGCTCCTAATCTCAGCTTGTTACCTGTATAAAAGACACCTGTCCACAGAAGCAATCAATCAGTCAGATTCCAAACTCTCCACCATGGCCAAGACCAAAGAGCTCTCCAAGGATGTCAGGGACAAGATTGTAGACCTACACAAGGCTGTAATGGGCTACAAGACCATCACCAAGCAGCTTGGTGAGAAGGTGACAACAGTTGGTGCGATTATTGGCAAATGGAAGAAACACAAAATAACTGTCAATCTCCCTCGGCCTGGGGCTCCATACAAGATCTCACCTCGTGGAGTTGCAAGGATCATGAGAACGGTGAGGAATCAGCCCAGAACTACACGGGAGGATCTTGTCAATGATCTCAAGGCAGCTGGGACCATAGTCACCAAGAAAACAATTGGTAACACACTACGCCGTGAAAGACTGAAATCCTGCAGCGCCCGCAAGGTCCCCCTGCTCAAGAAAGCACATATACATGCCCGTCTGAAGTTTGCCAATGAACATCTGAATGATTCAGAGGAGAACTGGGTGAAAGTGTTGTGGTCAGATGAGACCAAAATGGAGCTCTTTGGCATCAACTCAACTCGCCGTGTTTGGAGGAGGAATGCTGCCTATGACCCCAAGAACACCATCCCCACCGTCAAACATGGAGGTGGAAACATTATGCTTTGGGGGTGTTTTTCTGCTAATGGGACAGGACAACTTCACCGCATCAAAGGGACGATGGAGGGGCTATGTACCGTCAAATCTTGGGTGAGAACCTCCTTCCCTCACCCAGGGCATTGAAAATGGGTCGTGGATGGGTATTCCAGCATGACAATGACCCAAAACACACAGCCAAGGCAACAAATGAGTGGCTCAAGAAGAAGCACATTAAGGTCCTGGAGTGGCCTAGCCAGTCTCCAGACCTTAATCCCATAGAAAACTTGTGGAGGGAGCTGAAGGTTCGAGTTGCCAAACGTCAGCCTCGAAACATTAATGACTTGAAGAAGATCTGCAAAGAAGAGTGGGACAAAATCCCTCCTGAGATGTGTGCTAACCTGGTGGCCAACTACAAGAAACGTCTGACCTCTGTGATTGCCAACAAGGGTTTTGCCACCAAGTACTAAGTCATGTTTTGCAGAACCCAATTTCTAACATTTTTGACATGCGTTTTTCTGGATTTTTTTGTTGTTATTCTGTCTCTCACTCTTCAAATAAACCTACCATTAAAATTATAGACTGATCATTTCTTTGTCAGTGGGCAAACGTACAAAATCAGCAGGGGATCAAATACTTTTTTCCCTCACTGTATTTACATTGCAAAAGCAAGTGAAATAGATAAACAAAAGTGAAATAAACAATAGAAAATGTACAGTAAACATTACACTCACAAAAGTTCCAAAGGAATAGAGAGATTTCAAATGTCATATTATGGCTATATATAGTGTTGTAACGATGTGCAAATAGTTAAAATACAAAAGGGAAAATTAATAAACATAAATATGGGTTGCTTTTACAATGGTGTTTGTTCTTCACTGGTTGCCCTTTTCTTGTGGCAACAGGTCACAAATCTCTCTCTGTCTCTCTCTCTCTCTCATATGTTTCCTGGCTCCTGTGCGCTCTGTTGCTGGTTGCGGGAGGTTACTCGAAGAGAGAGGGCGACCAGGTTCTGGGGTATCCCCCCGGCACCGGTGTCTGCTTCTCTTCCCAGAAGGGTCCGGGTCCCACCTCCGTGATCCGGTCCTATTTGGATTTCGAGACCAGGCTAGCTAAAAAGCGCTGCAAGCATGCTTTCCAGGTTAGCTAACTTGCTGAGGCGAGTTAGCTACTGCTAGCTATTCCAGTTTCCTAACAGTGGAATTGCTTGGGTAGCTCTCTTGTTTAGTATACATAGCTAGCATTAAGTCGCTTGGTATTCTAAACGGACCATGCTGCGGTCAGAGGCTAGCTAGCTTAGCGAATAGCTGATCCTACAGCTATTGTATGCAGTAATCAAATGCCTATGAACCAGAGTAATACTGTTAGCACTGAGTTGGTGTGCCCTGGTAGGAAGTCCACTGTGTGCAGCTCACGCTGCACTAATAAAAATAACTAAGCTTTCCAGTAAAGCAAGAAAAATAATCAAGCATCCCAGAAAAGTGTTAGAAATAGCCCATATGTAGCTTAAGAAACAAGGTTCATAAATCAGTAATTTGCTAGTAACAGATGACATTCATATTCTGAAAATCTCTAAAACTCACTTAGATAATACCTTTGATACAGTGGTAGCAATACAAGGTTATAACATTTACAGAAAAGACAGAAATGCCAACGGGGGCGGTGTTGCGGTCTATATTCAAAACCACATTCCTGTAAAAATTAGAGAGGATCTCATGTTAAATACTGTTGAAGTAATATGGCTCACCTAAAGCCCATTCTGGTGGGAAGCTGCTATAGACCACCAAGTGCTAACAGTCAGTATCTGGATAACGTGTGAAATGCTTGATAATGTATGTGATATCAATAGAGAGGTATACTTTCTGGGTGATTTAAATATGACTGGCTTTTATCAGGCTGCCCACTCAAGAGAAAGCTAGTGCCTGCAACCTGGTTCAGGTTATCAATCAACCTACCAGGGTAGTTACAAACAGTACAGGAATGAAATCATCAACATGTATTGGTCATAATATAGTAGCCATATCTAGGAAAACCAAAGTTCCAAAGGCTGGGCCTAATATATTGTGTATATGAGGTCATACAATACGTTTTGTAGTGATTCCTATGTTGTTGATGTGAAGAATATTTGTTGGTCCATGGTGTGTAATGACGAGCAACCAGACGCTGCACTTGACATATTTATGAAATTGCTTATCCCAGTTACTAATAAGCATGCACCCATTAAGAAAACGACTGTAAAAACGGTTAATTCCACGTGGATTGATGAGGAATTGAACAATTGTATGGTTGAGAGGGATGAGGCTAAAGAGATGGCAAATAGGTCTGCTGTACAACCGATTGGCAAACGTACTGCAAATTGAGAAATCATGTGACTAAACTGAATAAAAAGAAGAAGAAATTGCACTATGAAACAAAGATAAATGACAAAGAATGATAGTAAAAAGCTTTGGAGCTCCATCATTCATTGAATCAGATGGCTCATTCATCAAAAAATCCACTGATATTGCCAATTACTTTAATTATTTTTTCATTGGCAAGATTAGCAAACTTAGGCATGACATGCCAGCAACAAACGCTGACACTACGCATCCAAGTACACTACCGGTCAAAAGTTTTAGAACACTTACTTTTCAAGGGTTTTTCTTTATTTTTTTTACTATTTTCTATATTGTAGAATAATAGTGAAGACATCACAACTATGAAATAACACATATGGAATCATGTAGCAACCAAAGAAGTGTTAAACAAATCAAAATATATTTTATATTTGAGATTCTTCAAATAGCCACCCTTTGCTTTGATGACAGCTTTGCACATTCTTGGCATTCTCTCAACCAGCTTCACCTGGAACAAGTCAGTGCGACTTTTGAAATTATCGATCATAGTCTGTTGCTGGAAAAACGTATGTGTTTTGGATCCCCTGCTACAGTGGGGAGAACAAGTATTTGATACACTGCCAATTTTGCAGGTTTTCCTACTTACAAAGCATGTAGAGGTCTGTAATTTCTATCATAGGTACACTTCAACTGTGAGAGACGGAATCTAAAACAAAAATGCAGAAAATTACATTGTATGATTTTTAAGTAATTCATTTGCATTTTATTGCATGACATAAGTATTTGATCACCTACCAACCAGTAAGAATTCTGGCACTCACAGACCTGTTAGTTTTTCTTTAAGAAGCCCTCCTGTTCTCCACTCATTACCTGTATTAACTGCACCTGTTTGAACTCGTTACCTGTATAAAAGACACCTGTCCACACACTCAATCAAACAGACTCCAACCTCTCCACAATGGCCAAGACCAGAGAGCTGTGTAAGGACATCAGGGATAAAATTGTAGACCTGCACAAGGCTGGGATGGGCTACAGGACAATAGGCAAGCAGCTTGGTGAGAAGGCAACAACTGTTGGCGCAATTATTAGAAAATGGAAGAAGTTCAAGATGACGGTCAATCACCCTCGGTCTGGGGCTCCATGCAAGATCTCACCTCGTGGGGCATCAATGATCATGAGGAAGGTGAGGGATCAGCCCAGAACTACACGGCAGGACCTGGTCAATGACCTGAAGAGAGCTGGGACCACAGTCTCAAAGAAAACCATTAGTAACACACTACGCCGTCATGGATTAAAATCCTGCAGCGCACGCAAGGTCCCCCTGCTCAAGCCAGCGCATGTCCAGGCCCGTCTGAAGTTTGCCAATGACCATCTGGATGATCCAGAGGAGGAATGGGAGAAGGTCATGTGGTCTGATGAGACAAAATAGAGCTTTTTGGTCTAAACTCCACTTGCCGTGTTTGGAGGAAGAAGAAGGATGAGTACAACCCCAAGAACACCATCCCAACCGTGAAACATGGAGGTGGAAACATCATTCTTAGGGGATGCTTTTCTGCAAAGGGGACAGGACGACTGCACCGTATTGAGGGGAGGATGGATGGGGCCATGTATCGCGAGATCTTGGCCAACAATCTCCTTCCCTCAGTAAGAGCATTGAAGATGGGTCGTGGCTGGGTCTTCCAGCATGACAACGACCCAAAACACACAGCCAGGGCAACTAAGGAGTGGCTCCGTAAGAAGCATCTCAAGGTCCTGGAGTGGCCCAGCCAGTCTCCAGACCTGAACCCTATAGGAAATCTTTGGAGGGAGCTGAAAGTCCGTATTGCCCAGCGACAGCCCCGAAACCTGAAGGATCTGGAGAAGGTCTGTATGGAGGAGTGGGCCAAAATCCCTGCTGCAGTGTGTGCAAACCTGGTCAAGACCTACAGGAAACGTATGATCTCTGTAATTGCAAACAAAGGTTTCTGTACCAAATATTAAGTTCTGCTTTTCTGATGTATCAAATACTTATGTCATGCAATAAAATGCAAATTAATTACTTAAAAATCATACAATGTGATTTCCTGGATTTTTGTTTTAGATTCCGTCTCTCACAGTTGAAGTGTACCTATGATAAAAATGACAGACCTCTACATGCTATGTAAGTAGGAAAACCTGAAAAATCGGCAGTGTATCAAATACTTGTTCTCCCCACTGTATATTGTGGATAAAGAGTTACCTGTCTTTAATGGAAGCCTCTCCAACAAAATCCAGGTAGAATCAGGAATTTCCCAGGGCAGCTGTGTAGGCCCCTTACTTTTTTCAATCTTTACTAACAATCTTTAGTAATGAGGAAAGCCACTGTGTCTATGTATGCAGATGACTCTACACTATACACATCAGCTACCACAGTGACTGAAATGACAGCAACGCTTAACAAAGAGCTGCAGTTAGTTTCAGAATGGGTGGCAAGGAATAAGTTAGTCCTAAATATTTCAAAAACTAAAACATTGTATTTGGGACAAATCATTCACTAAAGCCTAAACCTCAATTAAATAGTATAATGAATTATGTGGAAATTGAGGAGACTAAATTGCTTGGAGTAACCCTGGATTGTAAACTGTCACGGTCAAAACAATAGATACAACAGTAGCTAGGATGGGGAGAAGTCTGTCAATAATAAAGCCCTGCTCTGCATTCTTAAAAGCACTATCAACACGGCAGGTCCTACAGGCCCTAGTTTTGTTGCACCTGGACTACTGTTCAGTCGTGTGGTCAGGTGCCACAAGGAGGGACTTGTGGCTCAGAACAGGGCAGCACAGCTGGCCCTTGGATGTACACAGAGAGCTAACATTAATATGCATGTCAATCTCTTTTGGCAGAAATGCCTTCTTGAACATGTGAACTTTCATGTGCCTTAATAACAAACGATGCCATCTGTAAATACGAATAGAATTGTTAAATTACGAGCCTAGTTGGTTAAGCCACAGAAAAAGACAGCAACCTTCCCACTAGCCATGATTGGCTGAGATAATGAGTGGTCTGCCGTATAGCACGCTTCTGTCTAGTTGAGCTGGTCAGTATGTATCGGTAATCCTGTCTAACGCGGCTATAAAAAAAATGTATTGTGTAGTGGAGCTGCATAAGTGTTGCTCTCCACTTTCTGGAAGATCGAGTTTTGAAATCAGTGGAATTAGAGTACGATAGCTAAACAGATGGAGAAAACACCTCAAAAAACACTTCAAACTAAGGGCAACCATGGCATCCGTGACAGGGAGACGCGTCCATCATGCATGATGTATACGGGTAAGATAGTCTAGCTAGCTACATTTTCAGATATTACACGTTTCTAATTTTGACAGAAAGTGGTTTTATTTAAAGTTAAAGTGTACTATTAGCTAGCTAGCTAACGTTAGGTGGCTGGCTTGCTAGCAAACGTTACGTGTATGATCTTATTATTCGTATCTCAGAGCCATTTGCTTGCTAACATTGCACCTGGTTGGTTAGCTACCTGCAGATTCATGCAGGGTAGTAACGTCATGAGTTGGGATTATGGTTAATTGTTTAGCTAGCTAGCTAATGTTAGCTGGATGGCTCGCTAGCTAACGTTATGTGTATGATCTTATTATTCTTATCTCAGAGCCATTTGCTTGGCTAGTTAGAGCCTAATGTCAGCTAGCTAAGATTGAACCTGGTTGGTTAGCTACCTGCAGATTCATGCAGGGTAGTAACGTCATGAGCTGGGATTATGGTTCATTGTTTACCTAGCTAGCTAGCTAGCTACATGTCTTAACAAAAGACTCCACTATGCAAGTAACCATTTCGGGTGTGTTCGTAAATTCAGTCTGAGTATGCCAGAGCGCAGAATAACTGATTAATTTACGAACGCACAACACCCGTTGAATATGGCAGGTGTCAGTAAACGTCGGCAAAAAAGCGTAATTCAATAGTTGCCAGCAGCACAGTTACAGTCACCAACGCTCTGGATAATATGAAAACATTAAATGAGAGAACACCCCACTGACCATTTTACCCGCCCTAGCAGAGCTGGTTAGGCTGTTTTCATGTTATCCAGAGGTAAACAATGAACCATAATCCCAATTGTGTGTCTGGAAGTAGCTAGCAAGCTAGCCAATGTTAACCTGTGAGCTTGGGTGCTTGACTGCTGTTTTGAGTTCAGAATGCTCGGATCAACATAAATTCAGTCTGAGTATGCCAGAGCGCAGAGTAACTGATGAATTTACGAACGCACAACACCCGTTGAATATGGCCGATGTCAGTAAACGGTGGCAAAAAAGCATAATTAAATTGTTGCCAGCAGCACAGTTACAGTCACCAACGCTCTGGATAACATGAAACAGCCTAACCTGCTCTGCTAGGGCGAGTAAAATGGTCAGTGGGGTGTTCTCCCATTAAATGAGAGAACACCCCACTGACCATTTTACTTGCTCTAGCATAGCTGGTTAGGCTGTTTTCATGTTATCCAGAGGTAAACAATGAACCATAATCCCAATTTTGTGTCTGGAAGTAGCTAGCAAGCTAGCCAATGTTAGCCAGTTAGCTTGGGTGCTTGACTGCTGGTCAGAACGCTCGTATCAACCCTACTCATCGGCCAGAGCGTCAAGTGTGAGCGAAACAAGATGGGTGGGGCTAAAGCTTAAGAGGGTGTGAACGATGCTGAATGGGTGTAGACAAAGAAGAGCTCTTCAGTAGGTACCAAAACATTCAAAGGCCATTTTCTCAAAAGTGAGATTACAAGTTTATCAACAATCAAAGCAGATTTACTTTCCCATTGTTCACTTAAATGCAGTGTATGATATACCATTTTGTAGCTCTGTGTCTCTGCTTTTATCCAATGTAAAAAACACAATTTCAAATTTTGCTACATAAGACCGAATCAAGGCGGTCGGTCACAAATGTATAACGTCCTTAATTTTGCTGGTCCCCAGAAAGAGTAGCTGCTGCCTTGGGTCGACTGTGGTAGGGCAGGGCCTGTGATGTCTGCTAAAACAAAAAGTTGATTTCATTGGCATGGCGCAGCCATAGATTGGCATGGCGCAGCCATAGATTGGCATGGCGCAGCCATAGATTGGCATGGCGCAGCCATAGCCTTGGCTACTAAGCACAGATACTACTCAAAACATGATATTCTGTTCTTTTGAAATAAATTGCCTTGTATCAGGGTTTTTTATGACTTTCCTTTTATGAATGGATTTATTTGTGTTTGTGTATATTAACACTAGAAAGGCAGAGAGCATCATAATGACTCAAAATGAATTGAAATGTTTTTAAAGTGGAACTGACAGCGTTTTAACTAACTTGCAGATATGAAACAGACAATCATAATATCTGTAAAAAATATCAAATTCCCAGTTTATGCTACAAAACCAACTTTATAAGAGGTTTTAAAAATAGGTTCTACTTGATGTACAGTAAGGCATTGTTGGCAGAATTGATGGATGCAGTTCAATGCATGATTCATATAAATCACCAATAAATGTCTTGGTAGTCCAAAAAATATTGCTATCAGGTTGTAAATCACAGCTGGCCTGGTACATTGTTTGTTGCCTCCATCCATTCGGCATGCACTGTTTCAATTTCAATGACTCAATAGTTTGGACAAAAACGGACGAATGTAACTAAGGCTGGGAATGTCAGTACAATCAAACTAGCAAGGGCAATGTCAGTCATAATGTTGCTAATAGCCTAGTGTATCTATTTATGTAGCTATTTATTTGGCAAGCTAAAAACAGAGATCCTAAAGTTAGCTAGCTAGCTAACTGCTTTGAGGATGTCATGTCTTCATTGGAGGAGTGGGTGACCGACTTTTTCCCCTCATCATGTTTCGGTGGCTACAGTACAGCTAGAGATGCAGGTGTCATTTGGTTACCTAGCAAAACATGTGAATCGTTTTGCTAGCTAGCTATGCTGAACTTGAACGACTGTTATCCAGTTAGCATACCTCTTGTGTTCGCAAATTCACTTTGGCTATCTACTCCGATTTCAGAGCACTCTCATCTGAGTGTGCCATAGCGCAGATTAACTGATGAATTTACAAACGGACCCCTGCTGAATATGAATGGCGCCGGAGGGGATGGCTGCCGTTTTATTGACTCTTAACCAACCGTGCTATTTTGTGTGTGTTTTTTCTCATTGTTTGTAACTTATTTTGTACATAGTGTTGCTGCTACCATCTCTTATGACTGAAAATAGCTTCTGGACAACAGAACAGCGATTACTCATCTTGAACTGGACGAATACTTTTTCTTTAATGAGTCGGACGAGAGGGATTTGCTCCAGATACCCGACAGGGCCCTCATCCCCGTCATTCGCAGTAGAAAGAAAATTAGATATCGCGGAAGGAGATCGGGGTGCCTGCTAGGGAGCCGGCTACGAGTGGCTAATCTGCCTTTGCCATCGATACTATTGGCCAACTTACAATCGCTTGATGATTAAGTGGACGAACTACAAGCACGTATATCCAACCAACGGGACATTTAAAACTGTGATATATTATGTTTCACCAAGTCGTGGCTGAACGAAGACATGAATAACATACAGCTGGCGGGTTATACACTGTATCGGCATGATAGAACAGCAGCCTCTGGTAAGACAAGGGGTGGCGGTCTATGTATATTTGTAAACAACAGCTGGTGCACGATATCTAAGGAAGTCTCGAGGTTTTGCTCGCCTGAGGTAGAGTATCTCATGATAAGCTGTAGACCACACTATCTACCAAGAGAGTTTTCATCTATATTCTTCGTAGCTGTCAATTTACCACCACAAACCGATGCTGGCACTAAGACCGAACTCAATGAACTGTATACGGCCATTAGAAAACAGGAAAACGCTCATACAGAGGCGGCGCTCCTAGTGGCCGAGGATTTTAATGCAGGGAAACTTAAATCCGTTTTACCTAATTTCTACCAGAATGTTAAATGTGCAACCAGAGGGAAATAAATACCACCTTTACTCCACACACAGACACATACAAAGCTCTCCCTCGCCCTCCATTTGGCAAGTCTGACCATATTTATATCCTCCTGATTCCTGCTTACAAGCAAAAACTAAAGCAGGAAGCGCCAGTGACTCGGTTAATAAGAAAGTGGTCAGATGAAGCAGATGCTAAGCTACAGGACTGTTTTGCTAGCACAGACTGGAATATGTTCTGGGATTCTTCCAATGGCATTGAGGAGTACACCACCTCAGTCACTGGCTTCGTCAATAAGTGCATCGATGACGTCGTCCCCACAGTGACCGTACGTACATACCCCAACCAGAAGCTATGGATTACAGGCAACATCCGCACTGAGCTAAAGGTACCTAACCCGGAAGCTTATAAGAAGTCCCGCTATGCCCGCTGACGAACCATCAAACAGGCAAAGCATCAATAATGGACTAAGATTGAATCGTACTACACCGGCTCCGACGCTCGTCGGATGTGGCAGGGCTTGCAAACTATTACAGACTACAAAGGGAAGCACAGCCGCGAGCTGCCCATTGACACAAGCCTACCAGACGAGCTAAATTACTTCTATGCTCGCTTCGAGGCAAGTAACAATGAAACATGCATGAGAGCACCAGCTGTTCCAGACGACTGTGTGATCACGCTCTCCGTAGCTGATGTTAGTAAGACTTTTAAACAGGTCAACATTCACAAGGCCGCAGGGCCAGACAGATTACCAGGATGTGTACTCCGAGCATGCGCTGACCAACTGGCAAGTGTCTTCACTGACATTTTCAACCTCTCCCTGTCTGAGTCTGTAATACCAACATGTTTCAAGCAGACCACCATAGTCCCTGTGACCAAGAACATCAAGGTAACCTGCCTAAATGACTACCGACCCGTAGCACACACTTAGCCATGAAGTGCTTTGAAAGGCTTGTCATGGCTCACATCAACACCATTATCCCAGGAACCCTAGACCCACTCCAATTTGCATACCGCCCCAACAGATCCACAGATGATGCAATCTCTATTGCGCTCCACACTGCGCTTTCACACCTGGACAAAAGGAACACCTATGTGAGAATGCTATTAATTGACTACAGCTCAGCGTTCAACACCATAGTGCCCTCAAAGCTCATCACTAAGCTAAGGACCCTGGCACTAAACACCTCCCTCTGCAACTGGATCCTGGACTTCCTGACGGGCCGCCCCCAGGTGGTAAGGGTAGGTAACAATACATCTGCCACGCTGATCCTCAACACGGGGCCCCTCAGGGGTGCGTGCTCAGTCCCCTCCTGTACTCCTTGTTCACTCATGACTGCATGGCCAGGCACGACTCCAACAGCATCATTAAGTTGCCGATGACACAACAGTGGTAGGCCTGATCACCGACAACGACGAGACAGCCTATAGGGAGGAGGTCAGAGACCTGGCTGTGTGGTGCCAGGACAACAACCTGTCAAATTGTCAAAGCCTTTAGCCACCCTAGTCATAGACTGTTCTCTCTGCTACCGCACGGCAAGCGGTACCGGAGAGCCAAGTCTAGGTCTAAGAGGCTTCTAAACAGCTTCTATGGGCTTGTAAGTAAGCATTTCACTGTAAGTTCTACACCTGTTGAATTCGGCGCATGTGACAAATACAATTTGATTTGATATAAACGGTGTCAGTAAATGTAGGCAAAAAAAGTAACAGTTAGTCACGAGCACTCTAGAAAACATGTAAACAGCCTAACCAGCTCTGTGGGAGGAACGCTACTCCTCTGGCTAGAGCGTCCAGTGTCAATCGTGCAACGTGTGCTCTGAACGCTCAGAGAGTGAAACGCTCTGAATTTACGAACAGACAATATGAAACCGCTCTGAATTTAAGAACGACCCAGAGCACACTCTGACACACTGGAGGCAATTTATGAATGCACACTTAGTTGTCAATCAAATCTATTTGGCCTTTATCAAATGGGCAGGCTGGCAAGTTCCCATTCAGTTGTCAAAATGTCTGTTAGGACAAGCATGCATTACATTTACATTTACATTTTAGTCATTTAGCAGACGCTCTTATCCAGAGCGACTTACAGTTAGTGAATGCATTTTTTTTATATACTGGCCCCCCGTGGGAATCGAACCCACAACCCTGGCGCTGCAAACGCCATGCTCTATCAACTGAGCTACATCCCTGCCGGCCATTCCATCCCCTACCCTGGACGACGCTGGGCCAATTGTGCGCCGCCCATGAGTCTCCCGGTCGCGGCCGGCTGCGACAGAGCCTGGATTCGAACCAGGATCTCTAGTGGCACAGTTAGCACTGCGATGCAGTGCCTTAGACCACTGTGCCACTCAGGAGCATTGGCAGGCAAGCTGCAGAAGGACGAGCAGGGTGACCAGGTTCTGTGGGTATCCCCCCGCCACCTGTGTCTGCTTCTCTTCCCAGAAGGGTCCGGGTCCCACCTCCGTGATCCAGTCCTACGTGGATTTCGAGACCAGGCTAGCTAAAAAGCGCTGCAAAGCCTGCTAGCCAGGTTAGCTAACTTGCAGAGGCAAGCTAGCTACTGCTAGCTATTCAAGCTTTAATGTTTTTAATGTTGCTAAAACGCTGTCAGTTCCACTTTAATTACTCTGCCATTTTTTAAAATCATGTCCCCCTCTCCTTGACTTTTCCTAAATACTGTAAGTCTATATAACACTCTGTCGTTAGAACCTTAATATCACAAACAGAACTGGAGTTATAACCAGTTTTAGGAGGGCATGTCATTTTTTTAATGGTTTTCCCCGGCCTGCTCAGCTCCTTCTCCGATAGTTGAATGTGCCATTTCAGGTTGATAATCACCCCGATAATTGCCTCGAAACTGAACCTTAACTATACCGAAACTATATAATTTCACACATATAACAACAGATGAAATAAATGAAGTATAGTATGATGGTGGAGAAAAGGGGAGAATGGGTGTTGATGAGTGAGGGGAAGTGAATGATTCATAATTATGTAATCACCAATTGTGAATGAAGAACAGGGCGGGCCATTTTATTGTATTCATCTATTCTAATTATAATCTCAAAACGGTGTACCTTAAATGAGTCTACTGAATCCAAGCAGTCTTATTAGGGATGGTGCCAGGTGACGCTAGGCACTCAGGCCAAAGAGTTCAATCTTGGTTTCATCAGACCAGATAATTTTGTTTCTCATGGTCTGAGAGTCCTTTAGGTGCCTTTTGGCAAACTCCAAGTGGGCTGTCGTGCCTTTTACTGAGGAGTGGCTTTCATCTGGCCACTCTACCATAAAGGCCTGATTGGTGGAGTGCTGCAGAGATGGTTGTCCTTCTGGAAGGTTCTCCCATCTCCACAGAGGAACTCTGGAGCTCTGTCAGAGTGACCATCGGGTTCTTGGTCACCTCCCTGACCAAGGCCCTTCTCCCCGATTGCTCAGTTTGGCCGGGCGGCCAGCTCTAGGAAGATTCTTGGTGGTTCCAAACTTCTTCCATTTAAGAATGTTGGAGGCCTTCTTGTGGACCTCTAATGCTGTAGACATTTTTTGTAAACCTTCTCCAGATCTGTTCCTCGACACAATCCTGTCTCGGAGCTCTGTGGACAATTCCTTCAACCTCATTGCTTGGTTTTTGCTCTGACATGCACTGTCAACTGTGGGACCTTATATAGACAGGTGTGTGCCTTTCCAAATCATGTCCAATCAATTGAATTGACCACATGTGGACTCCAATCAAGATGTAGAAACATCTCAAGGATGATCAATGGAAACAGGATGCACCTGAGCTCAATTTCAAATCTCATAGCAAAGGGTCCGAATACTTATGTAAATAAGGTATTTCTGTTTTTTTATACATTTGCAAAAATTTCTAAAAACCTGTTTTCGCTTTGTCATTATGAGGTATTGTGTGTAGATTGATGAGGACATAAACATTATTATTTTTTGAATAAGGCTGTAACGTAACAAAATGTGGAAAAAGTCAAGGGATCTGAATACTTTCCAAATGCACTGTATATCCATTTAACTAGAAAAGCCTGGCCTCATTGGACCCCCCTTCGTGCCAATGTCATTTGGTTGTGTTTATGAAGGTGTTAGGTAACATTAGAATACGAAATGTAAATATTTGAATGAATATAATAACATTTTCATTAGTTTATGTTACTGTAGGCTATATGTAAAAACAAAAAACCACAGAATTTAAAGTGTAAAATCAATTTTATTAGTAGAGTGCCTTTGTTATAGCTATGAAATAAAAAGCATGTGCGATGAAACACAGTAAAAGCTTATTTTTTTATTTAATTTAACTAGGCAAGTCAGTTAAGAACAAATTCTTATTTACAATGACGGCCTACACCGGCCAAACCCGGACGACGCTGGGCCAATTGTGCGCCGCCCTATGGGACTCCCAATCACGGCCGGTTGTGATACAGCCTGGAATCGAACCAGGGGGTCTGTAGTGACGCCTCAAGCACTGAGATGCAGTGCCTTAGACCGCTGCGCCACTCGGGAGCCCATATAACGACAAAACTAATCAAAAATACCCAAACCGCAAGACACCCGGTCAATGAAGAAAGTATCAGAAAATATCAGTAGCCTAAACATCAGTATAGGCGTCAAGCGTGCTTGTGAATAGTGAAAATCAGCACAAAAGCAATAATGAATATAAGTGTGGATATGACAGCGGTCAAAGATAGTCTATTATTGTCAGTTATTTTACACATTATTTGTGGCCTCATTCGTGCTTACAGTGTGATGTGTGTCTTCACGCACTGAGTGGCGCAGTGGTCTAAGGCACTGCATCACAGTGCTAACTGTGCAACTAGAGATCCTGGTTCGAATCCAGGCTCTGTCGCAGCTGGCCGCGACCGGGAGACTCATGGGCGGCGCACAATTGGCCCTGCGTCGTCCAGGGTAGGGGAGGGAATGGCTGGCAGGGATGTAGCTCAGTTGATAGAGCATGGTGTTTGCAACGCCAGGGTTGTGGGTTCGTTTCCCATGGGGGGCCAGTAAAAAAAAAAAATACTAATACATTTATTCACTAACTGTAAGTCGCTCTGGATAAGAGCGTCTGCTAAATGACTAAAATGTGGATCTCATTTAGCTGTTATCCCTTGTCCTAACAGTCACCAAATCTTTGTCACTTTCACTTTTACTTGATTACGATTACTTCCCACAAACAAGTCGCTTGCATCTGAAACAGGTTTCCGGGTTCTGTTCCGAGTGCATCTGCCCACAATGCAGTTTCACCTCCCCGGGAGCTGTTCGCAATTTGGTTTGTGCAATGGCTCGCGTGGAATCTTTGCTGCTGCTGCCTTGGTCCTCATATGTCTCTCACGTAGCCTGTGTGCCAGACTCATGATGAAGTCTCTCCTGCTCATGAAGTCTCTCCTGCTTGTAGAACACAGCAAAAGGCCAGCGGCGAGTTGCTCCTTTCACCTAGTACAGCCGTGCCATCTGATCCGTGCCAAACATTATCCGACACTTGCTCACCTGCTGCCCGATACGGAAAGCCATTCAGCATGAATCTGAATAATAATCATCAGATATGTCATGATCCATTTCCTCCCCGCCATCTTTGTCGTTTTCATTCAGATCTTGTAGCAACGCTAACGCAGCATGTGCATCCATTCCTCTTGGTCTTGCCATTGAAAATTACGCACGCTCTCACTGTGTAGCCTACTTCAAGTAGGCCTAGAGTAGACAAATAAAGAACTATTTCATCCATGTTAGAATAAGGCTGTAATGTAACAAAACGTGGAAAAAGTCAAGGGGTCTGAATACTTTCCCAATGCACTGTATTATACTGGTGGCTATTGGTACTCCTCGAGGCCTGGCTATTCAACTGTTAAATATGCATACGCTCAACCGTCATGGTGCTTTGAAGATGAAATGCTCAGGAAGTTTTTGTCTTTTATAATATTTGTCTAAAAGTACTGCTAGAGTGTAAAATACACATATTTAGGAAAAGTCAGGGACAGGTGGGTTCAAGGTTTTTATTGACATTAAGTTGTTGAAATTACAAAATTGAAAACGGTCAGATTGGCCATCTTGGCAATTCTAGTGTTAAAGGATTGACTGTAGGATATATTTGTGCTGCGGCGAGTTGGGCATCACCACACACTTTTGTGAGGTTTTATCGCTTGGATGTCACTGTTCCCGGTGTAGCCCACAGTTTGCTAATGGCTGGGACAGGGGAAAGTCACTAGGCAGCGCGCCTTGTGCCCAATACCCAGACTGCCGCATCTGGCGGGTTCAGGTCAGGGTGGTCTGCCATGGGCTGTTTCATTTAGTATCCGTTGGGGTCGGCTTGGGGCGTGATTATATTTCCCCATAGTATGTTGTACCGAAGTTGAATGACTGAAAGGGAACGTAAGGTTATGACTATAACTACTGTTCCCTGAAGGAGGGAAACGAGGTACAACACCTTTTTGGCCCCACGCCGCCCATTCCTGGGCTCGGTGAAGAGCGATATTATATTTAAGGAATGAATCCGAGCCTCACGCTTATCACCTGTGGAAGGCGGGGCTTCCAGCGAGGCGCACATTTAATTGGCCTTGTCAGGCATGATTGTAGATCCTTCAACCAAAGTCTTGAGTGTTCGACTCCCCCATAGTATGTTGTACCTCATTTCCCTCCTTCAGGGAACAGTAGTTATAGTCATGTTACGTTTTCCCCTCCGCTCAAAGTATGTGTGTCATGTCTGTAGTGTCACACCCAGAGGGCTCCTGACCTGGTGGTGTTGTATTGAGGGAGATGAGGGACATGACTGGTGGTGTTGTATTGAGGGAGATGAGGGAGATGACAGGTGGTGTTGTATTGAGGAATATGACTGGTGATGTTGTATCGAGGGAGATGACTGGTGGTGTTGTAATGAGGGACATTTTAATTTTTAATGTTTTTATTTAACCTTTATTTAACCAGGTAAGCCAGTTGAGAACAAGTTCTCATTTACAACTGCGACCTGGCCAAGATAAAGCAAAGCAGTGCGATAAAAACAACACAGAGTTACATATGGGGTAAAACAAAACATAAAGTCAAAAATACAATAGAAAATATATATACAGTGTGTGCAAATGTAGCAAGTTATGGAGGTAAGGCAATAAATAGGCTATAGTGCAAAATAATTACAATTAGTATTAACACTGGAATGATAGATGTGCAAGAGATGATGTGCAAATAGAGATACTGGGGTGCAAATGAGCAAAATAAATAACAATATGGGGATGAGGTAGTTGGGTGGGCTAATTTCAGATGGGCTGTGTACAGGTGCAGTGATCGGTAAGGTGCTCTGACAACTGATGCTTAAAGTTAGTGAGGGAGATAAGAGTCTCCAGCTTCAGAGATTTTTGCAATTCGTTCCAGTCATTGGCAGCAGAGAACTGGAAGGAATGGCGGCCAAAGGAGGTGTTGGCTTTGGGGATGACCAGTGAGATATACCTGCTGGAGCGCATACTACGGGTGGGTGTTGCTATGGTGACCAATGAGCTAAGATAAGGCGGGTATTTGCCTAGCAGTGATTTATAGATGGCCTGGAGCTAGTGGGTTTGGCGACGAATATGTAGTGAGGACCAGCCAACAAGAGCGTACAGGTCACAGTGGTGGGTAGTATATGGGGCTTTGGTGTCAAAACGGATGGCACTGTGATAGACTACATCCAATTTGCTGAGTATTGGAGGCTATTTTGTAAATGACATCGCCGAAGTCAAGGATCGGTAGGATAGTCAGTTTTACGAGGGCATGTTTGGCAGCATGAGTGAAGGAGGCTTTGTTGCGAAATAGGAAGCCGATTCTAGATTTAACTTTGAATGGGAGATTCTTAATGTGAGTCTGGAAGGAGAGTTTACAGTCTAACCAGACACCTAGGTATTTGTAGTTGTCCACATACTCTCTAGGTCAGACCCGTCGAGAGTAGTGATTCTAGTCGGGTGGGCGGGTGCCAGCAGCGTTCGATTGAAGAGCATGCATTTAGTTTTACTAGTGTTTAAGAGCAGTTGGAGGCTACTGAAGGAGTGTTGTATGGCATTGAAGCTCGTTTGGAGGTTTGTTAACACAGTGTCCAATGAAGGGCCAGATGTATACAAAATGGTGTCGTCTGCGTAGAGGTGGATCTGAGAGTCACCAGCAGCAAGAGCGACATCATTGATATACACGGAGAAAAGAGTCAGCCCAAGAATTGAACCCTGTGGCACCCCCATAGAGACTGCCATAGGTCCATTCAACAGGCCCTCCGATTTGACACATTGAACTCTATCTGAGAAGTAGTTGGTGAACCAGGCGAGGCAGTCATTAGAGAAACCAAGGCTATTTAAGAATGCGGTGGTTGACAGAGTCGAAAGCCTTGGCTAGGTCGATGAAGACGGCTGCACAGTACTGTCTATTATCGATCGCGGTTATAATATCGTTTAGGACCTTGAGCGTGGCTGAGGTGCACCCATGACCAGCTCGGAAACCGGATTGCATAGCGGAGAATGTACGGTGGGATTCGAAATGGTCGGTGATCTGTTTGTTAACTTGTCTTTCAAAAACTTTCGAAAGGCAGGGCAGGATGGATATAGGTCTGTAACAGTTTGGATCTAGAGTGTCAAGAAGAGGGGGATGACCGCGGCAGCTTTCCAATCTCTGGGGATCTCAGACGTTACGAAAGAGAGGTTGAACAGGCTAGTCATAGGGGTTGCGACAATTTCGGCGGCTAGTTTTAGAAAGAAAGGGTTGAGATTGTCCAGCCCAGATGATTTGTAGGGGTCCAGATGTTGCAGCTCTTTCAGAACATCAGCTGTCTGAATTTGTGTGAAGGAGAAGCGGGGGGGGCATGGGCAAGTTGCAGCGGAGGGTGCAGAGCTGGTGGCCGGGGTAGTGGTAGCCAGGTGGAAAGCATGGCCAGCCGTAGCAAAATGCTTGTTGAAATTCTCGATTATTGTAGATTTATCGGTGGTGATAGTGTTTCCTAGCCTCAGTGCAGTGGGCAGCTGGGAGGAGGTGCTCTTATTCTCCATGGACTTCAGTGTCCCAAAACTTTTTGGAGTTAGTGCTACAGGATGCACATTTTTGTTTGAAAAAGCTAGACTTTGCTTTCCTAACTGCTTGTGTATATTGGTTCCTAACTTCCCTGAAAAGTTGCATATCGCGGGGGGCTATTTGATGCTAATGCAGTACGCCACAGGATGTTTTTGTGCTGGTCAAGGGCAGTCAAGTCTGAGGAGAACCAGGGGCTATATCTGTTCTTAGTTCTGTATTTTTTGAATGGGGCATGTTTATTTAAGATTGAGAGGAAATTACTTTTAAAGAACAACCAGGCATCCTCTACTGACGGAATGAGATCGATATCCATCCAGGATACCTGGGCCAGGTCAATTAGGAAGGCCTGCTCGCTAAAGTGTTTTAGGGAGTGTTTGACAGTGATGAGGGGTGGTCGTTTGACCGCGGACCCGTTACGGACGCAGGCAATAAGGCAGTGATCGCTGAGATCCTGGTTGAAGACAGCAGAGGTGTATTTAGAGGGTAAGTTAGTCAGGATGATATCTATGAGGGTACCCATGTTTACGGATTTAGGGTTGTACCTGGTAGGTTCGTTGATAATTTGTGTGAGATTGAGGGCATCTAGTTTGGATTGTAGGATGGCCGGGGTGTTAAGCCTATCCCAATTTATGTCACCAAGCAGTACGAACTCTGAGGATAAATGGGGGGCAATCAATTCACATATGGTGTCCAGGGCACAGCTGGGGGCTGAGGGGGGTCTGTATCAAGCGGCAACAGTGAGAGACTTATTTCTGGAAAGGTGGATTTTTAGAAGTAGAAGCTCAAACTGTTTGGGCACAGACCTGGTGTTACGAACCCCGTGGCTCTAAACGTCTAGGGTGGATGGACATGAGACCCGTAACATAAATTATGCAAATTAGGAGTGTGGCATGGAGCAGTGAGAACAAATGTGACACAACAACCATGAACTACCGTCAAACACAAATGGTTTATTTCAGAACACACGGTAAGGGTTTGGGAAAAAGGGCTGAGCAGGACCCAAGAAATGAAACAATAGTGTAAAACCCCCTAAACTGATCTAGCCTGCCTGAAGAACCGCTAGGCTACTGCTAGTCATACAAAAGTACAGTGGGTGGTCCGCTCAGGTCTAACTAGTGTTTTTAGACAGATTTCTTCCTACGGGTAATGTACGCCCAAGGGCAACTAGCTTAAACTCCCCTTTTCCCAGAAACACACAAAGCTACCAAACAGGGTAATCAGCAATTAAGTACGTACACAATACACAGGACACAACAGTATCCACACTCACATAAAGAAATAGATTCTAACAAAGTTACCAACAGGGTAACCAGCAACTTAGTGAGTACACAATACACAGGACACAACAGTGTCCATACTCACATACGGAAAAAGTCTCTCTCTCTCTCTCTCTCTCAACAAACACAAGACTGGTTTTTATACAATGGGATGTGTGATTGAACAAACGAGTAACAGGTGGTGCAATGCACAGGAATGTTCACTGATTGGTCCAATCAGCAGACACCTCAACGACCACCAATCAGGAACATACAGGACACCTGTGATTAGGGCAGAAGGAGAGAAACACACAAAAACACAGGATACCTGTATCCGTAACACTCCCACCCTTAAAAGAGCAAACCAAAATGGTTTGCGACACACGTACTATCACAACACCCAAATTCACAAATCATCCTACACGAGACAAAGCATCTGCCAACACATTATCCAACCCCTTTTTGTGGCGGATCTCCAAATTATAATTTTGCACGACAAGTGCCCAACGCATAAGGCGTTGGTTCTGGTTGTACATCCGGTGGAGAAAAACTAAGGGGTTATGGTCAGTATACACTATCACTGGTAATGCACTGGAGCCAACATAAACTTCAAAGTACTGCAGAGCTAACAACAAAGCTAGAGCTTCTTGTTCAATGGTGGAATAGTTTGTCTGACATTTGTTAAATTTCCGTGAAAAATAACAGACAGGATGGTCCACTCCACTCTGGTCTTGCTGCAGTAGAACAGCACCAGCACCTCTGGCACTTGCATCTACCTCCAGTTTAAACGGCCGTTCAAAATCTGGCGCAGCAAGAACAGGAGTACTACACAAGAGTACTTTAGCAGTGTTGAAAGCAGTACAACAATCTTCAGACCATACAAATTTTCTCGCCGGACTGAGCAAATCCGTTAATGGAGCAACTACCGCAGATAAATTTTTACAGAAACTACGGTAGTAGCCAACCATCCTTAAAAAATGGCGTAGCTCTCTTCTGGTGGTAGGTGCGGGAAATGCGTTTATAGCTGAGACCTTGGCATCTACAGGGCGCACCTGACCATGGCCGACCTGTTTACCAAGATAAGTAACAGTGGCCTTCCCAAACTCGCACTTTGCTAAGTTCAGGGTTAGAGAAGCGGTTGCTAGACGTTCACACACTACCCTTAGAGTTTTAACATGATCAGACCACTCAGTTGAATAAATGACCAGATCATCAAGGTAAGCACTACAATTAGGAACTCCAGCCAATACTGTGTTAACCAGGCGTTGGAAAGTGGCTGGTGCGTTCCGCATCCCAAATGCCATGACAGCATATTGTAGGAAGTGATCTGGGGTCACAAAGGCAGAGATGTCGGAGGCACGTGGGGTTAACGGCACCTGCCAGTAACCTTTTAGAAGATCTAGTTTGGTTACATAAGTAGCAGCACCAACAGTATCAATACAGTCATCCAGTCTGGGTAACGGGAACGAGTCGGGCACTGTGACAGCATTGACCTTCCGATAGTCCGTACATAATCTGGATGTCCCATCAGGTTTAGGAACCAGAATGCACGGAGAACTCCACGGACTTGAACTTGGCATAGCCAGGTTATTCTCCAGCAAATAACCGACCTCACCCCTCATTATCTTTCTCTTAGAGACGTTGACACGATAAGGATGTTGCTTGATAGGTGCAGCGTTTCCAACATTAATGTCATGTTCTAACACATTTGTACATGTAGGAACATCATTAAAAAGACACGGAAAGCTGTGTAATAGTCTCACAATATCATCTGACTGTCTGTCCGTTAAATGAATCAGGCTTGATGGGAGAGACAGCAGCATCTCCGAATTGGGCAATCTAGCACACTGCTGCTGAGTATTGCGCAACTCCAAACCATCTCTGTCCACATCATTAACATGACCTCCCACTACAGCCGTAGCAGCAACAGAGACAGCCGACTCGGCCAGTTTCTCTGGACTGTCTACCTGAGTGACGGGTCTGGTGTGGTATGTCTTCAACATGTTAACGTGGCACACACGAGATTGGCGTTTTCTATCAGGAGTCTGTATCACGTAGTCAGTTTCACTTAGTTTCTTTTCAATGACATAAGGACCAGAGAAACGTGCTGACAATGACGCTCCTGGCACAGGCAACAATACAAGAACTTGGTCACCTGGCTGCAGTGAACGAGAAACAGCCTGTGTGTCATAGTGTCGTTTCATCCGTTTCTGTGAGGAAGACAGCGCTTCCTTTGCTAGAGCACAGGCACCATGTAGGCGCTCACGAAAGCGACTAACGTAGTCCAACACACTTTCTTTCACACACAACTCTTGTGACAAAAACTGATCCTTAAGGACTTTCATAGGTCCTCTCATGGTGTGTCCAAACACCAGTTCAGCTGGGCTGAACCCTAGGGATTCCTGTACTGTCTCACGGACAGCAAACAAAACTAGAGGAACTCCCTCATCCCAATCTTTCTCAGATTCCAAACAATATTTACGGAGCATAGACTTCAGGGTCTGATGCCAACGTTCAAGCGCACCCTGAGACTCTGGGTGATACGCGCTTGACACACGGTGTGTAACTGACAAGGACTTTAACACTTGTTTGAAAAGTTTAGAAAGGAAATTCGTACCCTGATCAGTTTGTATCACCTTAGGTAACCCAAAAGTTGAGAAGAATTTGATCAACGCTTTACTCATCACCGGAGCAGTAATCCTTCGTAGAGGAATGGCCTCTGGGTACCTGGTGGCCACACACATAATTGTCAACATAAACTGGTTACCAGATTTTGTTTTTGGTAATGGTCCAACACAATCAACCATCACATGTTCGAAGGGTTCACCTATTGCCGGTATGGGACAAAGAGGCGCGGGGGAAATAACCTGGTTCGGTTTCCCAACTACTTGACAGGTGTGGCAAGTCCGACAGAACTGAGCCACATCTTGTTTTAAGCCAGGCCAAAAGAAATGTCGCAAAACTCGATCATAAGTCTTGGTGACTCCCAGATGTCCGGACCACTGGTGATCATGAGCGAGGGATAAAACATTTTGTCGAAAGGCTGTAGGAATCACTATTTGGTAAACAGCATTCCAATCTCCGCCAGCGTCAACATGGGATGTCCATTTACGCATGAGGAGATTACCATCAATGAAGTATGCCATGTTTTTCTTCTTTAGCTCGTCCTCTGAGACAACACTAGAAAAACATTTAGCCAGGCTAATGTCAACCTGTTGGTTAGCGACTAGCTGCTCACGAGTAACTGGTAACTGTATTGCCTCAGCAACAAGTTCCACATCCTTCTTCCTTTCTCTGGGCTGTTGGTCAGACTGCACCAGCTTACCAGAGGTAGCACCCGAACTATCCTCTGGGTCACACTCTCTGAATAGAATCGTGTTCGACAAATCTATCACTTCACCCACTTGTCGTGCTTGAGCACGTGTGACAGCACAAGCGGGGAACACATCTGGATAACCCTGTGCCAGCTCCTCGGAGAGAGACTGGTCACTTTTATCCAATACCTCCAATACGGGTATCACCTTTCCTCCGGCAATATCGTTGCCCATTATAAATGTCACACCTTTTACTGGCAACATAGGACGTACGCCCACTCTGAACAATCCACTGACTAACTCAGTGTACGTTCACAAAGTGCAATGGCACTGGGACAAATCCCATTTCAATTCCTTGTACTAACACACTGGAACCACAATATGTATTATTAGACAAGGGCAACACATCAGCTAGTATGAACGACTGCGCCGCACCAGTATCTCTGAGGATTCTAACTGGACGCTGAGACGCTTCGTCATCTGATATAGAAACAAACCCCTCAAAAATGAACGGTTCATAACTGTGATCTGGGACAGGGACTTTCAAACCACATTCACTATGAGGCTTCTGTCTTGATTCCGGCCTTACAACCGTACGAATCAGCCCAACACCCGTTGGCGGCCTGGCGTGCTGAGGCATCCCCGGTTTGCGTTTTAGCAGAAAGCAATCATTAACCATATGTCCCACCTTATGACAATAGAAACAGTGACGCACATCTTTTGGGCGTGCTGGATGTACTGCTGGTCGACTAGGATTAAAAGTTAGCAACTCCGCAGCCCTGCTCTCCGTACGAGCCGAAAACACGCTCTTATGCGTCAACACAAACTCGTCTGCCAATACAGACGCTTCCGACAGTGAGGATACTTTCTGTTCGTTCAGATAAACTACAATGCGTTCCGGTAAACAATTTTTAAACACTTCTAACAAGATTAACTCCCGTAGAGAGTTAAAATCAGTTACCTTACTAGCACTGTGCCATTTGTCAAACAGATTTCCTTTGTCTCTAGCAAACTCCACATAAGTCTGAGTAGGAGACTTTTTATGAGACCTAAATCTCTGTCGATATGCCTCAGGAACAAGCTCATAGGCACGAAGAACAGTAGCTTTGACCACTTCATAATTCAAACTGTCTTCAAGAGGTAGCGCTGCCAGAACCTCTTGGGCTTTACCTGTTAGTTTACACTGAAGTAATAGGCACCATACCTCTTCGGGCCATTTCAATGCTACCGCTATACGTTCAAACACACTGAAATAGGAATCAACCTCTGACTCCCTGAACACAGGTACCAAGGTGATCTGCCTACTAATATCAAACGTAGCAGCCGACACAGCTGGTGAGGATGGCTCACTAGCAGGCATAGTATTAGCAGAGACTAACCTCGCTGTTTCTGCCTCTAGTTCCATTTTACGCACCTCCAGTTCCATCTTACGCATCTCCAGTTCCATCTTACGCATCTCCAGTTCCATCTTACGCGTCTCCTGTTCTGCCTCTAGCTTACGCGTCTCCTGTTCTGCCTCTAGCTTACGCGTCTCCTGTTCTGCCTCTAGCTCCATTTTACGCATCTCCAGCTTGTCTTGCCTGATTTGTGCCCGCTCTTCCGCCTCCATTTGGAGCCGTGTCGAGCGGACATCCATCCTGGCATCACTGTCAGTCAGTGGGGAGAGTGGGTCATAACGGGGCAATGTGGCTGGAGCCTTAGTCTCGTCCTCAGACACTGATGGGCTTACAGGCGTAGCAACCACATCCCCTACAGGAGCAGCAGACTCAGGCGGCGGTAACTCAAGCACTCGCTCGTTTAACAATATCGCTAGCACTACTTCCCTAACTTCTGCTTTCACTAAACCCCTCGGTATGGGTACAGAAAAGTGGTCAGCCAAAGCCTGTAGATCCACTCTACGGCAATTATCAAAAACCTCCCACGTAGGGTTTTCCAAAAATGCCTCCAACTCAAAAGTAGCCATCCTACTAGCAACACGAGCCGTCGACTACTGAACACAAAAAAAAACAGGTAGTACCGCTGCCAAGCTCAACACTGAACCAGACACTTACTAATTTGCATGAGTAACATGGGATAGATCCCGGACGAGCCCCCACTTTATGTTACGAACCCCGTGGCTCTAAACGTCTAGGGTGGATGGACATGAGACCCGTAACATAAATTATGCAAATTAGGAGTGTGGCATGGAGCAGTGAGAACAAATGTGACACAACAACCATGAACTACCGTCAAACACAAATGGTTTATTTCAGAACACACGGTAAGGGTTTGGGAAAAAGGGCTGAGCAGGACCCAAGAAATGAAACAAGTGTAAAACCCCCTAAACTGATCTAGCCTGCCTGAAGAACCGCTAGGCTACTGCTAGGGTCCGCTCAGGTCTAACTAGTGTTTTTAGACAGATTTCTTCCTACGGGTAATGTACGCCCAAGGGCAACTAGCTTAAACTCCCCTTTTCCCAGAAACACACAAAGCTACCAAACAGGGTAATCAGCAATTAAGTACGTACACAATACACAGGACACAACAGTATCCACACTCACATAAAGAAATAGATTCTAACAAAGTTACCAACAGCAACTTAGTGAGTACACAATACACAGGACACAACAGTGTCCATACTCACATACGGAAAAAGTCTCTCTCTCTCAACAAACACAAGACTGGTTTTTATACAATGGGATGTGTGATTGAACAAACGAGTAACAGGTGGTGCAATGCACAGGAATGTTCACTGATTGGTCCAATCAGCAGACACCTCAACGACCACCAATCAGGAACATACAGGACACCTGTGATTAGGGCAGAAGGAGAGAAACACACAAAAACACAGGATACCTGTATCCGTAACACCTGGATAGTATGATAGAGCTCTGCAAGCTATCTCTACAGTAGATTGCAACTCCACCCCCTTTGGCAGTTCTATCTAGACGGAAAATGTTGTAGTTGGGGATGGAAATTTCAGAATTTTTGGTGGCCTTCCTAAGCCAGGATTCAGACACTGCTAGAACATCAGGGTTGGCGGAGTGTGCTAACGCAGTGAATAACTCAAACTTAGGAAGTTAGGAAATTGGGAGATGACTGGTGGTATTGTAATGAGGGAGATGACTGGTGGTGTTGTATTGAGGGAGATGACTGGTGGTGTTGTAATGAGGGCGATAACTGGTGGTGTTATATTGAGGGAGATGACTGGTGGTCTTGTAATGAGGGAGATGACGGGGTGTTGAATTGAACGAGATAACTGGTGGTGTTGTATTGTATTGTGGGAAATGACTGGTGGTGTTGTATTGAGGGAGATAACTGGTGGTGTTGTAGTGTATTGTGGGAAATTACTGGTGGTGTTGTATTGAGGGCGATAACTGGTGGTGTTGTATTGAGGAAGATGACAGGTGGTGTTGTAATGAAGGATATGACTGGTGGTGTTGTATTGAGGGAGATAACTGGTGGTGTTGTATTGAGGGAGATGAGGGAGATGACTGGTGGTGTTGTAATGAAGGAGATGACTGGTGTGTTGTATTGAGGGAGATAACTGGTGGTGTTGTGTTGAGGGAGATGACTGGTGGTGTTGTATTGAGGGAGATAACTGGTGGTGTTGTATTGTATTGTGGGAAATTACTGGTGGTGTTGTGTTGAGGGAGATGACTGGTGTGTTGTATTGAGGGAGATGGCTGGTTGTGTTGTATTGTATTGTGGGAAATGACTGGTGGTGTTGTATTGAGGGCGATGAGGGAGATATGTGGATGGAATACTAGACATCATCGTCAGTAATTAAGCCACCGTTCTGGTGTTGAATTTGTGTCGTGTGGAGAGAGTAGAATGGGATTGTCTCTCAGCGTTGAGTAACACAGCGAGCGAGTGACACACACACAAACAGATGTACATTTCAAGTTTCAAAGTTTATTTGTCAAGTGCGCAGGATACAGCAGGTGTAAAACAGTACAGTGAAATGCTTACTTGCAAATTCTTTCCCAACAATACAGTGCTAAGAGTTATACACAGGTCAGTGCCAGCACCATGATTACAATGTGCAGGGGTACTGGAGTATTTGGGGTAGGTATCAGTGGATGCTGGTGGGAGGAGCTATAGGAGGACAGGCTCATTGTTTCCATATGTTTGTGTTTGATAACGTTCCATTTATTCCATTCCAGCCGTTACAATGAGCCTGTCCTCCTATAGCTCATCCCACCAGCCTCCTCTGGTATGTCTGTACATGTAATCAGGGGTACTGGAGTAATTTGAGTTATGTATGTATGTACATGTAAACGAGTACTGGAGTAATTGAGGTATGTATGTATGTATGTATGTATGTATGTACATGTAAACAGAGGTGCTGGAGTAATTGAGGTATGTATGTACATGTAAACAGGGGTACTGGAGTAATTGAGGTATGTATATACATGTAAACAAGGGTACTGGAGTAATTGAGGTATGTATATACATGTAAACAGGGGTACTGGAGTAATTGAGGTATGTATGTACATGTAAACAGGGGTACTGGAGTAATTGAGGTATGTATGTACATGTAAACAGGGGTACTGGAGTAATTGAGGTATGTATGTACATGTAAACAGGGGTACTGGAGTAATTGAGGTATGTATATACATGTAAACAGGGGTACTGGAGTAATTGAGGTATGTATATACATGTAAACAGGGGTACTGGAGTAATTGAGGTATGTATGTACATGTAAACAGGGGTACTGGAGTAATTGAGGTATGTATGTACATGTAAACAGGGGTACTGGAGTAATTGAGGTATGTATGTACATGTAAACAGGGGTACTGGAGTAATTGAGGTATGTATGTACATGTAAACAAGGGTACTGGAGTAATTGAGGTATGTACTGTACGTACATGTGAAAGGGGTAAAAAGTGACTGATAGCAGGATAAATAAATAGCAGGGGTGGCAGCTAGCCTAGTGGTTAAGATCATTGGGCCGGTAAATTAAAGGTCGCTGGTTCGAATCCCCAAGCCGACTAGGTGAAACATTTGTTCATCAAGGTTATCACAAATCCACAGTAATTCACCTAGATGAAATGCTGCAGCAAATCAACAGCTGAACAGGTCTGGGGTAGTCAGGATAGAGATGGGAGAAAAGTTGTTAATATTTCATTGTTATTATTATTATTATTAGACTGTAGTTGCCATATTATTGCTGTTACTAAGTATTGTTTCTTTGTTTAGTTGTTATCATTTGGACACTTGAAAACAAGAGGGTGCATCGCAAGAGATTTCATCCTACAGAATCTCAAATAAAATTAAAAGCTAAAGGGAGTCTTTTAGAAAGTGTATGATTTATAGGGTACATGATGTCTTAGAGAACAGGTGCAACTTCTTCCCTCAGGGAAAGTCAGAGAAATAACATACATCTGTTTTCTTTAGCCCCGCCTACTGCTCCTGTTTTTACCTCTGGTGCTTATCACTGCAATTTTCTCACTGTTTTCCACCACATTAGCGAAGCTCCCCTTAGCACCTTGCTCCTAGCCTTGTCTGCCTGTCTGCCTGTTTGTCTGCCTGTCTGACAGAAAGCAACAGGGTATCAGAGAAAGATAAACATAAGAAGGGTAGAGAAGAACAAAGACAAGGAGAGACTGAGGCAGGAACATTGAGATAGAAGCCATGGAAAGATAGAACAGAGCGTCTCCCTATGCATGTCTAGTCTAACCATCTCAGAAACTCTCTCTCAAAGCTCATCTCCCACCCAGACTAGACACTCATTCTGTTCCATCTCTCTACCAGACTAGACACTCATTCTGTTCCATCTCCCTACCAGACTAGACACTCATTCTGTTCCATCTCTCTACCAGACTAGACACTCATTCTGTTCCATCTCCCTACCAGACTAGACACTCATTCTGTTCCATCTCTCTACCAGAATAGACACTCATTCTGTTCCATCTCCCACCCAGACTAGACACTCATTCTGTTCCATCTCCCACCCAGACTAGACACTCATTCTGTTCCATCTCCCACCCAGACTAGACACTCATTCTGTTCCATCTCCCACCCAGACTAGACACTCATTCTGTTCCATCTCCCACCCAGACGAGACACTCATTCTGTTCCATCTCCCACCCAGACTAGACACTCATTCTGTTCCATCTCCCACCCAGACTAGACACTCATTCTGTTCCATCTCCCACCCAGACTAGACACTCATTCTGTTCCATCTCCCTACCAGACTAGACACTCATTCTGTTCCATCTCTCTACCAGACTAGACACTCATTCTGTTCCATCTCTCTACCAGAATAGACACTCATTCTGTTCCATCTCTCTACCAGACTAGACACTCATTCTGTTCCATCTCTCTACCAGACTAGACACTCATTCTGTTCCATCTCTCTACCAGACTAGACACTCATTATGTTCCATCTCTCTACCAGAATAGACACTCATTCTGTTCCATCTCTCTACCAGAATAGACACTCATTCTGTTCCTTCATCCTGTTATATGTCACTCAGAGGGTGCGTCCCGAATGGGTGGAATCTGAATGGTAACTGGCAGGCCTTGTAGTCCTCATCAATAACCTGCTCCAGCTTCATTATGTAATGGCCAAATAATCAATGATATTGATCACTCAGGGTAGGGCTGGTATGCTAATTGGGTAATCGTGTAACCAACAATTATGCATGATGACCGTCATGAAAATAAAATAACCTTCATAACCAGTTTTATTTTGTTGTTTCAAGTTGACAAACTACCCAAAAGCAGTAAAGTAAAAGTAAGACTGGTTCACATCTTACAGCCGATATACTGAGAGATGAGAGGAGACAAAGCTAGCCAGCTTTAAAATGTTGTGTTGTGGAACAAACGGCTCACTAAAGACCGCTGCAGCCGACGTGCGGTTGAGTCTGTTTCCGAGTGGCGCAGCGGTCTAAGGCACTGCATCTCAGTGCTTGAGGCGTCACTACAGACCCCCTGGTTTGTTTACAGTTTGTATCACAACCGGCCGTGATTGGGAGTCCCATAGGGCGGCGCACAATTGGCCCAGCATCGTCCGGGTTTGGCCGGTGTAGGCTGTCATTGTAAATAAGAATTTGTTCTTAACTGACTTGCCTAGTTAAATAAAGGTTAAACAAATGGAGTTTTTACAAGTTGGGGAAACTTTGTTGCTCTTTGTTTCGACAAAGTGTTGTAGCAAACGAGGATCATGAAATACATGCACCCAATGGCTTACCAAAAACAGGACATACTCTGTAACAGTCAGAAGCGGAGCAGAGGATAATTTCTTTGCTATGCCAACGATTATAACAGTGACCGTGGTCATTTGACAAAAAACTTCATCCATGACATAAAAAGCCCTGACTGAGAGTAGCAATGGCTACAACCTCCCGTTGATTACCACAGAAATGTCACATACCTGCGTGTGTGTGGTGTGCGCGTCCATGCGTATGTGTGTTGGTGTGTGTGTGCAGCTGTCTATCAGACTGTCAGCATCCTCTATGTGGTGTGTTTACCAGTAGGGAAGAGATGGAAACAGAATGGAGATTCTGTGTGCGTTCCACATTGTGTTTTCATGTCTCAAAACATAATGGAAAATATCACTTATATTTTCCTTTTTTCTTCACTCCCACTCCCATTTCTAGGCAGCTGGGTGATTGCTACAATTATTCCTTCTCTCATTCTGCCTCTGTCACTGTCTCTCTTTCTTTCTCTCTCTCTCCATTTCAATTCAATTTCAGTTTAAGGGCTTTATTGGCATGGGAAACGTATGTTAATTGCCAAAGCAAGTGAAGTAGATTATGAACAAAAGTGAAATAAACAATACATATTAACAGTAAACATTACACTCAGAAGTTCCAAAAGAATAAAGACATTTCGGATGTCATATTATGTATATATACAGTGTTGTAACAATGTGGTCCTCTGTAGCTCAATTGGTAGAGCATGGCGCTTGTAACGCCAGGGTAGTGGGTTCGATCCCCGGGACCACCCATACGTGAAAATGTATGCACACATGACTGTAAGTCGCTTTGGATAAAAGCGTCTGCTAAATGGCATATTATTATTATTATAAAGTACAAATGGGAAAATAAATAAACAGAAATATGGGTTATATTTACAATGGTGTTTGTTCTTCACTGGTGGCCCTTTTCTTGTGGCAACAGGTCACAAACCTTGCTGCTGTGATGGCACACTGTGGTATTTCACCCAGTAGATAAGGGAGTTGATCAAAATTGGGTTTGTTTTTTAATTCTTTGTGGATCTGTATAATCTGAGGGAAATATGTCTCTAATATGGTCATAGATTTGGCAGGAGGTTAGGAAGTGCAGCCCAGTTTCCACCTCATTTTGTGGGCAGTGTGCACATAGCCTGTCTTCTCTTGAGAGCCAGGTCTGCCTACGGCGGCCTTTCTCAATAGCAAGGCTATGCTCACTGAGTCTGTACATAGTCAAAGCTTTCCTTAAGTTTGGGTCAGTCACAGTGGTCAGGTATTCTGCCACTGTGTACTCTCTGTTTAGGGCCAAATAGCATTCTAGTTCGCTCTGTTTTTTTGTTAATTCTTCCCAATGTGTCAAGTGATTCTCTTTTTGTTTTCTCATGATTTGGTTGGGTTTTATATTGTTGTTGTTGTTGTTGTTGTTGTCCTGGGGCTATGTGGGGTCTGTTTGTGTTTGTGAACAGCTTGCTAAGGGGACTCTTCTCCAAGTTCATCTCTCTGTAGGTGATTGCTTTGTTATGGGAGGTTTGGGAATCACTTCCTTTTAAGTGGTTATAGAATTTAACGGCTCTTTTCTGGATTTTGAAAATTAGCGGGTATCGGCCTAATTCTGCTTCGCATGCATTATTTTGTGTTTTTCGTTGTACATGGAGGATATTTTTGCAGAATTCTGCATGCAGAGTCTCAATTTGGTGTTTGTCCCATTTTGTGAATTCTTGGTTGGTGAGCGGACCCCAGACCTCACAACCATAAAGGGCAATGGATTCTATAACTGATTCAAGTAGTTTTAGCCAGATCCTAATTGGGATGTCACATTTTATGTTCCTTTTGATGGCATAGAAGGCCCTTCTTGCCTTGTCTCTCAGATCGTTCACAGCTTTGTGGAAGTTACCTGTGGCGCTAGTGTTTAGGCCGAGGTATTATAGTTTTGTGTGTGCTCTAGGGCAAAGGTGTCTAGATGGAATTTGTATTTGTGGTCCTGGCAACTGGACCTTTTTTGGAACACCATTATTTTTGTCTTACTGTGATTTACTGTCAGGGTCCAGGTCTGACAGAATCTCTGTCTGTCTGTCTGTCTGTCTCTCTCTCACACCCATCCCTTGTTCAGGGAGGGTAGAGAGGGTAGAGGGTCTTTGTGTGACGTTATTAAGGCTGGAGGTCTTTATAAACCTCTGTGTGGTTTCACCCCACTTCCTCTTCACCAGAATAACTGTCTTCTTCTCAGTGAGTAGAACCATCCGGACATATGTGAATAGAAACGCTGAGCTGTAGTCAATGAATAGCATTCTCATGTAGGTGTTCCTCTTGTCCAGGTGGGAAAGGGCAGTGTGGAGTGCAATAGAGATTGCATAATCTGTGGATCTGTTGGGGCGGTATGCAAATTGGAGTGGGTCTAGGGTTTCTGGGATAATGGTGTTGATGTGAGCCATGACCAGCCTTTCAAAACACTTTATGGCTACAGACGTCAGTGCTACCATAGTCCCTGTTCCCAAGAATGCGAAGGTAACCTGCCTAAATGACCACCGCCGTGTAGCAATCACATCGGAAGCCATGAAGTGCTTTGAAAGGCTGGTCATGGCTCACATCAACACCATCATCCTGGAAACCCTAGACCCACTCCAATTCGCATACCGCCCCAACAGATCCACAGATGACACAATCTCAATCACACTCCACATGGCTCTTTCCCACCTGGACAAAAGGAACACCTATGTGAGAATGCTGTTCATTGACTACAGCTCAGCGTTCAACACCATAGTGCCCACGAAGCTCATCACTAAGCTAAGGACCCTGGGACTGAACACCTCCCTCTGCAACTGGATCCTGGACTTCCTGACGGGCCGCCCCCAGGTGGTAAGGGTAGGCAACAACACATCTGCCACACTGATCCTCAACACTGGGGCCCCTCAGGGGTGCGTGGTTAGACCCCTCCTGTACTCCCTGTTCACTCATGACTGCTGGCCAAGCAAGACTCCAACACCATCATTAAGTTTGCTGACGACACAACAGTGGTAGGCCTGCTCACCGACAGCGATGAGACAGCCTATAGGCAGGAGGTCAGAGACCTGGCAGTGTGGTGCCAGGACAACAACCTCTCCCTCAATGTGAGCAAGACAAAGGATATGTTCATGGACTACAGGAAAAGGATGGCCGAACAGGCCCCCATTAACATCGACGGGGCTGTAGTTGAGCGGGTCGAGAGTTTCAAGTTCCTTGGTGTCCACATCACCAACAAACTATCATGGTCCAAACACACCAAGACAGTCGTGAAGAGGGCACGACAACACCTTTTCCCCCTCAGGAGACTGAAAAGATTTGGCATGGGTACCCAGATCCTCAAAGAGTTCTACAGCTGCACCATCGAGAGCATCCTGACCGGTTGCATCACCGCCTGGTATGGTAACTGCTCGGCATCCGACCGTAAGGCGCTACAGAGGGTGGTGCGTACGGCCCAATACATCACTGGGGCCAAGCTTCCTGCCATCCAGGACCTATACATTGTTTTTACACTGCTGCTACTCGCTGTTTATTATCTATGCATAGTCACTTTACCCCTACCTACATGTACAAATTACCTCGACTAACCTCTACCCACACACATTGACTTGGTACCGGTACCCCCTATATATAGCCTAGTTATTGTTATGTAATTTTATTGTGTTACTCTTTATTTTATTTTTTACTTCATTTTATTTAGTAAATATTTTCTTAACTCTATTTCTTGAACTGCATTGTTGATTAAGGGCTTGTAAGTAAGCATTTCACAGTAAGGTCTAAACCTGTTCATTTTTGGCGCATGTGACAAATAAGATTTAATTTGATTTGATAAGCAGCAATGAGTTTTGTCTTTGATTTCTCCTAGGCCTCTTTAAGTTAGCCAAGCAGAAATCCCGTATTGCAGTGCTGATGGAAGTGTTCAGCTCATCAGTCTGTGAATGATATGATAATACTCTAGGGAGGGTAGTTGATGAGGGACAAAACCATTGAGGATTAAAAAAATAAACACATTTGAGGGGGGGGAGAGAGAGGGGGGGGAGAGAGAGAGAAGGAGGCTTTCCATTGAGGGTGATTGCAGCAACACAGATTTTCAATGGTTTCACAAACATCCAGCCAAGATTATGCTATATAATTTTTGTCCAGAAAGAGAGATGGAGGCTATCCATTGAGGATGATGCAGCATCAAACATTTTTCAATGGTTTCATAAACAACCTTCCAACCATCCAAGAACACTACCTGTCAAAAATGATATCTCAAAATCTTGGCTGGTTGGATAGATGTTTGTGAAACCATTGAAAAATGTTTGATGCTGCAATCATCCTCAATGGATAGCCTCCATCTTTCTTCTTTCTTTCTTTCTTTCTTTCTTCTTTCTTTCTTTCTTTCTTTCTTTCTTTCTTTCTTTCTTTCTTTCTTTTTCTTTCTTTCTTTCTTTTCTTTCTTTCTTTCTTTCTTTCTTTCTTTCTTTCTTTCTTTCTTTCTTTCTTTCTTTCTTTCTTTCTTTCTTTCTTTCTTTCTTTCTTTCTTTCTTTCTCTCTCTCCCAACTTTTCTTTTTTTTCTTTTGTTATTGGAATAATTTAAACGGTGACCATGGTAATTTGACTTACAAATAACCGTCAACTAAAATTCCTTGACCATCACAGCCCTAACTCAAGGTAACAATGGCTACAACCTCCTGTTGATTACCACTGAAAATGTCACATACCTGTGCGTGTGTGTGTGCGTGCGTGCGTCCATGCGTGCGTGTGTAGCTGGCCGTCAGACTGTCAGCATCCTCTACGTGGTATGTTTACCCAGTAGAGAAAAGCTGGAAACAGAATGGAGATTCTCTTTGTGTGCTGCCCGCACAACAACAAAACTCTGACCTATTCAGAGGACCAGGCGGTCCACACAATACTCATTATGTTTTCATGTCTCAAAACATAATGGAAAATATCACTTATATTTGTCTTCTTTCTTCACTCCCACTCTGCCCATTTCTAGGCAGCTGGGGTCTAGAGCAAGTGATTATTTATTCTCTCATTCTGCTTCTATCTCTGTCCCTGTTTCTCTGTCCTCCCTCCCTCCCTCCCTCCCTCCCTCCCTCCCTCCCTCCCTCCCTCCCTCCCTCCCTCCCTCCCTCCCTCCCTCCCTCCCTTCCTCCCTTCCTTCCTTCCTTCCTTCCTTCCTTCCTTCCTTCCTTCCTTCCTTCCTCCCTCTCCTCCCTCCCTCCCTCCCTCCCTCCCTCCCTCCCTCCCTCCACTCACTCACTCACTCACTCACTCACTCACTCACTCACTCACTCACTCACTCCTCACTCACTCACTCACTCACTCCCTCCTCTCCTCTCTCTCTCTCTCTCTCTCTCTCTCTTCTCTCTCTCTCTCTCTCTCTCTCTCTCTCTCTCTCTCTCTCTCTCTCTCTCTCTCTCTCTCTCTCTCTCTCTCTCTCTCTCTCTCTCTCTCTCTCTCTCTCTCTCTCTCTCTCATGTAATTTAAGGAGGGGTGTGTGGAGAGGGTAGAGGGTCTTTGTGTGACGTTCTTAAGGATAGGGGTCTTTATAAACCTCTCAGTGTGGTTCCACCCCACTTCCTCTTCACCAGAATAACTAACTCTTCTTCTCAGTGAGTAGAACCATCCGGAAATACCTGTATGTGAATAGAAACTCTTATGATGGGGGGAGGTGGGGAGAAATGAAGAAGTTGCTCAACTTAAACTCAACGTAATTTCATAAT
Source organism: Coregonus lavaretus (assembly GCF_964263955.1). Classification (NCBI taxonomy): domain Eukaryota; kingdom Metazoa; phylum Chordata; class Actinopteri; order Salmoniformes; family Salmonidae; genus Coregonus; species Coregonus lavaretus. Next base: position 56,546,143 of record NC_139993.1, on the reverse strand, counting down.
TTCTCATAAGCAGCAATGAGTTTTGTCTTTGATTTCTCCTAGGCCTCTTTAAGTTAGCCAAGCAGAAATCCCGTATTGCAGTGCTGATGGAAGTGTTCAGCTCATCAGTCTGTGAATGATATGATAATACTCTAGGGAGGGTAGTTGATGAGGGACAAAACCATTGAGGATGTTATTGTTGTGTGGCGTCTTTCAAAAATGATATCTCAGAATTTGGGATGGTTGGATGTTTGTGAAACCATTGAAAAATGGTTTATGCTGCAATCATCCTCAATGGATAGCCCTTATATCTCTCTCTCTCTCTCTCTCTCTCTCTCTCTCTCTCTCTCTCTCTCTCTCTCTTCTCTCTCTCTCTCTCTCTCTCTCTCTCTCTGTCTCTGTCTCTGTCTCTGTCTCTCTCTCTCTCTCTCTCAATTCAATTCAATTCATTTCATTTTAAGGGGCTTTATTGGCATGGGAAACATATGTTAACATTGCCAAAGCAAGTGAAATAGATAATAAACAAAAGTGAAATAAACAATAATAATACATGAAAAATATATAAAAGAATAACAGTAAACATTACACTCACAAAAGTTCCAAAATAATAAAGACATTTCAAATGTCATATTATATGCAAATGATTAAAGTACAAATGGTGTTTGTTCTTCACTGGTTGCTCTTTTCTTGTGGCAACAGGTCACAAATATTGCAGCTGTGATGGCACACTGTGATTTTTAACCCAGTAGATATGGGAGTTTATCCAAATTGGGATTGTTTTCAAATTCTTTGTGGGTCTCTGTAATCTGAGGGAAATATGTGTCTCTAATATGGTCATACATTTGGCAGGAGGTTAGGAAGTGCAGCTCAGCTTCCACCTCATTTTGTGGGCAGTGTGCACATAGCCTGTCTTCTCTTGAGAGCCAGGTCTGCCTACGGCGGCCTCTCTCAATAGCAAGGCTATGCTCACTGAGGCTGTACATTGTCAAAGCTTTCCTTAAGTTTGGGTCAGTCACAGTGGTCAGGTATTCTGCCATTGTGTACTCTCTGTTTAGGGCCAAATAGCATTCTAGTTTGCTCTGTTTTTTTGTTAATTCTTCCCAATGTGTCAAGTAATTATCTTTTTATTTTCTCATGATTTGGTTGGGTCTAATTGTGTTGCTGTCCTGGGGCTCTGTGGGGTCTGTTTGTGTTTGTGAACAGAGCCCCAGGACCAGCTTGCTTAGGGGACTGTTCTCCAGGTTCATCTCTCTGAAGGTGATGACTTTGTTATGGAAGGTTTGGGAATCGCTTCCTTTTAGGTGGTTGTAGAACGGCTCTTTTCTGGATTTTGATAATTAGCTGGTATCGGCCTAATTCTGCTCTGCATGCATTATTTGGTGTTTTACATTGTATACTGAGGATATTTTTGCATTGTTTGTCCCATTTTGTGAACTTAGCACCTTTTTTCCTAAGAGTGTACTATAAGGTCATAGGGAGATTTCATCCCACCTTCGACCTCACTTCCTATTCCAACAGGAAATACATTCCATCCTATCTTGATCCAATCAGGGATCATCACCTTCAGTGCAGAAAAGCTTTAGTTCAGACACAGTCATTTTCTGTCTGTGTGTCACTCACGTGTGTGTATGTGAAAGAGAGTGTGTGTGTGTTTGTGTGTGTGTGTCTCTCATGGTGTGTATGACTTATGTAAACAGATTGGCAGGCATCAGCCAGAGATGATTTTTAGGTCTAAACCATCGGTAAACACACTGGCTTATATAAATATGCCATCATTCATCCATCCAGGCAGGTTTTCTACAGCACCTATGTGACAGAACATTTGTGTGGTTTAAAGTAGATTAGTCATGTATGGACCTAGATCTGGAAGTTGGATTCATTCATAGCATGAAATGATGTTTTAGAAATACATTCAAAAATGTCTGTGTGCTATTGCTATAATTAGTTGTGATCAATCTGCGAATGTTAGGCCTTTCATACGCACCGCCTCTAATTCAGATGTTCCACTAGCTACAGCAGAGAAGATTTCTATGGTGAAATGATTGCTGTCCAATTTCATACCACTCTTGTGTTATTGAACATGTTTTGAAGGCTGCTGCTCCTGCAAACCAATAAAGAAAAAAGCATGATGAAATAATGTATTGTAGTAATGTTCCTTTGTGGATATCTCACTGGCTTATTCTGTTCTAGTAGGACATGTTTCTGTTGGAGTTACTGTTGATGCTCCATGATAATGACAGTTAATGACAGTTGATAATAACAGTTAGATTACATATTCTAACAGATCCCTTCATAGATTGGGTAGATTGGATTACTGTCGTGACATTCACTATGTTTGTATAGAAAACATGATACCCAGTCTTCATTAGCTCTGAAAACTCCTTAGTTCCTTTAGTTTGACCTCTTTGGCCTAACCTCTACATGACCTGTACTGTAGCCATGGGTGGTGTGGAATCACAGTACAGTACAGTACACTGTGGACAGAATTACATCTAATATCTCTGATCCATAATCTGTACCTGTCTGTCATGACCATTCCAAATAGACAGCCTTCTGGGGGTCCTGAGACTCAACCACTGGCTTTATGGTTTTATGGTGATGCTTTACTATATGTTGCATTCCAAATCGAGCTGGCATTTGTATATACTGAAAAATACTATGGTAACAAGCTGTACTTTCAGATTTTTGTCCCAAAGGTCAATGAATCGTAGCTAGTGATTGTTATTCAGTTAACCGTTTACCATATTAACAAGCAGCCATATTTATTAGTCTGTGTCCTCCAGGCATATGCCTTATTAATGATACGTTCAGCTTGACAGATAGCATGGATGTATAGTTTTCATGTATTATAATCACATGTATAAGTAAGTAATGTATAAGCTTTTCAAACTGAAATTGTTTATCTTTGTGTATTAAGCTAAAGCCCTTGACCCAGGTTCTTTGTTTGCAGATTTACAGGTTCTCTCTCTCTCAATTCAATTCTATTCAATTTAAGGGCTTTATTGGCATGGGAAACGTATGTTAACATTGCCAAAGCAAGTGAAGTTCTCTCTCTCTCTCCCTCCCTCTTCCTCTCTCTCTCGCACTCTGCCTCTCTCTCTCTCTCTCACCCTCACTTACTCTCTCCCTGTGTGTGTGTGTGTGTGTGTGTGTGTACAGTACATGTTTGTCCAATAACATAGCTGAAGCAAGCCACCCTCTGTATTCATACCACATCAGGAGAGAAACAAATTTGATCAGTCCTACTCTGACAGAAATATTATTATGCATTGATGTGTTTCTGCTGCAAAGCTCTGTCCATATCCATCATCACTGGTGTATTTATACCCCACTGCCTATATGCTTTGGTCACCTTAGCATTCACTGTTTAAAATGCTTTAGACTGTACTTGATTTGATTGATTTGTAGTGTAGCAACTCCACATGATTGTATTATTTTACTCCGCGCTACTGGAAATTGCTGATCTATCTTTAACCCCTCTCAGAAACAAATGTTGTCATGATTATTATTATTATAGGTTGTGTGTGAATAGTTCCACTGCGAGGTAAGCATGACAAACAACGATGACAAAACACCCTGTGACATTGTACCACCACTCTGACTGGATTGAGGTTTGGATTTCCTGTTTCAGAAGCGGCCTAACCGTCTAATATCATCAGGATGGGGCAGTCTTAGGAAAGAGAGTAAGGGCTGAGCATTATTCCGTTTGAATGGGGTTCCCATTGAGAAACAGTGACCATGTGTGGAACACTTTTGACCCAGGTGTGGATGTCTCGTTAAAGTCAGTAAGCACAATAGTTGCAGGGTAAAGGGCATTGCCAAGCACGGCTGGTCAGTCAGTCATGATGCCAGACTACACGGAACCAGGCCACAACACAACAGTCTTTATGATGATCCCCTCGTTAAATTAATTAAGGCCAGGATATTATTTCTTACAGACAGACACACCACACTAGGGACATAATGTTCCAGATGTTTTAATATGATACATGTGTAATACTAGACGATAGTAGAGGCCCTGTTCTTCTCTGTATGTGACCATGTTTCTGGGTACAAGGGACTCATTTGAATTTGATGTTGATTAAAGATTTTTTTGGATGAAAGGTGATTATAGACTTGGCTGGACTGAAAAAGTATGTGTGTGTGTGTGTGTGTGTGTGTGTGTGTGTGTGTGTGTGTGTGTGTGTGTGTTTGTCATTCTCTTGTCAGAGGAGCCTGGTTTGATGATGATGATAATGTGTTTTCTTGTATGCTGAAGAAGCCAGATATTGTTGTTGTGGGAGAGGCCAGAGGTTAGTGCTGATTTTGGAGGTGGGCTGCTCATTTGACTACTACATGGAGCAGGCCTTTTCTGACAAGTTGCTTAAATACCAGCTCCTCATCACACCTGAACAGCCTCGGTTATCAGTGCAAGCTTGCTGTGGTGATGTTGGGAAGTCTGGGTCATGTTCACAGGCTGACAGTACCTGGCCTTCAGATAGCAGTATGGGTCATGTTCACAGGCTGACAGTATCTGGCCTTCAGATAGCAGTCTGGGTCATGTTCACAGGCTGACAGTACCTGGCCTTCAGATAGCAGTCTGGGTCATGTTCACAGGCTGACAGTACCTGGCCTTCAGATAGCAGTCTGGGTCATGTTCACAGGCTGACAGTACCTGGCCTTCAGATAGCAGTCTGGGTCATGTTCACAAGCTGACAGTACCTGGCCTTCAGATAGCAGTCTGGGCCATGTTCACAGGCTGACAGTACCTGGCCTTCAGATAGCAGTCTGGGTCATGTTCACAGGCTGACAGTACCTGGCCTTCAGATAGCAGTCTGGGTCATGTTCACAAGCTGACAGTACCTGGCCTTCAGATAGCAGTCTGGGCCATGTTCACAGGCTGACAGTACCTGGCCTTCAGATAGCAGTCTCTACCATGTTCACAGGCTGACAGTATCTGGCCTTCAGATAGCAGTCTGGACCATGTTCACAGGCTGACAGTATCTGGCCTTCAGATAGCAGTCTGGGCCATGTTCACAGGCTGACAGTACCTGGCCTTCAGATAGCAGTCTGGGCCATGTTCACAGGCTGACAGTATCTGGCCTTCAGATAGCAGTCTGGGCCATGTTCACAGGCTGACAGTACCTGGCCTTCAGATAGCAGTCTGGGCCATGTTCACAGGCTGACAGTATCTGGCCTTCAGATAGCAGTCTGGGTCATGTTCACAGGCTGACAGTACATGGCCTTCAGATAGCAGTCTGGGCCATGTTCACAGGCTGACAGTATCTGGCCTTCAGATAGCAGTCTGGGCCATATTCACAGGCTGACAGTATCTGGCCTTCAGATAGCAGTCTGGGCCATGTTCACAGGCTGACAGTACCTGGCCTTCAGATAGCAGTCTGGGCCATGTTCACAGGCTGACAGTACCTGGCCTTCAGATAGCAGTCTGGGCCATGTTCACAGGCTGACAGTACCTGGCCTTCAGATAGCAGTCTGGGCCATGTTCACAGATTTTCATCAAGTCAAAGTAGATCATTTAAAGATTGTTTTATACATCAGTTGGAGTCTCTATAAGCTTCAATATGAGGTCCTAAACGTAGCATGAAAGTGCATCCTTGTAGCTGTGTGGGCTAATATAGTCAAAATGTTTGCCTTCGGGTAAGTTGAGCCAATGGTTGAGCAAATTGAAGTGTTTTCTTCCCAGGTGTAATACAAGGCATTATCACTGGGATATGAGGTAACAACATGGCCTGTTTTAAAAGTGTCAAATGAAAGGTACAAAGTGTGTGTTAGGTGTTAAGCCTGTGTTAAAATATGCTTAAAATGATTAAAAGACAAAAAGGCGATTGTGATTGTGTTGAATTGTGTTTGGGAAATAAAGATAGACATGGTTTAAAAAGGTAATGGTAATATTTTATTCGGTACAGAAATTTGTTGGCAGCTTAACTTACCCTGTCCCGCTGCTCAACCTACCCCATACCCGGGGAAAGTTGTGCCAAGAGACCACTTTTTTTGGACAAGCTATGTTTTCCAAGTTGTGATGTTACACAGGATAGGATACACAACATCCTGAAATATATGCAGATATCTTTGTTAGGAAGAATACTATATTTCCCTTGACAGAAAAAGGCTCAACTAACCCCACTCTCCCCTATTTAAGCATGTGGTCCTGCCTGTCTAAACACCTGTTTATGTCTGAATGGGATGGTAACTAAGCAGAATTAATGACAATTAGCCTTCCTCAGATGTCTAGTTTGGCACACACACACACCCAAACACACACGGCCTGGTACCTATAGTAACACACCATCATTGTTGCTGTTCCTGTTCCCTGAAGAGCCAGTTGTTTGAACACCACAGCCACAGGCGTACAAGGGCCAGGACAGCCCCGTTTCATTCACTAATCTATGTTTATGAAACACATAATTCCCATGCAGCCAAACCTAATCTGATAATGATTGTGTGTTGTCACTGAAAATTATCCTCTTAATGTGTAGCTAAAGACCTGGATAGGGGTTTTCCTGTTCGTAGAAAACATGTGAGAGTAAAGAGTGATTACTGCACAAAATATGGATTGAAGAGAGAGTTTAATGAAGGCGCATTACTTTTTGATTTGGCACGTTATTTATGAAAACTTATTTTAGTAAAAAATGTAATAGGATTAGTGAAGTATTCAGTAAACGCCAGGCCATATGACAGAGCACAGTGGTCCTGAATAAAAACAGAAAGCTCTCATGTCAAACATTTGCCTTGAGACGAGACTGTATACACGGTTGTAGACTCCTATAGCATCCAGCAAGTCAAACAGTTGTCAGTCAGTTTGAACAGGAAAGTGTACAGATGTAGGATCTTAATTTGATCACACTTTTGTTACTGAGAATTTTCCTGCACAGCAGCTTCATGATTTACATAAATTCACTGAAAACCCACACTAACACACGGTTGTATTAACAGTATAGCACTTGTCATGTAGCCTACTTTTGTCCAGTTAATAGCCTAACCACCGATCAAGCAACATTATGGACTAAACGTTCAAATCCTGTTCCTGCAGGATTCTTTTGCTGTGACAATATAGGTCAAATTGAAATCCTACATCTGTAAACTGAGGACCAAGAGGAAGTGGTTGAGGGGCTGAGCCCTGATCTCTAACAGACAGGAAGGAGGAAACAGGTCCTTCATCCAATCATAACATCCCCATGACCTGTTCCTGATCACAACTGTCTCTGTCAGCTTCCTCAATGCAACTGGTATCTGGATTTAGTCAGGAACGTTTTAGGCGACCACTTACCAGTGCCAAGCGAGTGAGTGATAACCTGTTCCTGCTCACAACTGTATATCTGGCTGCTTCTCTAGTAGTCTATAACAACCTGTGTCTGGTTCTAGTCAGGAGTGTATTTCAGACTGTAGACCATCACCACCATAGCTATCAGTGTCAAGATAGGTGAGTGAAATAGCTCTAAGGCTTTTAAAACAGGCTAATTAATATTTTCTGAAGCCCTTCTCCAAATCGGTTTGACTTTGACCACATGCTGTAGTGTGCTTAGCCCAAACCAGCCTTTCCTCAGGGAGACAGTGTTCTGTAGACCAAATGCTAATTCCTAGATTTTATTTTCAGTGTATGCACTGTGGTTTTAGCACAAGCCTGATTAATGTTTTTTAATAGCAGACAGACTGTATCCATCTGTTTTAGGGACATGGGCTGTTCTTTATCTAACCTTTTAACTGACCACATCTCCCCATATCTCTCTCTCTCTCTCTCTCTCTCTCTCTCTCTCTCTCTCTCTCTCTCTCTCTCTCCTCTCTCTCTCTCTCTCAATTCAATTCAATTTCAATTTAAGGGCTTTATTGGCATGGGAAACGTGTGTTAACATTGCCAAAGCAAGGGAAGTAGATAGTAAACAAAAGTGAAATAAACAATAAATATTAACAGTAAACATTACACTCAGAAGTTTCAAAAGAATAAAGACATTTCAAATGTCATATTATGTATATATACAGTGTTGTAACAATGTGCAAATAGTTAAAGTACAAATGGGAAAATAAATAAACATAAATATGGGTTGTATTTACAATGGTGTTTGTTCTTCACTGGTTGCCCTTTTCTTGTGGCAACAGGTCACAAATCTTGCAGCTGTGATGGCACACTGTGGTTTTTCACCCAGTAGATAAGGGAGTTTATCAAAATTGGGTTTGTTTTCGAATTCTTTGTGGATCGCTGTAATCTGAGGGAAATATGTGTCTCTAATATGGTCATACATTTGGCAGGAGTTTTTATTTATTTATTTATTTTATTTCACCTTTATTTAACCAGGTAAGCCAGTTGAGAACAAGTTCTCATTTACAACTGCGACCTGGCCAAGATAAAGCAAAGCAGTGCGATAAAAACAACACAGAGTTACATATGGGGTAAAAAACATAAAGTCAAAAATACAACAGAAAATATATATACAGTGTGTGCAAATGTAGCAAGTTATGGAGGTAAGGCAATAAATAGGCTATAGTGCAAAATAATTACAATAGTATTAACACTGGAATGCTAGATGTGCAAGAGATTATGTGCAAATAGAGATGCTGGCGTGCAAAAGAGCAAAATAAATAACAATATAGGGATGAGGTAGTTGGGTGGGCTAATTTCAGATGGGCTATGTACAGGTGCAGTGATCGGTAAGGTGCTCTGACAATTTAGGTTAGGAAGTGCAGCTCAGTTTCCACCTCATTTTGTGGGCAGTGTGCACATAGCCTGTCTTCTCTTGAGAGCCAGGTCTGCCTACGGCGGCCTTTCTCAATAGCAAGGCTATGGTCACTGAGTCTGTACATAGTCAAAGCTTTCCTTAAGTTTGGGTCAGTCACAGTGGTCAGGTATTCTGCCACTGTGTACTCTCTGTTTAGGGCCAAATAGCATTCTAGTTTGCTCTGTTTTTTGTTTGTTCTTTCCAATGTGTCAAGTAATTCTCTTTTTGTTTTCTCATGATTTGGTTGGGTCTAATTGTGTTGTTGTTGTTGTTGTTGTTGTCCTGGGGCTGTGTGGGGTCTGTTTGTGTTTGTGAACAGAGGCCCAGGACAAGTTACTTAGGGGACTCTTCTCCAAGTTCATCTCTCTGTAGGTGATGGCTTTGTTATGGAAGGTTTGGGAATCGCTTCCTTTTAAGTGGTTATAGAATTTAACAGCTCTTTTCTGGATTTTGATAATTAGCGGGTATTGGCCTAATTCTGCTCTGCATGCATTATTTGGTGTTTTACATTGTACACGGAGGATGTTTTTGCAGAATTCTGCATGCAGAGTCTCAATTTGGTGTTTGTCCCATTTGGTGAATTCTTGATTGGTGAGCGGACCCCAGACCTCAGAACCATAAAGGGCAATGGGTTCTATAACTGATTCAAGTATTTTTAGCCAGATCCTAATTGGTATGTCAAATTTTATGTTCCTTTTGATGGCGTAGAAGGCCCTTCTTGCCTTGTCTCTCAGATCGTTCACAATCGTTCACAGGCCGAGGTATGTATAGTTTTTTGTGTGCTCTAGGGCAACGGTGTCTAGATGGAATTTGTATTTGTGGTCCTGGCAACTGGACCTTTTTTGGAACACCATTATTTTTGTCTTACTGAGATTTACTGTCAGGGCCCAGGTCTGACATAATCTGTGCAGAAGATCTAGGTGCTGCTGTAGGCCCTCCTTGGTTGGTGACAGAAGCACCAGATCATCAGCAAACAGAAGACATTTGACTTCAGATTCTAGTAGGGTGAGGCCGGGTGCTGCAGACTGTTCTAGTGCCCTCGCCAATTCATTGATATATATGTTGAAGAGGGTGGGGCTTAAACTGCATCCCTTTCTCACCCCACGGCCCTGTGGAAAGAAATGTGTGTGTTTTTTGCCAATTTTAACCGCACACTTGTTGTTTGTGTACATGGATTTTATAATGTCGTATGTTTTTCCCCCAACCCCACTTTCCATCAATTTGTATAGCAGACCCTCATGCCAAATTGAGTCAAAAGCTTTTTTGAAATCAACAAAGCATGAGAAGACTTTGCCTTTGTTTTGGTTTGTTTGTTTGTCAATTAGGGTGTGCAGGGTGAATACGTCGTCTGTCGTACGGTAATTTGGTAAAAAGCCAATTTGACATTTGCTCAGTACATTGTTTTCACTGAGGAAATGAACTAGTCTGCTGTAAATGATAATGCAGAGGATTTTCCCAAGGTTGCTGTTGACGCATATCCCACGGTAGTTATTGGGGTCAAATTTGTCTCCACTTTTGTGGATTGGGGTGATCAGTCCTTGGTTCCAAATATTGGGGAAGATGCCAGAGCTAAGGATGATGTTAAAGAGTTTAAGTATAGCTAATTGAAATTTGTGGTCTGTATATTTTATCATTTCATTGAGGATACCATCAACACCACAGGACTTTTTGGGTTGGAGGGTTTGTATTTTGTCCTGTTGTTCATTCAATGTAATTGGAGAATCCAGTGGGTTCTGGTAGTCTTTAATAGTTGATTCTAAGATTTGCATTTGATCATGTATATTTTTTTTGCTGTTTGTTCTCTGTTATAGGGCCAAAAAGATTGGAGAAGTGGTTTACCCATACATCTCCGTTTTGGATAGATAGCTCTTCGTGTTGTTGTTTGTTTAGTGTTTTCCAATTTTCCCAGAAGTGGTTAGAGTCTATGGATTCTTCAATTACATTGAGCTGATTTCTGACATGCTGTTCCTTCTTTTTCCGTAGTGTATTTCTGTATTGTTTTAGTGATTCACCATAGTGAAGGCGTAGGCTCAGGTTTTCTGGGTCTCTATGTTTTTGGTTGGATAGGTTTCTCAATTTCTTTCTTAGGTTTTTGCATTCTTCATCAAACCATTTATCACTGTTATTACTTTTCTTTGGTTTTCTGTTAGAGATTTTTAGATTTGATAGGGAAGCTGAGAGGTCAAATATACTGTTTAGGTTTTCTACTGCCAAGTTTACACCTTCACTATTACAGTGGAACGTTTTGTCCAGGAAGTTGTCTAGAATGGATTGAATTTGCTGTTTCCTAATTGTTTTTTGGTAGGTTTCAACACTACTTTCCTTCCATCTATAGCATTTCTTAATATTATTCAGTTCCTTTGGCTTTGATGCCTCATGATTGAATATTGCTCTGTTCAAGTAGACTGTGATTTTGCTGTGGTCTGATAGGGGTGTCAGTGGGCTGACTGTGAACGCTCTGAGAGACTCTGGGTTGAGGTCAGTGATAAAGTAGTCTACAGTACTACTGCCAAGAGATGAGCTATAGGTGTACCTACCATAGGAGTCCCCTCAAAGCCTACCATTGACTATGTACATACCCAGTGTGCGACAGAGCTGCAGGAGTCGTGACCCGTTTTTGTTGGTTATGTTGTCGTAGTTGTGCCTAGGGGGGCATATGGGGGAGGGAATGCTGTCACCTCCAGGTAGGTGTTTGTCCCCCTGTGTGCTGAGGGTGTCAGGTTCTTGTCCAGTTCTGGCATTTAGGTCGCCACAGACTAGTACATGTCCCTGGGTCTGGAAATGATTGATTTCCCCCTCCAGGATGGGGGATTGATTTCCCCCTCCAGGATGGAGAAACAGGGAAGTTAGGAACCAATATACACAAGCAGTCAGGAAAGCAAAGGCTAACTTTTTCAAACAGAAATTTGCATCCTGTAGCACTAACTCCAAAAAGTTTTGGGACACTGTAAAGTCCATGGAGAATAAGAGCACTTCCTCCCAGCTGCCCACTGCACTGAGGCTAGGAAACACTATCACCACCGATAAATCTACAATAATCGAGAATTTCAACAAGCATTTTGCTACAGCTGGCCATGCTTTCCATCTGGCTACCACTAACCCGGCCACCAACTCTGCACCCTCTGCTGCAACTTGCCCATGCCCCCCCCCGCTTCTCCTTCACACAAATTCAGACAGCTGATGTTTTGAAAGCGCTGCAAAATCTGGACCCCTACAAATCAGCTGGGCTAGACAATCTGGACCCTTTCTTCCTAAAACTAGCCGCCGAAATTGTCGCAACCCCTATTACTAGTCTGTTCAACCTCTCTTTCATAACGTCTGAGATCCCCAGAGATTGGAAAGCTGCCGCGGTCATCCCCCTCTTCAAAGGGGGTGACACTCTAGATCCAAACTGCTACAGACCTATATCCATCCTGCCCTGCCTTTCGAAAGTATTCGAAAGCCAAGTTAATAAACAGATCATCGACCATTTCGAATACCACCGTACCTTCTCCGCTATGCAATCCGGTTTCCGAGCTGGTCACGGGTGCACTTCAGCCACGCTCAAGGTCCTAAACGATATTATAACCGCGATTGATAATAGACAGTACTGTGCAGCCGTCTTCATCGACCTGGCCAAGTCTTTCGACTCTGTCAACCACCGCATTCTTATTGGCAGACTAAATAGCCTTGGTTTCTCAAATGTCTGCCTCGCCTGGTTCACCAACTACTTCTCAGATAGAGTTCAGTGTGTCAAATCGGAGGGCCTGTTGTCTGGACCTATGGCAGTCTCTATGGGGGTGCCACAGGGTTCAATTCTTGGGCCGACACTTTTCTCCGTGTATATCAATGATGTCGCTCTTGCTGCTGGTGACTCTCAGATCCACCTCTACGCAGACGACACCATTTTGTATACATCTGGCCCTTCATTGGACACTGTGTTAACAAACCTCCAAACGAGCTTCAATGCCATACAACAATCCTTCAGTAGCCTTCAACTGCTCTTAAACACTAGTAAAACTAAATGCATGCTTTTCAATCGAACGCTGCTAGCACCCGCCCACCCGACTAGAATCACCACTCTCGACGGGTCTGACCTAGAGTATGTGGACAACTACAAATATCTAGGTGTCTGGTTAGACTGTAAACTCAACTTCCAGACTCACATAAAGAATCTCCAATCCAAAGTTAAATCTAGAATCGGCTTCCTATTTCGCAACAAAGCCTCCTTCACTCATGCTGCCAAACATGCCCTCGTAAAACTGACTATCCTACCGATCCTTGACTTCGGCGATGTCATTTATAAAATAGCCTCCAACACTCTACTCAGCAAATTGGATGTAGTCTATCACAGTGCCATCCGTTTTGTCTCCAAAGCCCCATACACTACCCACCACTGTGACCTGTACGCTCTTGTTGGCTGGTCCTCACTACATGTTCGTCGTCAAACCCACTGGCTCCAGGCCATCTATAAATCACTGCTAGGCAAATCCCCGCCTTATCTTAGCTCATTGGTCACCATAGCAGCACCCACCCGTAGTCTGCGCTCCAGCAGGTATATCTCACTGGTCATTCCCAAAGCCAACACCTCCTTTGGCCGCCATTCCTTCCAGTTCTCTGCTGCCAATGACTGGAACGAATTGCAAGAATCTCTGAAGCTGGAGACTCTTATCTCCCTCAATAACTTTAAGCATCAGTTGTCAGAGCACCTTACCGATCACTGCACCAGTACACAGCCCATCTGAAATTAGCCCACCCAACTACCTCATCCCTATATTGCTATTTAATTTGCTCTTTTGCACCCCAGTATCTCTATTTGCACATAATCTCTTGCACATCTAGCATTCCAGTGTTAATACTATTGTAATTATTCTGCACTATAGCCTATTTATTGCCTTACCTCCATAACTTGCTACATTTGCACACACTGTATATATATTTTCTGTTGTATTTCTGACTTTATGTTTTTTTTTTTACCCCATATGTAACTCTGTGTTGTTTTTGTTGCACTACTTTGCTTTGTCTTGGCCAGGTCGCAGTTGTAAATGAGAACCTGTTCTCAACTGGCTTACCTGGTTAAATAAAGGTGAAATAAAATAAAAATAAAAATAAATGGGGATTCTAGTGGGGGGATATAGGTAGCACACAGGAGGACATTTTTCTCAGTTGAGATAATTTCCTTTTGAATTTCTAACCAAATGTAAAATGTTCCTGTTTTGATTAATTTAATAGAGTGAGTTAGGTCTGCTCTATACCAAATGAGCATACCCCCTGTGTCCCTTCAATGTTTCACACCTGGTAGTTTGGTGGATGGGACTACCAGCTCTCTGTAACCTAGAGGGCAACCAGTGGGTCCGTCTCCTCTATACCATGTTTCTTGTAGGATGACAATGTCTGTATTTCCGATTTATTTGGTGAAGTCCAGATTCCTGCTCTTTAGGCCAAAGGCAGATGACCTCAGGCCTTGAATATTCCAGGATGAAATAGTAAAGGCTTTGTGTTCCATAAAGTGTCTAATGTTGTTGTTTGTGTGGTTTGGCCTCAGGCCAGTAAATGTGAGCAGAGCCTGCTGAGCATCTGGTACATGCCATTGGCTTGGGCTAGTGTAAGAGTGGGTGTTGGGCCTGTTTGCCTGCTCACGGCCTGGGCGTATGTGTGACTTTCATGTTGAGGCCCTCTTTGTGGGAGTGGGGGGCTTGGGGTGGGTAGGAGGGGCATAGGTCTGATCTGAGGGGGCCTAAATGGGGTGTGGGCATGGTTGACTTGGGGGGGAGTTAATTGGTGGGGGTGGGGGTGTAGATGTGGTTGATGGTGCTGTGGTCTCTCTCAATTTCAATTTCAATTTCAATTTCAATTTAAGGGCTTTATTGGCATGGGAAACGTATGTTAACATTGCCAAAGCAAGTGAAGTAGATAGTAAACAAAAGTGAAATAAACAATAAATATTAACAGTAAACATTACACTCAGAAGTTCCAAAAGAATAAAGACATTTCAAATGTCATATTATGTATATATACAGTGTTGTAACAATGTGCAAATAGTTAAAGTACAAATGGGAAAATAAATGAACATAAATATGGGTTGTATTTACAATGGTGTTTGTTCTTCACTGGTTGCCCTTTTCTTGTGGCAACAGGTCACAAATCTTGCAGCTGTGATGGCACACTGTGGTTTTTCACCCAGTAGATAAGGGAGTTTATCAAAATTGGATTTGTTTTCGAATTCTTTGTGGATCGCTGTAATCTGAGGGAAATATGTGTCTCTAATATGGTCATACATTTGGCAGGAGGTTAGGAAGTGCAGCTCAGTTTCCACCTCATTTTGTGGGCAGTGTGCACATAGCCTGTCTTCTCTTGAGAGCCAGGTCTGCCTACGGCGGCCTTTCTCAATAGCAAGGCTATGCTCACTGAGTCTGTACACAGTCAAAGCTTTCCTTAAGTTTGGGTCAGTCACAGTGGTCAAGTATTCTGCCACTGTGTACTCTCTGTTTAGGGCCAAATAGCATTCTAGTTTGCTCTGTTTTTTTGTTTGTTCTTTCCAATGTGTCAAGTAATTCTCTTTTTGTTTTCTCATGATTTGGTTGGGTCTAGTTGTGTTGTTGTTGTTGTTGTCCTGGGGCTGTGTGGGGTCTGTTTGTGTTTGTGAACAGAGCCCCAGGACAAGCTTACTTAGGGGACTCTTCTCCAAGTTCATCTCTCTGTAGGTGATGGCTTTGTTATGGAAGGTTTGGGAATCGCTTCCTTTTAAGTGGTTATAGAATTTAACGGCTCTTTTCTGGATTTTGATAATTAGCGGGTATTGGCCTAATTCTGCTCTGCATGCATTATTTGGTGTTTTACGTTGTACACGGAGGATGTTTTTGCAGAATTCTGCATGCAGAGTCTCAATTTGGTGTTTGTCCCATTTTGTGAATTCTTGGTTGGTGAGCGGACCCCAGACCTCAGAACCATAAAGGGCAATGGGTTCTATAACTGATTCAAGTATTTTTAGCCAGATCCTAATTGGTATGTCAAATTTTATGTTCCTTTTGATGGCATAGAAGGCCCTTCTTGCCTTGTCTCTCAGATCGTTCACAGCTTTGTGGAAGTTACCTGTGGCGCTGATGTTTAGGCCGAGGTATGTATAGTTTTTTGTGTGCTCTAGGGCAACGGTGTCTAGATGGAATTTGTATTTGTGGTCCTGGCAACTGGACCTTTTTTGGAACACCATTATTTTTGTCTTACTGAGATTTACTGTCAGGGCCCAGGTCTGACAGAATCTGTGCAGAAGATCTAGGTGCTGCTGTAGGCCCTCCTTGGTTGGTGACAGAAGCACCAGATCGTCAGCAAACAGAAGACATTTGACTTCAGATTCTAGTAGGGTGAGGCCGGGTGCTGCAGACTGTTCTAGTGCCCTCGCCAATTCGTTGATATATATGTTGAAGAGGGTGGGGCTTAAACTGCATCCCTGTCTCACCCCACGGCCCTGTGGAAAGAAATGTGTGTGTTTTTTGCCAATTTTAACCGCACACTTGTTGTTTGTGTACATGGATTTTATAATGTCGTATGTTTTTCCCCCAACCCCACTTTCCATCAATTTGTATAGCAGACCCTCATGCCAAATTGAGTCAAAAGCTTTTTTGAAATCAACAAAGCATGAGAAGACTTTGCCTTTGTTTTGTTTTGTTTGTTTGTCAATTAGGGTGTGCAGGGTGAATACGTGGTCTGTCGTACGGTAATTTGGTAAAAAGCCAATTTGACATTTGCTCAGTACATTGTTTTCACTGAGGAAATGAACTAGTCTGCTGTAAATGATAATGCAGAGGATTTTCCCAAGGTTGCTGTTGACGCATATCCCACGGTAGTTATTGGGGTCAAATTTGTCTCCACTTTTGTGGATTGGGGTGATCAGTCCTTGGTTCCAGATGTTGGGGAAGATGCCAGAGCTAAGGATGATGTTAAAGAGTTTAAGTATAGCTAATTGAAATTTGTGGTCTGTATATTTTATCATTTCATTGAGGATACCATCAACACCACAGGACTTTTTGGGTTGGAGGGTTTGTATTTTATCCTGTAGTTCATTCAATGTAATTGGAGAATCCAGTGGGTTCTGGTAGTCTTTAATAGTTGATTCTAAGATTTGCATTTGATCATGTATATTTTTTTGCTGTTTGTTCTCTGTTATAGGGCCAAAAAGATTGGAGAAGTGGTTTACCCATACATCTCCGTTTTGGATAGATAGCTCTTCGTGTTGTTGTTTGTTTAGTGTTTTCCAATTTTCCCAGAAGTGGTTAGAGTCTATGGATTCTTCAATTACATTGAGCTGATTTCTGACATGCTGTTCCTTCTTTTTCCGTAGTGTATTTCTGTATTGTTTTAGTGATTCACCATAGTGAAGGCGTAGGTTCAGGTTTTCTGGGTCTCTATGTTTTTGGTTGGATAGGTTTCTCAATTTCTTTCTTAGGTTTTTGCATTCTTCATCAAACCATTTATCACTGTTATTACTTTTCTTTGGTTTTCTGTTAGAGATTTTTAGATTTGATAGGGAAGCTGAGAGGTCAAATATACTGTTTAGGTTTTCTACTGCCAAGTTTACACCTTCACTATTACAGTGGAACGTTTTGTCCAGGAAGTTGTCTAGAATGGATTGAATTTGTTGTTTCCTAATTGTTTTTTGGTAGGTTTCAACACTACTTTCCTTCCATCTATAGCATTTCTTAATATTATTTAGGTCTTTTGGCTTTGATGCCTCATGATTGAGTATTGCTCTGTTCAAGTAGACTGTGATTTTGCTGTGGTCTGATAGGGGTGTCAGTGGGCTGACTGTGAACGCTCTGAGAGACTCTGGGTTGAGGTCAGTGATAAAGTAGTCTACAGTACTACTGCCAAGAGATGAGCTATAGGTGTACCTACCATAGGAGTCCCCTCGAAGCCTACCATTGACTATGTACATACCCAGTGTGCGACAGAGCTGCAGGAGTCGTGACCCATTTTTGTTGGTTATGTTGTCGTAGTTGTGCCTAGGGGGGCATATGGGGGAGGGAATGCTGTCACCTCCAGGTAGGTGTTTGTCCCCCTGTGTGCTGAGGGTGTCAGGTTCTTGTCCAGTTCTGGCATTTAGGTCGCCACAGACTAGTACATGTCCCTGGGTCTGGAAATTATTGATTTCCCCCTCCAGGATGGAGAAACTGTCTTCATTAAAGTATGGGGATTCTAGTGGGGGGATATAGGTAGCACACAGGAGGACATTTTTCTCAGTTGAGATAATTTCCTTTTGAATTTCTAACCAAATGTAAAATGTTCCTGTTTTGATTAATTTAATAGAGTGAGTTAGGTCTGCTCTATACCAAATTAGCATACCCCCTCTCTCTCTCTCATACCCCCTCTCTCTCTCTCTCTCTCCATCACAGACCTTTTGTCTTCCCCCTCTGTCTTCCCACTCCTTATCTCTCCTAATAGTCTCTTTCTCCTTACTCACGCTATCCTCTTTCTTTCTCCCTTACACTCTCACTCACCTTTTCCCTCCATCTGTCTCTATCTCTCTCCTAATTCTTTCTTTCTTTCTCTCATCTCACTTTATTTTCTCCCTTTGTCCCCCCCCCCCGTCCCCGTCCCCCCCGTCCCCGTCCGTCCGTCCGTCTCCCCACGTCCAGCTGGGAGGTGGTTAGCACCTAGCTAATCACAGCCAGCAGACCCAGATACCCAGGACCCCCTCTGTTACAGTCTTATGGGCACATAGCCTAGCAGGGAGGTTTAAGTTATAAAAGAAAGCTAAATTGGCTCACCAGGGAGCCGCTTGATCGCCATTGAGCCATTCATTCATTAATTCACACACACACACACACACACACACACACACACACACACACACACACACACACACACACACACACTCACACACACTCACACTCACACACACAACCACGGGAGCTGTCCCTCTATAGCTTTGAATGATTAGCATGATTAATATGGGAGAAATTAAACTCTGCAGGGCCATTACTGCTGCTTTCATTAGCCAGCTATGCTAAATGGGTTGAGATATACAGTGCATACGGAAAGTATTCAGACCCCTTGACTTTTTCAACATTTTGTTACATTATAGCCTTATTCTAAAATGGATTAAAAATTAAAAATAAATCTCATCAATCTACACACAATATCCCATAATGACAAAGCGAAAACAGGTTTTTAGAATCTTTTGCAAATTTATTAAAAATAAAAAACAGAAATACCTTATTTACATAAGTATTCAGACCCTTTGCTATGAGACTCGAAATTGAGCTAAGGTGCATCCTGTTTCTATTGATCATCCTTGAGATGTTTCTACAACTTGATTGGAGTCCACCTGTGGTAAATTCAATTGATTGGACATAATTTGGAAAGGCACACACCTGTCTATATAAAGTCCCACAGTTGACAGTGCATGTCAGAGCAAAAACCAAGCCATGAGGTCGAAGGAATTGTCCACAGAGCTCCGAGACAGGATTGTGTCGAGGCACAGATATGGGGAAGGTTTCCAAAACATTTCTACAGCATTGAAGGTCTCCAAGAAGGCCTCCAACATTCTTAAATGGAAGAAGTTTGGAACCACCAAGACTCTTCCTAGGGCTTGCCGCCCGGCCAAACTGAGCAATTGGGGGAGAAGGGCCAATGGTCACAGCCAGCAGGGAGGTGACCAAGAACCCAATGGTTACTCTGACAGAGCTCCAGAGTTGCTCTGTGGAGATGGGAGAACCTTCCAGAAGGACAACCATCTCTGCAGCACTCCACCAATCAGGCCTTTATTGTAGAGGGCTCCCAAGTGGTGCAGTGGTCTAAGGCACTGCATTGCAGTGCTAGCTGTGCCACTAGAGATCCTGGTTCGAATCCAGGCTCTGTCGTAGCCGGCCGCGACCGGGAGACCCATGGGGCGGCGCACAATTGGCTAAGCGTCGTCCAGGGTAGGGGAGGGAATGGCCGGCAGGGATGTAGCTCAGTTGGTAGAGCATGGCGTTTGCAACGCCAGGGTTGTGGGTTCGATTCCCACAGGGGGACAGTATAAAAAAAAAATGATGTATGCATTCACTAACTGTAAGTCGCTCTGGATAAGGGCGTCTGCTAAATGACTAAAAATGTAAAATGTAGAGTTGCCAGACGGAAGCCACTCCTCAGTAAAAGGCATATTACAGGCCGCTTGGAGTTTGCCAAAAGGCACCTAAACACTCTCAGACCATGAGAAACAAGATTATCTGGTCTGATGAAACCAAGATTGAAGTCTTTGGCCTGAATGCCAAGTGTCACGTCTGGAGGAAACCTGGCACCATCCCTACAGTGAAACATGTTGGTGGCAGCATCATGCTGTGGTGATGTTTTTCAGCGGCAGGGACTGGGAGACTAGTCAGGATCGAGGGAAAGATGAACGGAGCAAAGTACAGAGAGATCCTTAATGAAAACCTGCTCCAGAGCGCTAAGGACCTCAGACTGGGGCGAAGGTTCACCTTCCAACAGGACAACAACCCTAAGCACACAGCCAAGACAACGCAGGAGTGGCTTCGGGACAAGTCTCTGAATGTCCTTGAGTGGCCCAGCCAGAGCCCTGACTTCAACCCGATTGAACATCTCTGGCAAGACCTGAAAATAGCTGTGCAGCGACGCTCCCCATCCAACCTGACAGAGCTTGAGAGGATCTGCAGAGAAGAATGGGAGAAACTCCCCAAATACAGGTGTGCCAAGCTTGTAGCGTCATACCCAAGAAGACTCGAGGCTGTAATCGCTTCCAAAGGTGTGTCGTATATGATGAATGGTGATCATTATTGCTGTCAACAAAAGAAGTCTGCTCATACTGAACATTGATCATAAGGTTTATTCAGACCACAAGCTTCAGCATGAGTTTACAGACACGCGTGGTCCGGAGAGCAGTGTCGTCCAATTCTAATGTCTGCTCTGTCCTATCTTCTTCGTGTACCCCTATTTATAACCAATGCAACAAGATGGGCTCCCTCTTCTGGCCAGTTTACAATACACTTCCTGTCTATTATATGTTACATTATACTAACATAACCAACATTCCATTTCGTCATGAAAAACATTTAACAAAGGCATAATCTTCAGATACGATATTCCCCCCTTTCGAGACTAAATAAACGTCTCGAAAACAAACAGAATAAGATTATGACTATTAACCATTTATCTCCTTGAGTATCTTTAACATTAAACCAAACACATTCTCCTCTAGAGTGTAAATACCTTCCTATGAAATACCTGTTTATGAAGTGTGAATCCATTACTATGACATATGAAGAAATCTCTATGGAGTGTAAGAGCGAAAAACTGTCCAGCAGCCATCCATCCATATCAATCAAGACAGTAAAATTCTCTCACGGTCCCTCTGCCCCAGGCAACCACCGTCGGTACTCCAGATAACCTCATAACTCATGTAAATGCATTTGAAACTATGATGTAATTAAATACCCATGTAAACAAAATCCTATCCATAAATATCCATTGTACGACTGGTCAACCCATCGAATCGTACAATGAATCTCTCCCTTCCTAGACCTTCTGTCCCTAACCCCATCGAAATAAACAAAAGCATCTAAGATCCTCATCTGCATTCAATAACATCAAACATCATTCTACTAAAATCAATACCTAAGAATATGACACAATTATGTATTACACATGTCTATATTTCATTGCCAACACTGGAATGTAGTCCACTACACTTCATCTCCCTGTAATGTCCTCTTCCAATGGACTTGTTGATGATGGAATCAGCCACACCCTCCTTGTTTCATCTCCTCCAGTCATATTGTCCCTTCATATTGTCTTTGTTTGAGTATTCCAATCTCCACATGTTCTCCCAAATGCTTCTGGAATGACAAGAAAATAAACAACCAAACAGTATCTTTTGCAGAACAACATTTTCAAATTAAACCTCAACATCAATTTTAAGAATATAAAAATGACCTATAAATGATGTATGAATCACATTAACCTATCCCCCCCTTGATTCATAAATCATACTAAAATCATACTAAAAAAATGTTTTCCTTGAAATAATAAAAATAAAATGATCAAATAATCAAAAAGGATATTTATCCATCAGTAGTCCATCTAGACCCCCTCGTCCGTCTTCGTCCAGATCCGGAACAGTCAACACCGGCATCTGAGTGTTGTCTCCAGGCACCACTTCTCCAACCTATCTCAATCTCATAACTTTCTCAAAAGTCAGTACAAACATCACACAGTGTTATCAAAGCTTAAACTAGAATCTGACCCATCACTGCCCCTACTGGCCTAATTGATCTTGCATCCTCTCAGATCTCCCAAACACATCCCTTACAATGCCTCTATAACCCCAGTGATATTATCTGAACTATCTGGACTCAAAGTATAACTAATATTTATCAATATTATCTTCCCAAATGTTACACCATACCATGAATGAAGTCCCCCCTTCTCCCTTAAACTTATTCTTCAATGATAGGCTTGAAGACTATGACATGTCGCCATGTGTCTGCTAAATGACTAAAATGTAAATGTAATGTCACCCTTTTAACCCTAGAGTTAGCTGTGTCCAATGCTATCCCTCTTATAATGGTAAAACCTCATATGGAAGCTTCAACGTTGACCTGTAACAACATCCTATCCCCCATAGGGTAAGAAAATACTCTATCATCACAAACCCACCAAATATCTCTAAAATTCCCATAGTCACATTGTCAGTCAAAAGCTAATCTTTTAACCATCAAAGTCCTGCTCTTCTTACTACCTGATATATATAAAGTAACCTATTATTTGTCATTACTACCCTTAAGGTCATACTTATCCAAGGTTATCATATAACATCACACTCTGATCTTCCCATAAACATACCCCTTACCTCATATGTTTTATTAGAACAAAAACAACTTTTATCCCTCAATATTTCACCTGAATACTTCAGGGTACCGTTGTTACCTGATTTTCCTTTCCCATTTAACAATTCCCATAAGGTAATCCATTTACCCAAGAACACTTAAACCCTACTGGTCTGACAACTACATTATTTTATCTGTCAATGACTGTTGCCGACACCACAGTCATGACAAAGCATAACCCTGACCCACACCTGCCAGAGGCCGCGCGACCGTCTAACACGTCTTGGGCTGGCATCCCCAACAGACATCAACCCTCAAGATTCCTCACTGATTCTTACAGAATGAGTTAATCTATCTCTAATTTTCACAACAGAGGAACGAGCAGCACTGATCAGATGCCCCCCCCCCTCTGTCATCAAAATCAAAAGACCCCATCCTGCAGCTTCCATGATGAATCTCTATTCTCCATTTCAGATTAATCTATATTGTTTCTATCTGCTCTCCTATTTTAACCCCATTCGTACCATAACCTCCTGAGTCATTAATCTAACCCCCTTTAATTTCAGAACAGTTGTTGTCGGTATCATACTCCTATATTTACTATTGCCATAGTATCATTAATCCCTTCCCCAAAGTTACCATTAACGTTGTTGATTTAGTTGATTAATTAAAACCCTTAATTCCTTCTAATGGAAAAGCTACCCATATCCTATGTGTATTATTCACTGTTGGAGTGACTACTGTAATCTACCCTTCCTGAACTCCCTCAATGACTGTGGAGGCTACAACAGACCTCAACTCTTCCATTATAAGCATTACTCTATGAATCACATAGCCCTTTACCCAATAATTCCCAACCAAAACAAATTCTAATGCTTGCACTAGATAAGTACACATATTCTCCCTGACCTTTCTCTGTAACATTACGCAACATAAGTGAACAGTCACTCCTAACCCTCTTCTAAACTATACCTCCTTTTACTCCTGGTCCTGATAACAACACTTATTCTCCATAATTATCTCTCCATATGGGAGAAACGTCCCCATCCAAAACCCTAATAAGTATTTTTCCCCCTAAAATTGGTGCTGTATTGGTTCCCTTATAATCAAATGCAATATATTTATGACTTTAATACCTATCAATGTTGAAAGAGTTAAATTGCTTCTCCCTGTTGTTCTAATAGACTGAAGTGTTAATGTTCTTATTTACTCCTAGTTTTCCCCCAGTTTTCCCCTAAGACTTTGAACTCCTTCCTTGTACTTCCATCCATCACCACTAGTGTCACTTTTTCCCCCTTTCAGTTCTACCTCTAAACTTTAAACCTTCTGATTATAACAAAAAGTACCCACAATTACCTTGATCTTCCTATTCTAAAGTGTCATTCATTACTGTTCTCTCTCTCTCTTACTACTAACGTTAAAACTTAGCTTACTGTCTCAGAGTTCCTTCACCCCTAGTTCTCCTAACCTATTTTAATCTAATATTTTCTCTCATAACATTTAAAACCTTTTCCCCTGACTTATTGACAAAATCTCTTACCACCAAATTTTAGAATATGTGATTGGGAAAGTTCCCCACCTGCTTCTGACTCATTACACACAGACTTGGCAAAACGACTAAACACCTTTTAGCCTAGCCTGAAATCCCTTAGTGTAAGAATGTAACCCAGAATAATAATCACCCCTTTTAACTTTTCAGACAGATTGTCTTAATAGACAGTCTAGTGTACATCTTATTGTACAATTCAATTCTCTTCCCAACACTACAATAACAGTATCTTCTAATATTAGTACTTTAAGAGTAATTAACCGTTTTACTACCTCAAATCCCTATCCTAATTCGTTATCAATTAGTGAGATGTTTAACCTCTTTAGGCTGAACACAGATAAGTTTTCCCCTATTCACTATCACTTCTAATGGCCGGTGGTTTCAACTGTTAACTATTTCCTCTTCTTCTCTAATCGATGCTCTCAGCTGATACCCCTTCCGGATATTCTCGGCACTCTAGAATATTTAGTGTTCACCTGAAGCACAGGTGATCTTCACTTGCTCGTTGATCTTCCTCTGTTTCTTCTTCTCCAATTCTGTGTCTGTCCAGAAACTGACAGTCGATATGGAACATCTGGTCCCCCCTTGGCGGGTACAATTGCCTTTGATATTGTTCAGTTAAAGCTGTAACAGTGATTGTTGATTTGATTCACTCTGATTCTTCATAACCAACACTTCTTTTCTTCTTCTCCACCACCAGTTATAAGTTGTATTTGATAGAGTTTTCTTCGTCCGGTTCTTCTCGTTGTGGACCTATCAGTATTCTTCAAAAGGTTATCTTCTAAGTTCTGTCCTCGAAATATCGTCTTCCATCATCTTCTTACTTTTCTTCAGCATCTTTGCCTCAATGTATTCTTCTTCTCCTCCAATTCTTGGGATTAAAAATGTTCTCCACAGGTTTTCTCCTTGTCTCTTCTGTATCTTCAGCGTCTCGAGCTGTTCCTCTAGCTCCCTTACCTCTCCCAAAGTCGTCTCTTCCTCCAGGCCTGATACGCCTCGGTCTATATCTCCTATTTCTTCTTTGCCAGTCATTGTAGGATAAAATCCTCTTGAACATACAACACCTTTAATCTCCAAATCTTCATCACTTTCTTCATCAGAACTCGAATCTCTTGTCTCCTTCTTCGTTCAACTTTCATCAGAGATCAAGTCTCCAGTATCCTTCTTTCCTCTCTTGCCACTTCCTTCTGATCACAGAGTCACCTCCACCCATGGCCTCTCATCAATCACTCTCATCGTCATCATCGTCATCTCCTTAAGTTCCCAGACATCTCGGTTTTCTTCCGTCTTCTGGATTCATCTTCATCGTTGTTTCTGCTCGTATTCGTCTTCATCTCTGATGCCATAATCACCCTGCTGGATGATGTCTTTCTGCTGAATCCATATGTGAGAAAGGTGTACTAACATCTGCCATTAGTCTTTCTAACACTACTCTAACCCTACTTTGATTAAAAAATGACTATTTTAATCAATTTTCCCCTATATCAAGCCCTTTATATTCCTTTATTGTGAACTATCCTATTTTAGACTATATAAGTTATATAGGCTTCCCCCTGTAATTCTTAATATAACCTAAACAAATCCATTAACCATCCTGAATAATTAACCCCAATTCCTATTCCTATGTCACCAATATCAATTAGTGTTGAGTATATCTTACCACAACCCATCAACTGCCAGTAAATGCAAGTTAGTCATCTTCAGACTAAAATACCCCTAAACAAAGCCTTTTAACCTTACAACCCTTCAATACTCCAATTCCCATAACCCCTTGCTCTATTAGCTCTAATTATCATAAATTTACAGAAGAATCCTCAATCCATCCTGGATTCCCAACACATCTGTAATTAAACCCCAGTGATGCACATAGCCTCCAAAATGCAATTTTTAATGAAATAGTATTTGCCAAGTCTCTGTAAAATCGTCATAACATCACATATCTTGTTAGGGAAAGATCCTGTAACCATAATCAGTACCAAAACCTTTTTGACTTGATCCTCTGCCACGTGACGTGATCACTTCCTGTATCTCCTCGCTCCCCCTCTCTCCTGTCTCTCATGACAAGGGACACAGACACAAGAACAGCGTTTAGTAGTTAATGCCATCACTGAGTATTTCCAACCATTCAATATTCATTCGTTCTACATTATTCACTCTAATACTAAACTCAGAATTAAATAGATCGCTCAAAAACCTTTTTTTTATTTTAATCCGTTATTTAATTATTTAATTAAATGTATTATAATCCGTTACCATATATTTAATTTATAAATTCAATAGGTACCCAAACAAGTTTCATCTTTAACCAATCGCAGTTTAAACTTATAAGATTCGTGTTAAACTCTCCCTGTGCCTATTTGTTCCGTCGTCTGTGTTCCTCTGTCTCCCCCTGCAGTTTAACCAATGTGTTGTTTTGCAGAATCCCACGCATGCGCAAATATCATTTTAACCTCATGCTTGAGTTTTAGCATCCCCTCGTGGTGTCGTTTAGTGCCGTAAAACAAAACGTTCCCTAATCTCGTGCCATAAACTCCCCTTTCTATAGTGTAGTGTCGCAAAATTAAACGCATGCGCACAACCATTCAAAAACCCCTTTTCACCGTGGAAGAAAGATTCTCTCTTCTCTCTCCCCAAACAGAATAATAACAGCCAGCTGTAACTTCCCATTTCCCCCTTATAGTCAAACAACATTTAACAGCGCTCACAAAACATACAACCCGACTTACAGACAGTGACAAGTTTAAGAGACTTTAATCCATCGCAATGGAATCTCTAAGGATATCCGTTAGCATGTAGCACGCAACACAATTAGCCTGTAGCATTAGCCTTTAGCTTAGCCTAAGGTACACTGTGACACAAAACCCAGTTAGCCGTTAGCATTAGCCGTTAACATCAGCATTTAGCCACGATGTACCACGTGACCTGAAACAACCCAGTCTTAGCTTCAGCCTCTAGCCAACTGCGGCCTACTAGCTATACAAATGAACACCCCGCACCGTGGCCCAATCATTGTCCATGATTATCAATAATATCTCCTTCTAACTTTTTGTTGCCTTAAGTTCTGGATAATCATAGAGAGGTAACCCCAAGCATTATAGTTCGTCAACCATACGATGAGTATATAACATACATATAATTCGTCCAGCTTAATAATCCCCAGAATTAACCCTACACCACATAACGCGTTGCAAGGATTTTATGGCCCATTCCTAAAGAATCGCCTCGATTCGAGGGCTTTTCCAGATCCCCCGGTGCCCTAATTATGCAGATATCTTCCCAACATTATTCTCTACCAATCCATTTGTACAATCCATTGTTGTAAACAGCGTTTACACATCAACCAAATTTAAAATATTTTCGTTCAGACTCCCAGTTAACAGCCATAACGCCACCCGAAACACGGTCGTAAGGGTACATTCCTCCAGTGTACATAAGCAGTAACAAACCAACAACTTAGCTGTGTTTAGTCGGGTCATGACTCCAAATCAAAGTCAGCTTGAGTTAGCTTGTCGACTCAAAATGCAGCAAAGAAGGATTGCATCATCCCTCCTGGCAAGCTCGCCATTCTGTCGTATATGATGAATGGTGATCATTATTGCTGTCAACAAAAGAAGTCTGCTCATACTGAACATTGATCATAAGGTTTATTCAGACCACAAGCTTCAGCATGAGTTTACAGACACGCGTGGTCCGGAGAGCAGTGTCGTCCAATTCTAATGTCTGCTCTGTCCTATCTTCTTCGTGTACCCCTATTTATAACCAATGCAACAAGATGGGCTCCCTCTTCTGGCCAGTTTACAATACACTTCCTGTCTATTATATGTTACATTATACTAACATAACCAACATTCCATTTCGTCATGAAAAACATTTAACAAAGGCATAATCTTCAGATACGATAGGTGCTTCAACAAAGTACTGAGTAAAGGGTCTGAATGCTTATGTAAATGTGATATTTCAGTTTTTTTATTTTTAATACATTTGCTAAAAAATCTAAAAACCTGTTTATGCTTTGTCATTATAGGGCATTGTGTGTAGATTGATGAGGGAAAAAAACAATTTAATCAATTTTAAAATAAGGCTGTAATGTAACAAAATGTGGAAAAGGTCAAGGGGTCTGAATACTTTCCGAATGCACTGTAAGAGCCGTCATAAAGGCTATGGGAATGTGGTTTCTGAAGGGGAGGTATGGGATAGGATGTTATGTTAACACTTGACAGGATACTAACACACAGGCCTCCTTAATGTACAGTACAAGGTAGGCTAATGCTGTACTGGTATGGTTTTTCTAATAGCACCGTTGGACTGGAAAAAATTTCACATACCCAATCATTACATTAAGTGTGTGAGAGGTTGGCTGCTGTGCGTCTCCCACAGTCCTCCTCATCCAATCAAACAACTCCCCTCCAGTGCTCTTCATCAATTATTGGCTCTTGGGCAAACTTCTGCTACCATATTGTCCCCCATTAGCCTTGGCTAATGTCAATATCCATATGTCTTCATTGTACACCCATAGGCTTTTACTGACTGATGGGGATGTACAGTATTTGGGAATGGAATGTTCTAGGGCTCGTTACCTTAACGAAGAGAGCTTTCACTATGGGCCTTGTTAGCTATCCCATGTGGTGTGTAAGATGATTGGAGAGATACACTATACACACCTGTACATGAGGTAACCAGAAACAACATGCATGTTGGTGTTAGAAATTTGGGAGGTGAAAATATATTTCCCTCTTGATTGACTTCAAATGTTATTTGCATGATGAAGGCTCTCTATATTTCAGCTTCATAAGAGAAGACATGCAAATGATGCTGATACAATATACCCACCCAGGCCTTATAGCAGTTGTTCCATAAAGAGCAGTACTCTGTCTGATATAAAATCACAATATTTCAGTTCCTAAAAACAATCTCAGTTGATGTAGGTAGCCTAGCGGTTAAGAGGTTGGTCCAGTATCCGAAATGTTGCTGGTTCGAATCCTTGAGCTGACTAGGTGAAAAATCTGTCAATGTGTCATTGAGCAAGGCACTTAACCCTAATTGATCCTGTAAGTCGCTCTGGATAAGAGCGTCTGCTAAATGACTAAAATGTAAAAAAAAAAAAATGATGTGCTGGTATGTGCTCTGTAAAGCTAGATAAAACAATTGACATCAGGATGAACTCGCAAAAATGAACATTCAACACTCAATGTTTCCCAATGTCTCTCCAATGCCTCCTCAATGTCTCCATCATCACAGGTGATTTAGCTAACCAACCTGGCCCATACCAGAGAGCTGAAATGTATTTAAGCGTCCAGCCCGCTACCCACCCTATGATTTAATGAAGCTCTGGCCTGCAGTTAGCACTCCCATCGCAGCCTGGCCTGGCCACCGGCCATTATTATTATGATTTGAACCAAGGATTATGAAACAATGGTGTGTGTGTGTGGTGTGTGCATGTGTGTTTGTGTGTGTGTAGGTGTGGTTGTGGGTGTAGTTGTGTGTGTCTGTGTGTGTTACATACAGTTGAAGTCGGAAGTTTACATACACCTTAGCCAAATACATTTAAACTCAGTTTTTCACAATTCCTAACATTTAATCCTAGTAACAATTCCCTGTCTTAGGTCAGTTAGGATCACCACTTTATTTTAAGAATGTGAAATGTCAGAATAATAGTAGAGAGAATGATTTATTTCAGCTTTTATTTCTTTCATCACATTCCCAGTGGGTCAGAAGTTTACATACACCAATTAGTGTTTGGTAGCATTGCCTTTCAATTGTTTAACTTGGGTCAAACGTTTCGGGTAGCCTTCCACAAGCTTCCCACAATAAGTTGGGTGAATTTTGGCCCATTCCTCCTGACAGAGTTGGTGTAACTGAGTCAGGTTTGTAGGTCTCCTTGCTCGCACACGCTTTTTCAGTTCTGCCCACACATTTTGCCACAATTTTTAAAGTATGCTTTGTGTCATTGTCCATTTGGAATACCCATTTGCGACCAAGCTTTAACTTCCTGACTGATGTCTTGAGATGTTGCTTCAATATATCCACATAATTTTCCTTCCTCATGATGCCATCTATTTTGTGAAGTGCACCAGTCCCTCCTGCAGCAAAGCACCCCCACAGCATGATGCTGCCACCCCCGTGCTTCACGGTTGGGATGGTGTTCTTCGGCTTGCAAGCAACCCCCTTTTTCCTCCAAACATAACGATGGTCATTATGGCCAAACAGTTCTATTTTTGTTTCATCAGACCAGAGGACATTTCTCCAAAAAGTACAATCTTTGTCCCCATGTGCAGTTGCAAACCGTAGTCTGGCTTTTTTATGGCGGTTTTGGAGCAGTGGCTTCTTCCTTGCTGAGTGACCTTTCAGGTTATGTCGATATAGGACTCGTTTTACTGTGGATATAGATACTTTTGTACCTGTTTCCTCCAGCGTCTTCACAAGGTCCTTTGCTGCTGTTCTGGGATTGATTTGCACTTTTCGCACCAAAGTACTTTCATCTCTAGGAGACAGAACGTGTCTCCTTCCTGAGCGGTATGACGGCTGCGTGGTCCCATGGTGTTTATACTTGCGTACTATTGTTTGTACAGATGAATGTTGTACCTTCAGGCGTTTGGAAATTGCTCCCAAATATGAACCAGACTTGTGGAAGTCTACAATGTTTTTTCTGAGGTCTTGACTAATTTCTTTTGATTTTCCCATGATGTCAAGCAAAGAGGCACTGAGTTTGAAGGTAGGCCTTGAAATACATCCACAGGTACACCTCCAATTGACTCAAATTATGTCAATTAGCCTATCAGAAGCTTCTAAAGCCATTACATCATTTTATGGAATTTTCCAAGCTGTTTAAAGGCACAGTCAACTTAGTGTATGTAAAGTTCTGACCCACTGGAATTGTGGTACAGTGAATTATAAGTGAAATAATCTGTCTGTAAACAATTGTTGGAAAAATGACTTGTGTCATGCACAATGTAGATGTCCTAACCGACTTGCCGAAACTATAGTTTGTTAACAAGAAATTTGTGGAGTGGTTGAAAAACGAGTTTTTATGACTCCAACCTAAGTGTATGTAAACTTCTGACTTCAACTGTAAATATAGTAATCTAGGCTTGGCCAGTCTTTTACTACAGTATAGGAGAACTCTGGATAAACCACTAGTGGTGATAAGGTTATGATAAGGTTATGATAAGGTTATGTCTACTCTTCAGATCTACTGTGGTGTTTACTGTACACATGCACACGCACACACACACACACACACACACACACACACACACACACACACAAACACACACGCACACAACACACATAAACACACACATCCATCTTAAGCTACAAGGAAAAGGTTGTTCAAACAGGTTGTTCATACATTTTAATGGATCTGGCTACAGTACACGGACAGACCGGATGACGATCATTGATCAAACACAGATGATGATCAATGGAGTCACTTAAACACAGTTTTCCTTCTGACGATTTATATATGATTCAACTCCTTCTGACGATTATATATGATTCAACTCCTTACGATTATATATGATTCAACTCCTTCTGATGATTATATGTGATTCAACTCCTTCTGACGATTATATAAGATTCAACAGGCTTTATATCCAGACAGTCATTAGTCTGGTCTGCCTCAGTCTGTGTTCCCCAGTCAGCCCTGTACTGATGTGGCTGGCTGATATTGGACTGCTGGGGTGGTCACATGACAGACTGTATTAAGTCACCGATGGATCATAATGTTTGTGATGGAGTAGGATTCACCTTGGCTTAGAAAGAAGGGCACCTTCATCACAGAGAGAGAATGATGAGATGCAGGATCCATATTAACCCTACACTCCTATAGGGAGAAACAAAGGGTTCTGGTGGATGACATAGAGAGAAACCTGTCCCAATGTATAACAAGTTGGGAGAGATGAAATGTGTCTCAGTGGCTACAGCACCACGTTAGAAGAAGTGAAAAATGTGTTGTTTGTCTTTTTCTCAGAACCCTTGACTGTGTAGTTTACTATTACTCTTCATGGTCTATGTATTATATTTCACGGTAACGGTTTACATCCGCTTTTCAAAAACAATGGTCTGTTATGTTTTTGTGGAGCTCTCAAATCTGAGCAGTTACCTCAGGTTTGACAGAACACAGATCCTCTTTAGCAGTGCACTGACTGTGGAACTGATGGGGGGGGGGGGGGTTGAGTCAGGAGTCAGAACAAGATAGTGTATAAACAAAGGACCTAAATAAATGAGAGCTAACACAGAGCCATTGAGGAGAACAGAGCAGAGCTTCTCCACACAACACACTGAGTGAAACTGTAAGGACACGACCACACTGTGATCCTGACTGAAAATGCCCAGGTTTTCC
>NC_139993.1:56237580-56513564 GCF_964263955.1 Coregonus lavaretus | reverse complement strand
TCTCTCTGTAGATTATCCACTCTCTCTCTCTCTCTGTAGATTATCCACTCTCTCTCTCTCTCTCTCTCCTCTCTCCTCTCTCTCTCTCTCTCTCTCTCTCTCTCTCTCTCTCTCTCTCCCTCTCTCTCTCTCTCTCTGTAGATTATCCACTCTCTCCTCTCTCTCTCTCTCTGTAGATTATCCACTCTCTCCTCTCTCTCTCTCTCTCTCTGTAGATTATCCACTCTCTCCTCTCTCTCTCTCTCTCTGTAGATTATCCACTCTCTCCTCTCTCTCTCTCTCTCTGTAGATTATCCACTCTCTCTCTCTCTCTCTCTCTCTCTGTAGATTATCCACTCTCTCCTCTCTCTCTCTCTCTCTGTAGATTATCCACTCTCTCTCCTCTCTCTCTCTCTCTCAATTCAATTCAATTTCAATTTAAGGGCTTTATTGTTATGGGAAACGTATGTTTAACATTGCCAAAGCAAGTGAAATAAACAATAAATATTAACAGTAAACATTACACTCAGAAGTTTCAAAAGAATAAAGACATTTCAAATGTCATATTATGTATATATACAGTGTTGTAACAATGTGCAAATAGTTAAATTACAAATGGGAAAATAAATAAACATAAATATGGGTTGTATTTACAATGGTGTTTGTTCTTCACTGGTTGCCCTTTTCTTGTGGCAACAGGTCACAAATCTTGCAGCTGTGATGGCACACTGTGGTTTTTCACCCAGTAGATAAGGGAGTTTATCGAATTTTGGGTTTGTTTTCTAATTCTTTGTGAATCGCTGTAATCTGAGGGAAATATGTGTCTCTAATATGGTCATACATTTGGCAGGAGGATAGGAAGTGCAGCTCAGTTTCCACCTCATTTTGTGGGCAGTGTGCACATAGCCTGTCTTCTCTTGAGAGCCAGGTCTGCCTACGGCGGCCTTTCTCAATAGCAAGGCTATGCTCACTGAGTCTGTACATAGTCAAAGCTTTCCTTACGTTTGGGTCAGTCACAGTGGTCATGTACATCTTGCTAGTAGGGCTGCTGCTTTCCGGTTTCAGTTTATTCAAAGGTTGCTTTATGGACCGGAAAATGTGGTTTGGAGAGGGGTGACAGGTCTTGTATTACAGCAGGTTGGGGGATTAGGTTTAAAGAAGGCTTTATTTTTGGTTGATAGTAGCCAGATTTCTAGTGAGGGAGTACCTCCATTTTACAGAGGCCTTCTTATGGTGTGGAGCATAATGAAGGTGTCCAGACGAACTTCAGCGGAGTCAGTGCATTGGCTGTTGGAGGAACCTCTGGTATATGGGGCAAGACTGGATTGTACAACTGCAGCTGTTCCACATTTCTCCAAAATTCTGGTGAAGAGCAAAATCATCACCTTAAAACAGTTAATGGCCATGGCTGGGCCCGCCTTAATGGATGGAAGATGGGTGGCTGAACATTTGGGGGTGAGGTCGGAAAGGATTGTCGGACAACTGCTGGGAAGCTGCAGGAAGGCTCTGTCAGCAGAAGAGTGGGGTATGCTGAATAATCACAAGAAGAAGGTATAAGATGAAAACGTCTCATTTCCAAGACTAGGGATTACACCCAATATCCCAGAGTCAGAAAGAACGGCGTTATTACTGGATTTGAGAGGGTTGGAAGAGGTGGGTTTGGATGAGGTGAATGGGAAAGACTTATATAGGGGGTGTGTCAAGGTGTTGAATAAAGATACATTGAAAAATAGAAAAGACACTCCATGGAGGGTAAAATTGGGCATTGACAACAAGGTAAAGCCAGCATGGAGAGCACTGTACAAGCCACCGTTACAAAAGGGTACTGGGGATATGCAATGGAGGGTTTTGCATGGCATTTTGTGTCATGAGCCCTCTCACTCCACCGGGTTACCACCTTAATTTGTTTCCACTATCTTCCACTCTGCTCACCACTCTCTCTCTACTCAGCCTAACTAGCTCCACCTGTCCCTGCTCTGCTCGGCTCTAATTACTCTGCCAGCTGCGCTGCATTACCCACTAACCTCTCCCAGTATTTTAAGTCCTGTCTTTCAGCTCTCCTTTGTCAGATCGTCTGCAAGCTCACACCCGGAACCTGTTTGCTCGCGCTTCTGGCTCACCCTTGTTTTGTGTCCCCGGACCTGCCTGATTCTTGGATACCCTTCTGCCCCAGGAAAACCAGACCTGCTTTCTGCCATTACGACTCCTGACTACTCTTCGACCCCGGTAACTCTGACCAGCCTTCTGCCTTGCTACAACGTTTTTGGATTTCCCTTGAACTGTACTTCTGCCTTGGTTCATCCGCCCCGTTGTGTCTGTGTTTCCTCCTCCCCCAGGACTTCTGGACCACCAACCACCGGCGTCACCGGACGCATCGCTGCCACTGGGGGGGGGCACAGACCCAGCACATTGGACGGAATAACCCCTGGAGCCTTCACTCACTCCCTACTTCCCTTTTCCCTTAAGTTTTAATAAACTTTCTGGTGTGACGCAATTGTGGTCCTCTTGTCGTCTGTCTGAACCGTGACAGTACGATCTGACCATCATGGACTCAGCGCACACTTCCCCCGACATGGAAACCGAAGAACCTGAGCAACCCACCGCCATGCTACGCCTGGAACACACTGAGAGAGAGCTAGGCCGCATGAGCGGCGACATCACCTCTCTGCTTCAGGTCGGCCACCAACAGCATCAGCAGTTCCAGCAGCACCAGCAGCAGTCCCAGCAGCAGCAACAACAACTCGCCATGATCATCCAACTCCTCACCAACCTTACCCCAGCCAGTCTGCCCACCAGCCCTGCCTCCGAGTTACCTGCCCCGGTCATTGCAGCCGCTGCCCCGGAACCCAAGATTGGAAACCCCGAGCGGTTCAACGGCGATTCTACCCAGGTCCGGCCATTCCTGACTAGCTGCCGACTTCAGTTCTCCTTGCAGCCAAGGACCTTCGCCACGGAGGGGGCTAAGGTCGGGTATGCCATCACTCACCTGACGGGCCGAGCTCGACTCTGGGGGACAGCAGAGTTCGAACGTCAAACCCCCGCATGTGCAACCTTCGACCTGTTTGCTGAGGAGATGCTGAAGGTGTTTGACCTGGATTCACCAACCGCAGAGGCGTCTCGTGAACTGTTCAGTATTCGACAAGGCAGACGTACAGTCGCAGACCATTCCATCGACTTCCGAACCCTGGCAAGACGTAGTTCTTGGAACACACCATCGTTGGTGGACGCGTTCTTCCATAGCTTGGCTGACTATATCAAGGACGAGTTGGTCTCCCATGAACTGCCTTCCACTCTTGATGAAGCCATCGCACTGACTGTCCGGATCGACAGAAGGATACAGACCCGTCGTCGTGAGAGGGGGCGCCAAGGTCCACCAACTACCGGCATTCGGAGAGATCCGACTGGGCTCCTGTCAGCTACTGCCACTCACCCAAGTCAGCTTGATCAGTCTGAGCCTATGGAGATTGGGCGAGCCTCTCTCACTCCTGCAGAGCGCCAGCGCCGCTTCACCTCAAACCTCTGCCTCTATTGTGGAGGTGATGGACATCGTGTGGTAACCTGCCCTTTAAAAGCCGAAGCTCACCGGGCATAGGGGGAGTCCGGTTGAGCTCAATGACCATCCAGTCCTCCGACCGCAAACCCCTGCTGCAAGTTCACCTCCGCCTCTCTGACTCAACTCACACCCTGGCTGCTCTGGTGGATTCTGGCGCCGAAGCCAACATAATGGACATCAAGCTGGCACGCCAACTGGGACTGGAGAACCTCCGTTTGACACCTCCTATTCCTGCCCGGGCACTGGACGGACACTTACTCGGATCGGTCACTCATGTCACGGCCCCGGTCTTGATGGGTCTGTCCGGAAACCATCAAGAAACTATCCAGTTTCACCTGCTCCCCTCTCCAGGCCAACCCCTCATCCTGGGTTACCCATGGCTCCGCCGGCACAACCCTCAGCTCGACTGGGTGACCGGGGTGATCAGGGAGTGGGGAGAGGACTGCCACCGAACCTGCCTGCTTGCTGCCGCACTACCCCCTCGGCCAGTACCTACTAACTCCGCTCCTGACCTCTCCCATGTCCCAGAATGCTACCATGGTCTCAGAGAAGTGTTTAACAAAGCAAGAGCCACATCTCTGCCCCCTCACCGACCGTACGACTGTGCCATCGACCTCCTCCCTGGAACAGCCCCTCCAAGGGGCCGTCTTTATTCGTTGTCTGCTCCTGAAAGAAAGTCCATGGAGGACTACATCAATGACTCTCTGTCCACAGGATTGATCCGTTCATCTTCATCTCCGGCTGGTGCTGGCTTCTTCTTTGTGGGGAAGAGGGACGGATCTCTTCGCCCCTGCATCGACTACAGGGGACTCAACGACATCACAGTGAAAAACCGTTACCCTCTCCCTCTGCTCACCTCTGCTTTTGAGTTGCTCCAGGGAGCCACTGTTTTTACCAAGTTGGATCTCAGAAACGCTTACCACCTAGTGCGGATCCGGGAGGGAGATGAATGGAAGACCGCATTCAATACACCAACAGGCCACTACGAGTATCTGGTTATGCCTTTTGGCCTCACCAATGCTCCTGCTGTGTTCCAGGCTCTAGTGAATGATGTACTGCGGGACATGTTAAACAAGTTTGTCTTCGTTTACCTGGATGACATCTTAATCTACTCCAGAAACCTGTCTGAACACACCCGCCATGTCCAGCAAGTCCTTCATCGTCTTCTGGAGAATTCCCTCTACGCCAAGGCAGAGAAATGTGAGTTTCACGTCAAGACAGTGGCCTTCCTGGGGTACATAGTGGCAGAGGGAAGTATCCAAATGGATCCTGCCAAAGTATCAGCAGTCACGTCATGGCCAGTTCCGGAGAACAGAAAGAAGCTGCAACAGTTTCTGGGGTTTGCTAACTTCTATAGAAAGTTTATCCGGAACTACAGTACCGTTGCTGCCCCTCTCACTGCTCTAACCAGCACCAAGCAACCCTTCACCTGGACCCCAGCAGCCGACAAGGCCTTCAGTACCCTCAAGGTAAGGTTCACCTCCGCTCCCATCCTCCAGATGCCTGATGTGGACCGGCAATTCATTGTGGAGGTGGACGCCTCGGATGTGGGAGTTGGTGCTGTGATTTCTCAGTGGGCTGCGGAGGATAGGAAGCTCCATCCCTGTGCCTTTTTCTCACGTCGGTTGTCCCCCTCTGAGTGCAATTACGACATAGGGAACCGAGAGCTGCTGGCTGTGAAGCTTGCCTTGGAGGAGTGGCGTCACTGGCTGGAGGGGTCCACCATTCCATTTCTCGTTTGGACCGATCATAAGAACTTGGAGTACATCCGCACGGCCAAACGGTTGAACTCCAGGCAGTCCCGCTGGGCCCTGTTCTTCACCAGGTTTAATTTCACTCTGTCATACCGGCCTGGATCACGCAACACCAAGCCAGACGCCCTCTCCCGTCAATTCCAGAAGGATGACAACCCCTCCAAGGATCCTGTGTCGATTCTGCCAAGTCCCTGCATCGTAGCAGCTCTGACCTGGGCTGTTGAGGAACAGGTGCTGGAAGCTCTCCGTAACCAGCCCGGTCCCAGCACTTGCCCAGCTGACCGCCTTTTTGTCCCCGAAAACCTGAGGTCCCAGGTCGTTCAGTGGGGACATGACTCCCGCCTAGCTTGTCACCCTGGCTCCACCCGCACTTACAACCTGCTCGCCCAGAGGTTCTGGTGGCCCTCTCTGAGAAAGGATGTACGGGAATTCGTCCAAGCCTGCCCCATCTGCAACCAACACAAGTCGTCCTGCCAGCCCCCAGCCGGATTGCTGCAGCCCCTGCCTGTGCCCAGACGTCCCTGGTCTCACATCGCCCTTGACTTTGTCACGGGGCTGCCCCCTTCAAGTGGCATGACCGTCATTCTCACCATAGTTGACCGATTCAGCAAGATGGCACACTTCATTCCCCTCCCCAAGCTCCCAACCGCCAAGGAGACCGCCCAGGTGGTCCTGGAACACGTCTTCCGGATCCACGGACTGCCAAAGGATGTAGTTTCTGACCGTGGTCCACAATTCTCCTCCGCTTTTTGGAAGGAGTTCTGTCACCTGCTGGGAGCCACAGTCAGTCTGACTTCCGGATTCCATCCCCAATCCAATGGGCAGTCAGAGCGGGCGAATCAGGAGCTCGAGAAGGCACTGCGATGCATGACTTCACGCAACCCCCACTCCTGGTCGCAGCAATTGACATGGGTGGAGTACGCACACAATTCTCTGACCTGCTCTGCCATCGGTATGTCCCCTTTCCAATGTGTTTATGGATACCAGCCTCCTCTATTTGCCAGCCAGGAAGGGGAGGTTACTTGCCCATCTGCACTTGCTTTTGCCCGTCGATGTCGCCGCACCTGGTCACAGGCCCGAGCCACACTCCTCAGATCCATTGCCAGCTACACTACCGGGGCCAACCGTCGGAGAATCCCTGCTCCCACCTACCATGTTGGTCAAAGGGTGTGGTTGTCGTCAAAGAACCTGCCACTCAGGGTGGAGTCGCAAAAGCTGGCACCTCGGTTCATTGGGCCATTCCCTATCATAAGAGTGATTAGCCCAACTGCTGTCCGGCTCCAACTGCCTAATTCCATGAGGGTGCACCCCACTTTCCATGTGTCTAAGATTAAGCCCATTCATGAGAGTCCGCTGGTCCCTGCTGCGCCTTGTCCTCCTCCTCCACAGCTCGTCGATGGTGGTCTGGTTTACACCGTCCGCCGCCTGCTTCGGTCCAGACGGAGGGGTAGGGGTCTCCAGTACCTCATTGACTGGGAGGGCTATGGACCTGAGGAAAGGACCTGGGTGCCAGCTAGTCGGATTGTGGATAGGACTCTCATCACCGCCTTCCACCAACGGCATCCTGATCAACCTGCAATCCGTAGGGGCCGCCCCAGAGGGATCCCTAACCGTCCTGCCCGCTCGGCTTCCTGTCCTGTGCCTGATCCTGTCTCGGGACCTGTCCCATCTCCCGACCACGGCCCTCCGGCTTCCTCCGAGGATGAGGACGTTCGCTCGGACCGTTCGGAGGAGTTCTAGCCCTCCTCCGGCTCCCCTCCTCCCGCCCGGCGTGGTGTTGCTCTTGGGACTTCTGGGGCCGTCCCTTGGGGGGGGGGTTCTGTCATGAGCCCTCTCACTCCACCGGGTTACCACCTTAATTTGTTTCCACTATCTTCCACTCTGCTCACCACTCTCTCTCTACTCAGCCTAACTAGCTCCACCTGTCCCTGCTCTGCTCGGCTCTAATTACTCTGCCAGCTGCGCTGCATTACCCACTAACCTCTCCCAGTATTTTAAGTCCTGTCTTTCAGCTCTCCTTTGTCAGATCGTCTGCAAGCTCACACCCGGAACCTGTTTGCTCGCGCTTCTGGCTCACCCTTGTTTTGTGTCCCCGGACCTGCCTGATTCTTGGATACCCTTCTGCCCCAGGAAAACCAGACCTGCTTTCTGCCATTACGACTCCTGACTACTCTTCGACCCCGGTAACTCTGACCAGCCTTCTGCCTTGCTACAACGTTTTTGGATTTCCCTTGAACTGTACTTCTGCCTTGGTTCATCCGCCCCGTTGTGTCTGTGTTTCCTCCTCCCCCAGGACTTCTGGACCACCAACCACCGGCGTCACCGGACGCATCGCTGCCACTGGGGGGGGGCACAGACCCAGCACATTGGACGGAATAACCCCTGGAGCCTTCACTCACTCCCTACTTCCCTTTTCCCTTAAGTTTTAATAAACTTTCTGGTGTGACGCAATTGTGGTCCTCTTGTCGTCTGTCTGAACCGTGACATTTTGTAATATAAGAGAAACAATTTTTCACTGTATTATGGAGTGTGAGAGGATAAAACCTCTCTTGGAAATGCTGGAGTCTTTGTTTAAAGCTGTAGGGGAGATTTTCAATAACACTGTTTTTATTTTGGGGCTTCAATATAGTAAGCAACAGAAAAGAAAATGTCAACTGTTAAATTTTATTTTGAGACAAGCTAAGATGTCAACTTTTCTGAGTAGGAAACATAAGATAGAAACGGGATATGGGCAGGATGTAAGATGTGTTTTTAAAGGATTAGTGAAAGCGAGAATAAAAGTGGATTTTCAGTTCTTCTCGGCTGTAAAAGATCTCCCATTGTTTGAGGGAGGAGAAGTGGGCTTACGAAGGAGCGGTTTGTTTTGTGGAGGAGGGGAAACTATTTTTTGTTGATGAAATGAGTTGAATGTATATGTTGTTTTGTATTTTTATTTAATTTCTTTGTATTTTTGTTTAAATTTTTATTTAGGAATGACATTTGTTGTTTCATTTCTGAAAAGGCAGTGTGCCATTATTTATGTTAACACTTGAGTATAAAATAAAGGTTTTATAAAAACTCAACCTCTCTCACTCTCTCTCTGTATCCTCTCCTCTCCTCTCCTCTCCTCTCCTCTCCTCTCCACTCCACTCCACTCCACTCCACTCTACTCCTCTCCTCTCCTTCTCTTTCTCTCTCTCCTCCCTCTGTAGAGTATTCTCTCTCTCCTCTCTCTTCCCTCTCTCCGCCCTATCTCCTATCTCTCTTCTCTCTCTCTCTTTCTTTCTCTTTCTCTCCTCCCTCTCTCCTCTCTCTCCTCCCTCTCTCCTCTCTCCAGCCTCTCTGGTCCTGCTCTAGCCTGGATGCTTCCTGTGGGTTAGCTGTACTGTGTAGTATGAAAAAATCAAATAATAATGTATGCACTCAGTAACTGTAAGTCTCTCTGGATAAGAGCGTCTGCTAAATGACTAAAATGTAAATGTAGTAGGCCCCTCCCTCATTGTTATTGGCTTTGGGCATAAGTA
Organism: Coregonus lavaretus; assembly: GCF_964263955.1. NCBI lineage: Eukaryota > Metazoa > Chordata > Actinopteri > Salmoniformes > Salmonidae > Coregonus > Coregonus lavaretus. The sequence continues at coordinate 56,504,775 of NC_139993.1, read as the reverse complement.
GACTAGAGTAGGGCATGGGCTTGGCTTAGTGTGATGTTTGACCTCATAAAGGGTGGGATTAGAATAGGTGAGATGGTGTGTGTTTCTGTACGTGTGTGTGTTAGATGTGAGTTTATGTGTGTGTGTGTGTGTGTGTGTGTGTGTGTTTGTGTGTGAGGGGGGCTCTACCCTTAGCTGGGGGGTTGTTATTGGATTCCAGCGTGTGTTGAGTGGCGGTGCAGAAGCACAGCTGCAGGCAACAGAGAAACGGCCTGATTAAATAACATCTAAGACACCCTTACAGCAAGGCCCACTGATGACCCAATACCCAGCCAGCTCAGGCTTAGTTGTGTGGGTTTGTGTGTGTGTGTGTTTGCGTGCGTGTGTGTGCCTGTGGTGTTTGTGGGATGGCGCATAGATTGCTTTATGTGTGTCAGAGGCATCACTGGGAAGGAACACTCTCCATTTAAATTGAATAGTCAGGATGAAAAACACAGTGCGGTGTGTCCCTGCACACACAGCCTTCATCAAGCCACTAACCAACCTAATCTATTCCTACCAGGTACATGTAATCGTTGCAATATCTCACTCTCACTCTCTGTGGCCAGATACAGTCTGCCACTCGCTGTGTAGCAACTCATACAGTCTGCCACTTGCTGTGTAGCAACTTGGGCTGTCCCCGACAAAAAAAAATGTTGGTCAACTGAAAGTCATCTGTTCTTTCAACCAATCGATTGGTTGACATTTTTCAACGTGTATTTTTCCATATATACAGTGGGGAGAACAAGTATTTGATACACTGCCGATTTTGCAGGTTTTCCTACTTACAAAGCATGTAGAGGTCTGTAATTTTTATCATAGGTACACTTCAACTGTGAGAGACAGAATCTAAAACAAAAATCCAGAAAATCACATTGTATGATTTTTAAGTAATTCATTTGCATTTTATTGCATGACATAAGTATTTGATACATCAGAAAAGCAGAACTTAATATTTGGTACAGAAACCTTTGTTTGCAATTACAGAGATCATATGTTTCCTGTAGGTCTTGACCAGGTTTGCACACACTGCAGCAGGGATTTTGGCCCACTCCTCCATACAGACCTTCTCCAGATCCTTCAGGTTTCGGGGCTGTCGCTGGGCAATACGGACTTTCAGCTCCCTCCAAATATTTTCTATTGGGTTCAGGTCTGGAGACTGGCTGGGCCACTCCAGGACCTTGAGATGCTTCTTACGGAGCCACACCTTAGTTGCCCTGGCTGTGTGTTTCGGGTCGTTGTCATGCTGGAAGACCCAGCCACGACCCATCTTCAATGCTCTTACTGAGGGAAGGAGGTTGTTGGCCAAGATCTCGCGATACATGGCCCCATCCATCCTCCCCTCAATATGGTGCAGTCGTCCTGTCCCCTTTGCAGAAAAGCATCCCCAAATAATGATGTTTCCACCTCCATGCTTCACGGTTGGGATGGTGTTCTTGGGGTTGTACTCATCCTTCTTCTTCCTCCAAACACGGCGAGTGGAGTTTAGACCAAAAAGCTATATTTTTGTCTCATCAGACCACATGACCTTCTCCCATTCCTCCTCTGGATCATCCAGATGGTCATTGGCAAACTTCAGACGGGCCTGGACATGCGCTGGCTTGAGCAGTGGGACCTTGCGTGTGCTGCAGGATTTTAATCCATGACGGCATAGTGTGTTACTAATGGTTTTCTTTGAGACTGTGGTCCCAGCTCTCTTCAGGTCATTGACCAGGTCCTGCCGTGTAGTTCTGGGCTGATCCCTCACCTTCCTCATGATCATTGATGCCCCACGAGGTGAGATCTTGCATGGAGCCCCAGACCGAGGGTGATTGACCGTCATCTTGGACTTCTTCCATTTTCTAATAATTGCGCCAACAGTTGTTGCCTTCTCACCAAGCTGCTTGCCTATTGTCCTGTAGCCCATCCCAGCCTTGTGCAGGTCTACAATTTTATCCCTGATGTCCTTACACAGCTCTCTGGTCTTGGCCATTGTGGAGAGGTTGGAGTCTGTTTGATTGAGTGTGTGGACAGGTGTCTTTTATACAGGTAACGAGTTCAAACAGGTGCAGTTAATACAGGTAATGAGTGGAGAACAGGAGGGCTTCCTAAAGAAAAACTAACAGGTCTGTGAGAGCCGGAATTCTTACTGGTTGGTAGGTGATCAAATACTTATGTCATGCAAATTAATTACTTAAAAATCATACAATGTGATTTTCTGGATTTTTGTTTTAGATTCCGTCTCTCACAGTTGAAGTGTACCTATGATAAAAATTACAGACCTCTACATGCTTTGTAAGTAGAAAAACCAGCAAAATTGGCAGTGTATCAAATACTTGTTCTCCTCACTGTAGATACACCTTATGTGTTTTAATAAAATCAACTATATGCATTGAGCTTGTCTGATGCTTTAAGCTTACTGTTTGATGAAATAAGACACAAATGAAGAGGGAGCCAGATATCTAGATAACCAGAAGAAAAAAACTTTAACCTGACCCAACCATTCTCCTCCTTCTCCTGCTGGCTTTAGCAGATTCTGCCATTACTCTCCTGAAGTTGCCGGTAATAGGCTACACGAGGAATCGGCAACCTTTCTCATGTGGAATGCCAATTTATCTTACCATTTCTACCGATCTGCGTGCCTGTTATGGTTTTCATATGCACATTTTTGTGGAACAGTTTTATTTCATTTCTAATAACATCTTCATACAGTGGGGAAAAAAAGTATTTAGTCAGCCACCAATTGTGCAAGTTCTCCCACTTAAAAAGATGAGAGAGGCCTGTAATTTTCATCATAGGTACACGTCAACTATGACAGAAAAATTTAGAAAAAAAATCCAGAAAATCACATTGTAGGATTTTTAATGTATTTATTTGCAAATTATGGTGGAAAATAAGTATTTGGTCACCTACAAACAAGCAAGATTTCTGGCTCTCACAGACCTGTAACTTCTTCTTTAAGAGGCTCCTCTGTCCTCCACTCGTTACCTGTATTAATGGCACCTGTTTGAACTTGTTATCAGTATAAAAGACACCTGTCCACAACCTCAAACAGTCACACTCCAAACTCCACTATGGCCAAGACCAAAGAGCTGTCAAAGGACACCAGAAACAGAATTGTAGACCTGCACCAGGCTGGGAAGACTGAATCTGCAATAGGTAAGCAGCTTGGTTTGAAGAAATCAACTGTGGGAGCAATTATTAGGAAATGGAAGACATACAAGACCACTGATAATCTCCCTCGATCTGGGGCTCCATGCAAGATCTCACCCCGTGGGGTCAAAATGATCACAAGAACGGTGAGCAAAAATCCCAGAACCACACGGGGGGACCTAGTGAATGACCTGCAGAGAGCTGGGACCAAAGTAACAAAGCCTACCATCAGTAACACACTACGCCGCCAGGGACTCAAATCCTGCAGTGCCAGACGTGTCCCCCTGCTTAAGCCAGTACATGTCCAGGCCCGTCTGAAGTTTGCTAGAGTGCATTTGGATGATCCAGAAGAGGATTGGGAGAATGTCATATGGTCAGATGAAACCAAAATAGAACTTTTTGGTAAAAACTCAACTCGTCGTGTTTGGAGGACAAAGAATGCTGAGTTGCATCCAAAGAACACCATACCTACTGTGAAGCATGGGGGTGGAAACATCATGCTTTGGGGCTGTTTTTCTGCAAAGGGACCAGGACGACTGATCCGTGTAAAGGAAAGAATGAATGGGGCCACGTATCGTGAGATTTTGAGTGAAAACCTCCTTCCATCAGCAAGGGCATTGAAGTTGAAACATGGCTGGGTCTTTCAGCATGACAATGATCCCAAATACACCGCCCGGGCAACGAAGGAGTGGCTTCGTAAGAAGCATTTCAAGGTCCTGGAGTGGCCTAGCCAGTCTCCAGATCTCAACCCCATAGAAAATCTTTGGAGGGAGTTGAAAGTCCGTGTTGCCCAGCGACAGCCCCAAAACATCACTGCTCTAGAGGAGATCTGCATGGAGGAATGGGCCAAAATACCAGCAACAGTGTGTGAAAACCTTGTGAAGACTTACAGAAAACGTTTGACCTGTGTCATTGCCAACAAAGGGTATATATCAAAGTATTGAGAAACTTTTGTTATTGACCAAATACTTATTTTCCACCATAATTTGCAAATAAATTCATTAAAAATCCTACAATGTGATTTTCTGGAGAAAAAAAATCTCATTTTGTCTGTCATAGTTGACGTGTACCTATGATGAAAATTACAGGCCTCTCTCATCTTTTTAAGTGGGAGAACTTGCACAATTGGTGGCTGACTAAATACTTTTTTCCCCCACTGTATCTCAAAATCATTGTGATGTGGTTATTCAAAATTCTATTCAAATCTACACCACCGTTCAAAAGTTTGGGGTCACTTAGAAATGTCCTTGTTTTCGAAAGAAAAGCAATTCTTTGTTTCTGGCCATTTTGAGCCTGTAATCGAACCCACAACTGCTGATGCTCCAGATACTCAACTAGTCTCAAGAAGGCCAGTTTTATTGCTTATTTAATCAGCACAACAATTTTCAGCTGTGTTAACATAATTGCAAAAGGGTTTTCTAATGATCAATTAGCCTTTTAAAATGATAAACTTGGATTAGCAAACACAACGTGCCATTGGAAAACAGGACTGACTGATGGTTGCTGATAAGCGTATATAGGCCCATTATGTAGATATTCCATTAAAAATCAGCCGTTTCCAGCTACAATAACCATTTACAACATTACCAATGTCTACACTGTATTTATGATCAATTTGATGTTATTTTAATGGACAAAACATTTGTTTTTCTTTAAAAAACAAGGACATTCCTAAGTGACCCCAAACTTTTGAACCGTAGTGTACATATTTTGTTTTTGCTCAGAAAACTTGGGGGGGGGGGGGGCAAATAAAACCAAATTCGGCCAGTTAGGGAACCGTGGTCTATATGAATGCAGCTGCCACTGTATTGAAGCCATTGTACACTGTTTATCATAGCGCACTACGCTTTATTACAGGTGATAGGTTCAGTACACATCACTGCATTCTGTATCAGAAAAGTAGGCTGGCCTCCTGTAGCTCAGTTGGTAAAGCATGGCGCTTGCAACACCAGGGTTGTGGGTTCGATTCCCACAGGGGGCTAGTATGAAAAATGTATGCACTCACTAACTGTAAGTCGCTCTGGATAAGAGTGTCTGCTAAATGACTAAAATGTAAAAAATGTTTTTTACTTTTCTTGTATTGATGTGAATATTGATGTGTATATTGATGTGTGTAGTGATGCGTATAGTGATGTGTATATTGGTGTGTATTGATGTGTAAACAGGGCTCATCTGTGAAAAAGATCTTGGTCTTAGCATGACTCCCTGTCAAAATAAAGGTACAAAATAAATACATTTTGAGACTGCCATTTGACATTATGATCATTGGGCCTTCCATGTTACAGCTCTGCTGCTATACACAATTTTACATTTTAGTCATTTAGCAGACGCTCTTATCCAGACCGACTTACAGTTATTGAGTGCATACATGTTTTCATACTCCCACGGGGGGTGGGAAACAAACCCACAACCCTGGCGTTGCAAATGCCATGCTCTACCAACTGAGCTACACGGGGGCCTTGACCTGGCACTTGACCTGGCATCAACTCCAACAGCTCCATCATGGGGTTCCATTACAGGGGGATTATGACTGATCTCTGAAAACAACTCCCCTCTCCTCATGTCAGGCTCTGCTGTAGGATCACACACCGGCTCTTCAGGCCCTGTGTAGCATTAAATACTAGCTCCTCTCATCCTTAGCATTCATCAGACGTGTTAGAGGATCACAGGAGGCTATTGTACTGCATATTTAAACAGGTAATGCTACATGAGTAGCTCCCTTTTGATCAGGCTTTGATAAACCTACTCTGATATCAAATGATTTTCATATAAATTCGGTGAAGCCTGAATTCCCTCCTGACCACCTGCAACTGACATATGAGTGTGTCTAGAAGTAATGCTTTTTTCAGAGGAATTATTCAGTCTGTAATTTATAGTGTTGCCAAAGAGAAGAAGAAACTAGTAATTTCAGACCTTGTTTGTGTGCTCTACTGACTGTACATGATGTAATAAACTGTGTTTTAATAGGACTGTATCATATCACTCCAGTGTGGCCTCATAGTCTCTCTGGCAGCCAGTCTCCTCCTGTTGGCTTTCACCTTCTGAGTTCATTAATGCATGGTAAAGACACTCCATTATTCATTGTGGCTGGGCTAACAGTGAGACACATGTGGAGCTAGTTCTGCTAGCAGACAGACAGACAGACACCTAGGTCTCACACCTCATGCCTTCTAACACAGTGCCAACCTCATCAAATCAAATCAAGTTTTATTTGCCACATGCGCCGAATACAACAGGTGTAGAAATTACAGTGAAATGCTTACTTACAAGCCCTTAACCAACAATGCAATTTTTAAGAAAAAAATATTGTTAAGTAAAAAATAGATATGTAAAATATAGAGCAGCAGTAAAATAAAATAACAGTAGGGAGGCTATATACAGGGGGTACCGGTACAGAGTCAATGTGCGGGGGCACCGGTTAGTCGAGGTAATATGTACATATGGGTAGAGTTAAAGTGACTATGCTGTGAAGAAGCCTTTTGGATCTAGACTTCGCGCTCCGATTCTGCTTGCCGTGCAGTAGCAGAGAGAACAGTCTATGACTAGGGTGGCTGGAGTCTTTGATCATTTTTAGGGCCTTCCTCTGACACCACCTGGTATAGAGGTCCTGGATGGCAGGAAGCTTGGCCCGAGTGATGTACTGGGCCGTAAGCACTACCCTCTGTAGTGCCTTGCGGTCGGAGGCCGAGCAGTTGCCATACCAGGCGGTGATGCAACCAGACAGGATGCTCTCGATGGTGCAGCTGTAGAACTTTTTGAGGATCTGAGGACCCATGCCAAATATTTTCAGTCTCCTGAGGGGGAATAGGCTTTGTCGTGCCCTCTTCACGACTGTCTTGGTGTGTTTGGACCATGATAGTTTGCTGGTGATGTGGACACCAAGAAACTTGAAGCTCTCAACCTGTTCTACTACAGCCCCGTCGATGAGAATGGGGGCGTGCTCAGTCCTCTTTTTTTTCCTGTAGTCCACAATCATCTCCTTTGTCTTGATCACATTGAGGGAGAGGTTGTTGTCCTGGCACCACACGGCCAGGTCTCTGACCTCCACCCTATCGGCTGTCTCATCGTTGTCGGTGATCATATCAGGCCTACCACTGTTGTGTCGTCGGCAAACTTAATGATGGTGTTGGAGTCGTGCTTGGCCATGCAGTCATGGGTGAACAGGGAGTACAGGAGGGGACTGAGCACGCATCCCTGAGGGGCCCCCGTGTTGAGGATCAGTGTGGCAGATGTGTTGTTACCTACCTTTACCACCTGGGGGCGGCCCGTCAGGGTGTTGAACGCTGAGCTGTAGTCAATGAATAGCATTCTCACGTAGGTGTTCCTCTTGTCCAGGTGGGAAAGGGCAGTGTGGAGTGCAATAGAGATTGCATCATCTGTAGATCTGTTGGGGCGGTATGCAAATTGGAGTGGGTCTAGGGTTTTTGGGATAATGGTGTTGATGTGAGCCATGACCAGCCTTTCAAAGCACTTCATGGCTACAGACGTGAGTGCTATGGGTCGGTAGTCATTTAGGCAGGTTATCTTAGTGTTCTTGGGCACAGGGACTATGGTGGTCTGCTTGAAACATGTTGGTATTACAGACTCAGTCAGGGACATGTTGAAAATGTCAGTGAAGACACTTGCTAGTTGGTCAGCGCATGCTCGGATTACACGTCCTGGTAATCCGTCTGGCCCTGCGGCCTTGTGAATGTTGACCTGTTTAAAAGTCTTACTCACATCGGCTACGGAGAGCGTGATCACATAGTCATCCGGAACAGCTGGTGCTCTCATGCATGCTTCAGTGTTGCTTGCCTCGAAGTGAGCATAGAAGTGATTTCGCTCGTCTGGTAGGCTTATGTCACTGGAAGCTCACTGGAAGCTCACAGCTGTTCTTCCCTTTGTAGTCTGTAATAGTTTTCAAGTCCTGCCACATCCGACGAGCGTCGGAGCCGGTGTAGTACGATTCAATCTTAGTCCTGTATTGCCTCTTTGCCTCTTTGATGGTTCGTCGGAGGGCGTAGCAGGATTTCTTATAAGCGTCTGGGTTAGAGTCCCGCTCCTTGAAAGCGGCAGCTCCACCCTTTAGCTCAGTGCAGATGTTGCCTGTAATCCATGTCTTCTGGTTGGGGTATGTACGTACGGTCACTGTGGGGACGACGTCATCAATGCACTTATTGATGAATGCAGTGACTGATGTGGTGTACTCCTCAATGCTATCGGAAGAATCCCGGAACAAATTCCAGTCTGTGCTAGCAAAAGAGTCCTGTAGCTTAGCATCTGCGTCATCTGACCACTTCCTTATTAACCGAGTCACTGGTGCTTCCTGCTTTAGTTTTAGCTTATAAGCAGGAATCAGGAGGATAGCTTTATGGTCAGATTTGCCAAATGGAGGGCGAGGGAGCGCTTTTTACGCATCTCGGTGTGTGGAGTAAAGGTGGTCTAGTGTTTTTTTTCCTCTGGTTGCACATTTAACATGCTGGTAGAAATTAGGCAGAATGGATTTAAGTTTCCCTGCATTAAAGTCCCCGGCCACTAGGAGCGCTGCCTCTGGATGAGCGTTTTCCTGTTTGCTTATGGCAAAATACAGCTCGTTGAGTGCAATCTTATCCCCAGCATCGGTTTGTGGTAGTAAATAGACAGCTACGAAAAATATAGATGAAAACCCTGTTTGTAAATAGTGTGGTCTACAGCTTATCATGAGATACTCTACCTCAGATGAGCAAAACCTAGAGACTTCCTTAATATCAGATTTCGTGCACCAGCTGTTGTTTAGAAATATACACAGACCTCCACCCCTTCTCTTACCGGAGTCAGGCGTTCTACCCTGCAGATGTAGCGTATATTCCGCCAGCTGTTTGTTGTCCATGTCGTCGTTCAGCCACGACTATGTGAAACATAAGATATTACAGTTTTTAATGTCCTGTTGGTAGGATAACCTTAATCTTAGGTTGTCCAATTTATTTTCAATTGATTGAACATTGGTTAATAGGATTGATGGAAGAGGCAGTTTACTCGCTCACCGTCGGATCCTTACAAGGCACCCTGACCTACGTCCATGATATCTCCGTCTCTTTCTCATGCGAATGACGGGGATTTGGGCCTTGTCTGGTGTCTGTAGGATATCCTTCGCGTCCGACTCGTTGAAGAAAAAATCTTCGTCCAATACGAGGTGAGTAATCGCTGTCCTGATATCCAGAAGCTCTTTTTGGTCATAAGAGACGGTGGCAGAAACATTATGTACAGAATAAATTACAAATAACGCAGAAAAAACACACATAACAGTACAATTGGTTAGAGGGCTGTAAAACGGCAGCCATCTTCTCCGGCGCCATTCCACCTCCCGTTTACACACATTAAAGCCTCAGAAAGCATTTAAGAAAAGGAAAAAGGACATTCATGGAATTCAATCACAGCTGTGAAACGTAACTGAATGAATCTAAGCCTGAAGGTAATGGAATTCTGCTATCCACATCAGAATGTCTACTCCACTTTACACCTAAACCAGACAACTATTTCTATTTCACTATATTTATTTATATATTCCCTCCCTCCTGGTCTGTTTAAATGGTGGTGGCAATATTTACTCAGTGTTTGTCATGCCAATAAAGCAATTTAAATGAGAGAGAGAGTTCCTGGACAAAACTTTTCACTGTAATAGTGAAGGCGTAAACCTGGCAGTAGAAAACCTAAACAGTATATTTGACCTCTCAGCTTTCCTATCAAACCTAAAAATGTCAAACAGAAAACCAAAGAAAATTAACAACAATGACAAATAGTTTGATGAAGAATGCATAAATCTAAGAAAGAAATTGAGAAACCTATCCAACCAAAAACATAGAGACCCAGAAAACCTGAGCCTACGCGTTCACTACGGTGAATCACTAAAACAATACAGAAATACACTAAAAGAAGGAACAGCATGTCAGAAATCAGCTCAATGTAATTGACAAATCCATAGACTCTAACCACTTCTGGGAAAATTGGAAAACACTAAACAAACAACAACACAAAGAGCTATCAATCTATCCAAAACGGAGATGTATGGATAAAACACTTCTCCAATCTTTTTGGCCCCATAACAAAGAACAAACAGCAAACACATATACATGATCAAATGCAAATCTTAGAATCAACTATTAAAGACTACCAGAACGCACTGGATTCTCCAATTACACTGAATGACCCACAGGACAAAATACAATCCCTCCAACCCAAAAAGGCCTGTGGTGTTGATGGTATCCTCAATTAAATAATAAAATATACAAACCACTAATTCCAATTGGCTATACTTAAACTCTTTAACAACATCCTTAGCTCTGGCATCTTCCCTAATATTTGGAACCAAGGACTGATCACCCCAATCCACAAAAGTGGAGACAAATTTGACCCCAGTAACTACCGTGGGATATGCGTCAACAGCAACCTTGGGAAAATCCTCTGCATTATCATTAACAGCAGACTCAAATCAAATCAAATCAAATTGTATTGGCCACATGCGCCGAATACAACAGGTGCAGACATTACAGTGAAATGCTTACTTACAGCCCTTAACCAACAGTGCATTTATTTTTAATAAAAAAGTAAAACAAAACAACATCAAAAAAGTGTTGAGAAAAAAAGAGCAGAAGTAAAATAAAATAACAGTAGGGAGGCTATATATACAGGGGGGTACCGGTGCAGAGTCAATGTGCGGGGGCACCGGCTAGTTGAGGTAGTTGAAGTAATATGTACATGTGGGTAGAGTTAAAGTGACTATGCATAAATAATTAACAGAGTAGCAGCAGCGTAAAAAGATGGGGTGGGGGGGCAGTGCAAATAGTCCGGGTAGCCATGATTAGCTGTTCAGGAGTCTTATGGCTTGGGGGTAGAAGCTGTTGAGAAGTCTTTTGGACCTAGACTTGGCACTCTGGTACCGCAGGACTCGTACATTTCCTCAGCGAAAACAATGTTCTGAGCAAATGTCAAATTGGCTTTTTACCAAATTACCGTACGACAGACCACGTGTTCACCCTGCACACCCTAATTGACAAACAAACAAACTAAAACAAAGGCAAAGTCTTCTCATGCTTTGTTGATTTCAAAAAAGCTTTTGACTCAATTTGGCATGAGGGTCTGCTATACAAATGGATGGAAAGTGGTGTTGTGGGAAAAATATACGACATTATAAAGTGGACAAAAAACACACATTTCTTTCAATAGGGCCGTAGGGTGAGACAGGGATGCAGCTTAAGCCCCACCCTCTTCAACATATATATCAACGAATTGGCGAGGGCACTAGAACAGTCTGCATCACCCGGCCTCACCCTACCAGAATCTGAAGTCAAATGTCTACTGTTTGCTGATGATCTGCTTCTGTCCCCAACCAAGGAGGATCTTCTGCACAGATTCTGTCAGACCTGGGCCCTGACAGTAAATCTCAGTAAGACAAAAATAATGGTGTTCCAAAAAAGGTCCAGTTGCCAGGACCACAAATACAAATTCCATCTAGACACCGTTGCCCTCATCTAAATCTCAGTAAGACAAAAAAGATACATACCTCGGCCTAAACATCAGCACCACAGGTAACTTCCACAAAGCTGTGAACGATCTGAGAGACAAGGCAAGAAGGGCCTTCTATGCTATCAAAAGGAACATATAATTCAACATACCAATTAGGATATGACTAAAAATACTTGAATCAGTTATAGAACCCATTGCCCTTTATGGTTGTGAGGTCTGGGGACCGCTCACCAACCAAGAATTCACAAAATGGGACAAACACCAAATTGAGACTCTGCATGCAGAATTCTGCAAAAATATCCTTTGTATACAACGTAAAACACCAAATAATGCATGCAGAGCAGAATTAGGCCGATACCTGCTAATGATCAAAATCCAGAAAAGAGCCGTTCAATTCTACAACCACCTAAAAGGAAGCGATTCCCAAACCTTCCATAACAAAGCCATCACCTACAGAGAGATTAACCTGGAGAACAGTCCCCTAAGCAAGCTGGTCCTGGGGCTCTGTTCACAAACACAAACAGACCCCACAGAGCCCCAGGACAGCAACACAATTAGACCCAACCAAATCATGAGAAAACTAAAAGATAATTACTTTGTGATGAGGTGATTTCGAAGGAGTCAGAAGCAGGAGGGTAAATCACAGAATAACAGGATTTATTCTGAAACACAGAGTTACGCAGTAATGCGTCAAAACACTGGAAAATACAAGGCACACAGGGAAATATCCCGGCGATACAAAATACACGGAGCTCCACCGAGCTTCTCTATCCTCCACAATAAACAATCACACACAAAGACAAGGGGGCAGAGGGAACACTTATACAGGTACTGATGAGGGGATATGAACCAGGTGTGTGTAATAAACAAGACAAATGGAATGATGAGATATGGAGCGGCAGTGGCTAGAAGGCCGGTGACGACGAACGCCAAAACCTGCTCAAACAAGGAGAGGTGGCAGCTTCCGAGGAAGTCGTGACATTCTTGACACTTTGGAAAGAATTAACAAAAAAACAGAGCAAACTAGAATGCTATTTGGCCCTAAACAGAGAGTACACAGTGGCAGAATACCTGACCACTGTGACTGACCCAAAATGAAGGAAAGCTTTGACTATGTACAGACTCAGTGAGCATAGCTTTGCTATTGAGAAAGACTGCCGTAGGTAGACCTGGCTCTCAAGAGAAGACAGGCTATGTGCACACTGCCCACAAAATGAGGTGGAAACTGAGCTGCACTTTCTAATTCCTGCCAAATGTATAACCATATTAGAGACACATACTTCTGTCAGATTGCACAGACCCACAAAGAATTCGAAAACAAATCCAATATCTATTGGGTGAAATACCACAGTGTGCACTCACAGCAGCAATATTTGTGACCTGTTGCCACAAGAAAAGAGCAACCAGTGAAGAATAAACACCATTGTAAATGCAACCTATATTTATGTTTATTTATTTTCCTTTTACATTTTACATTTTAGTCATTTAGCAGACGCTCTTATCCAGAGCGACTTACAGGAGCAATTAGGGTTAAGTGCCTTGCTTAAGGGCACATCGACAGATTTTTCACCTAGTCGGCTCGGGGATTAGAACCAGCGACCTTTCGGTTACTGGCACAACGCTCTTACCCACTAAGCTACCTGCCGCCCTACCTGCCGTACTTTAGCTATTTGCTATTTACAGCACTGTATATAAACATAATATGACACTTGAAATATCTTTATTATTTTGAACTTTTGTGAGTGTAATGTGTACTGTTAATTTTTTTATTGTTTGATTCACTTTTGTTTATCATCTATTTCACTTGCTTTGGCAGTGTAAACATATGTTTCCCATGCCAATAAATCCCCTTAAATTGAATTGAAATTGAAATAGAGAGAGAGAGAGCGCATTAGGACTGACTGAGGCAGGCATCCATCTCTCTGCTTTGAGGGGTATATATAAATCACAGGAAACACCCCCCTCCAGACCAAACTTATGATGTATTAAGCATGGACAATTGGTTCAATTTGTCTTTACTGCAGTGGTCTAAATCAGCATCACACAGAGTGTTTCTTAGTAGTCTAAAAGAAACCTACTTTGAAACAAAAGTGTACATCTCACACACATGGTTATGGGCTTAAAAGAGGTCCTCTGGAGCTCAATTGGTAGAGCATGGCGCTTGTAACGCCAGGGTAGTGGGTTTGATCCCCGGGACCACCCATACGTAAAAATGTATGCGCACATGACTGTAAGTCGCTTTGGATAAAAGTGTCTGCTAAATGGCATATTATTATTAAGAAGACAGCTGTACCATGTCAGATATAGAGTTGAAATGTATTCCATTTTGAGTGTGCATCCCAATATTACAATTTATATACGTACATCACAGAAGACTGAAATATAACAAAACCGTTTGACATAGAGACACCTGTCACGATCGTTAGAGTGAGTGGACCAAGGCGCAGCGTGATGAACGAACATACTTTATTTAAAGAGAGTAAACACTCGAACAAAACAATAAACGATACCGTGACGTCCAAAAGTACAAACCAAAAGGAACAAACTAACTGGAACAAGATCCCACAACTATTGTGGGAAAACAGCCTCTATAAATATGGCTCCCAATCAGAGACAACCAGCAACAGCTGACACTCGTTGCCTCTGATTGGGAACCACTCGGGCCAACACAGAAATACAATACATAGAATATACACACCCTGGCTCAACATATAGAGTCCCAGAGCCAGGGTGTGACAGTACCCCCCCCTAAAGGCGCGGACTGCGACCGCGCCTAAACATAAACAAACCACCCTCCAATAATCCCCCCGTAGCGCCCCTGGTCCGGTCTGGCCCCGCTGGCTGGAGCTGGACTGGACATCGTAGGAGCGGATTGCTTAAGCTCCGGTGTGGAGCTTAAGCAGGCACCGGTGACCCAGGCACGGGTTGTGCCGGACTGACGACGCGCACCCCTGGCTTGGTGCGTGGAGCAGGAACGGGCCGGACCGGGCTGACGATGCGCACCCCTGGCTTGGTGCGTGGAGCAGGAACGGGCCGGACCGGGCTGACGACTCGCACCCCTGGCTTGGTGCGTGGAGCAGGAACGGGCCGGACCGGGCTGACGACTCGCACCCCTGGCTTGGTGCGTGGAGCAGGAACGGGCCGGACCGGGCTGACGACGCGCACCCCTGGCTTGGTGCGTGGAGCAGGAACGGGCCGGACCGGGCTGACGACGCGCACCCCTGGCTTGGTGCGTGGAGCAGGAACGGGCCGGACCGGGCTGACGACGCGCACCCCTGGCTTGGTGCGTGGAGCAGGAACGGGCCGGACCGGGCTGACGACTCGCACCCCTGGCTTGGTGCGTGGAGCAGGAACGGGCCGGACCGGGCTGACGACTCGCATCCCTGGCTTGGTGCGTGGAGCAGGAACGGGCCGGACCGGGCTGACGACTCGCACCCCTGGCTTGGTGCGTGGAGCAGGAACGGGCCGGACCGGGCTGACGATGCGCACCCCTGGCTTGGTGCGAGGAGCAGGAACAGGCCGGGCCGGGCTGGCGACGCACACCGTAGGCTTGGTGCGAAGGGCAGGAACAGGCCGGGCCGGGCTGGCGACGCGCACCGTAGGCTTGGTGCGAGGAGCAGGAACAGGCCGGGCCGGGCTGGCGACGCACACCGTAGGCTTGGTGCGAAGGGCAGGAACAGGCCGGGCCGGGCTGGCGACGCGCACCGTAGGCTTGGTGCGAGGGGCAGGAACAGGCCGGGCCGGGCTGGCGACGCACACCGTAGACTTGGTGCGAAGGGCAGGAACAGGCCGGGCCGGGCTGGCGAAGCGCACCGTAGGCTTGGTGCGAGTGGCAGGAACAGGCCGGGCCGGGCTGTGGAGACGGATAGGAGGCCTGGAGTGAAGAGCTGCCACAACCCGTCCTGGCTGAATGCCTACCTTCACACACTCTGTGTGAGGCATCAGCACAGGACGTACAGGGCTGTGTACCTGTACTGGCATAACAGCACGTGACACTGGCGCAGGATATCCGGGACCGAGGAGAGGCACTGGAGACCACGAGCGCTGAGCCGGCACACTCCGTCCTGGCTGCATGCCCACCTTCGCACGACACGTGCGGGGTGCTCGCACAGGACGTACCGGACTATGCCGGACCACTCGTGGCACAGTACGCAGCCTCCGCATACCACGGAACCTGCCCAGTCTCATGCTGCCATGCCTGAGTACGGGGAGTTGGCTCTGCTCTCCATCCAGGCTCCGCCAACCTGCCTTCTGGCCCCCCAAACCCGGTGGCCTCCTCTCCTAATCTCCCAATTCGCCCTGTGGCAGCCTCCTGCTGCCCAGTCGCCCATGCCGTGTGCCCCCCCCCTAAAATTTTTCTGGGGTTGCCTCTCGTCCGTCCGACGACGACACTGTTGACGCCGTTGCTCCTCTCTCGCCAGGGCCTTAATCTTAGCCCATGGCCCTTTGCCCCCGAGCATGTCCTCCCAGGACCACGATTTGCCCACCTGGGCCATCGCCAACCTCTCCAGCTCCTTTCCCGGCGCTTCCTCCCATGTCCAGGCTGCCTGCTCCTGGACACGCTGCTTGGTCCTGGTATGGTGGGATCTTCTGTCACGATCGTTAGAGTGAGTGGACCAAGGCGCAGCGTGATGAACGAACATACTTTATTTAAAGAGAGTAAACACTCGAACAAAACAATAAACGATACCGTGACGTCCAAAAGTACAAACCAAAAGGAACAAACTAACTGGAACAAGATCCCACAACTATTGTGGGAAAACAGCCTCTATAAATATGGCTCCCAATCAGAGACAACCAGCAACAGCTGACACTCGTTGCCTCTGATTGGGAACCACTCGGGCCAACACAGAAATACAATACATAGAATATACACACCCTGGCTCAACATATAGAGTCCCAGAGCCAGGGTGTGACAACACCAGATTTTTTGTTTTGTTTTGTTATAATGTTGATTTATTATGAAATTATGAAAAATATTATAACATTCCACCCATGTGACGACTTGAGGGAGATTTGGTAATTTCACTGCAGGAAAGAGTTACATTAATGACCAACAACATATTGATGGTTTTTAAACAATGGCCCACTTGGTAATCTACTTGGGTATCAGTGCTGTTTGATGAACTGGGTATGTGTGCAAGAGAGAGACATATATATGAATTTAGTCTCAGTCTGGACTAGACACTGTGTATATAGATGGAGCTCCAGGACAGTCTACAGACCAGAGAGGTAGAGAAAGGGTGTTTGTCTTAAAGTAAAGAGATGAAGTAGGTTGCTCGTCAGTCGTTATTCAGATTTCTATCTATCAATTTCAATGAGATTGAAAAGAGGTGTTAATACCTCCTCAAATTCACATACAGATGTAGGATCTTAATGTGATCACTCTTTTGATGCTGAGAATTTTCCTGTAAAGCAGGAAATGCAAACTTGTAGTTTATTTTAGTTTTTAAAAGGCTTCTAAAGTTAGTAATTTCCACTTTCAAATTTCAGACTTGATTTGCCCTAAAGAAAAATGTATCAACCCCTACAACAATGTCCATTAATTATA
This sequence comes from Coregonus lavaretus, assembly GCF_964263955.1. Classification (NCBI taxonomy): domain Eukaryota; kingdom Metazoa; phylum Chordata; class Actinopteri; order Salmoniformes; family Salmonidae; genus Coregonus; species Coregonus lavaretus. Next base: position 56,487,593 of record NC_139993.1, on the reverse strand, counting down.
ATCCACATAATAATTCACATTGCTGCAGGATTGCTTTCCTGCTGTATCAAACTGGCTCAAATTAAGATCCTACATCTGTAGACTTTATTCATATCCATTTATGAAGAAAAAAAACACAGTTTGTTGCCAACTTCTGTGAATATTTTAGTTGTTTTAAATGGCAGTTGATCGTTCTCGCCACCCAGTGCCATTTAAGCACAGCCTTGGAATAGCCATGTAAAGACATACTGCAAGTGATAGACTCCAACACCATCATTAGGTTTGCTGACGACACAACGGTGGTAGGCCTGATCACCGACAACGATGAGACAGCCTATAGGGAGGAGTTCAGAGACCTGGCAGTGTGGTGCAAGGACAACAACCTCTCCCTCAACGTGATCAAGAGAAAGGAGATGATTGTGGACTACAGGAAAAGGAGGGCCGAACACTCCCATTCACATCAACGGGGCTGTAGTGGAGCGGGTCGAGAGTTTCAAGTTCCTTGGTGCCCACATCACCAACAAACTATCATGGTCCAAACACATCAAGAAAGTCGTGAAGAGGGCACGACAACGCCTTTTCCCCCTCAGGAGACTGAAAAGATTTGGCATGGGTCCCCAGATCCTCAAAACGTTATACAGCTGCACCATCAAGAGCATCCTGACTGGTTGCATCACAGCCATAAGACTGCTGAACAATTAATCAAATGGCCACCCAGACTATTTGCATTGACACCCCCTCCAGCTACTCGCTGTTTATTATCTATGCATAGTCACTTTACCCCTACCTACATGTACAAAATACCTTGACTAACCTGTACCCCCGCACATTGACTCGGTACCGGTACCCCCTTTATATAGCCTCATTCTTGTAATTTTATTGTGTTACTTTATTTTTAATTTTTAATTATTTAGGAAATATTTTCTTAACTCTATTTTCTTAAAACTGCATTGTTGGTTAAGGGCTTGTAAGTAAGCCCTTGCTCCCGAGTGGTGCAGCAGTCTAAGGCACTGCATCTCAGTGCTAGAGGCGTCACTACAAACCCTGGTTCGATTCTAGGCTGTATCACAATCCGGCTGTGATTCGGAGTCCCATAAGTCGGCACACAATTGGCCCAGTGTCATCTGGGTTTGGCCAGAGTAGGCCGTCATTGTAAATAAGAATTTGTTCTTAACTGACTTGCCTAGTTAAATAAAGGTTAAAAAAATCATTGAGTCCTATATCAACATAACCTGAAAGGCCGCTCAGCAAGGAAGAAGCCACTGCTCCAAAACCGCCATAAAAAAGCCAGACTAAGGTTTGCAACTGCACATGGGGACAAAGAAGAAATACGTACTTTTTGAAGAAATGTCCTCTGGTCTGATGAAACAAAAATAGAACTGTTTGGTCATAATGACCATCGTTATGTTTGGAGGAAAAAGGGGGTTGCTTGCAAGCCGAAGAACACCATCCCAACCGTGAAGCACGGGGGTGGCAGCATCATGCTGTGGGGGTGCTTTGCTGCAGGAGGGACTGGTGCACTTCACAAAATAGATGGCATCATGAGGAAGGAAAATTATGTGGATATATTAAAGCAACGTCTCAAGACATCGGTCAGGAAGTTAATGCTTGGCCGCAAATGGGTCTTCCAAATGTACAATGACCCCAAGCATACTTCCAAAGTTGTGGCAAAATGGCTTAAGGACAACAAAGTCAAGGTATTGGAGTGGCCATCACAAAGCCCTGACCTCAATCCTATAGAAAATGTGTGGGCAGAACTGAAAAAGCGTGTGCGAGCAAGGAGGCCTACAAACCTGACTCAGTTACACCAGCTCTGTCAGGAGGAATGGGCCAAAATTCACCCAACTTATTGTGGGAAGCTTGTGGAAGGCTACCCGACACGTTTGACCAATTTAAACAATTTAAAGGCAATGCTACCAAATACTAATTGAGTGTATGTAAACTTCTGACCCACTGGGAATATGATGAAAGAAATAAAAGCTGAAATAAATCATTCTGTCTACTATTATTCTGACATTTCACATTCTTTTTTTTCAATTTAAAGTTTTATTAAGTTTTCAATCAACCAACCAAACACATTCCACATTCACAGATGTGAATTAAAAAAAAAAAATAATAATAATAATAATAATAAAAAAAAAAATTGTTTTATATATGTATATATATATACATACATATATATACATACATACACACATACATACATACATACACACACAAATAATAATTATAACAAAATTTAAATTATAGAACTTGCAGCAGCACTATCAAGGTTCTTATTAGCTATTTCCAGCCTTAGCTGAGATGACGAGCCAATAATTAGTTTTTAGGTTTTACAGCACCTTACACAACACGCATCTGCCCATCTCCCTGATTCCCCCATTCACTCTGTCCAATTTGAAATATAGTTGAGTAGTGGAGACCAGAGTCTATCAAACTTGGGCTGTCTCTTGTGGAGGTCATAAGTGAGCTTTTCAAGGGGGAGAAAGTCAACAATCTGGTCAATCCACATTTTAAATGTAGGAGAAGTATTAGAGGCCCACAATAGAAGAATACATTTCTTAGCAAAGTATGTAATGGTCATGAGCAAATTTTCTCTGTCAGGATCAAGAACAAAGTCCTGCTGGGCATTAAGAAGATAGAGACACGGGGTCATATCAAACTGTACATCTAGTATTTTCTGTGCAGCAGTATGTATAGATTGCCAAAATCTGGCAATCTCTCTGCAGCTCCAAAATACATGCATATAGGTTCCACTTTCAGAGGTACATCTATTACAATTAGGAGACATGTCTGTTTTCATTTTATGGAGTCTCAGGGGAGTGTAATAAAATTTGTACAAAAATTTGTAATTAGATTCTTTCATTTTTACATTAGTAGAGGAGCAGTATACCCTGTCGCAAACCTCCGCCCATAACTCGTCACTGATAGTCAGACCAAGGTCCTTTTCCCATATTATTTTCAAAGGAGTAAAGGAGGATCCTCCTTTCTCAGAAAGGAGTCTATAGATATAGGATATTTTGCCTTTAATGGATTGTGCTGTGACAAGAAGGGTTTCAACTTCATTCAACTGAGTTCTAAACCTCCTCTTGGAAGTAAATGAGGAGATGACATGTCTAATTTGTAGATATTTAAAAAAATGGGATCTTGGCACATTGAATTCATTGCAGAGCTCTTGAAAGGATTTCAGTGTAGTGGTCTTCTGATGAAATAGGTCTGAAAAGGTCCTGATTCCTAGAGTATGCCAAAGATTAAAGTTGGCATCTCTCAGGGCTTTTGGCAAGTCTGGGTTGCCTACTATAGGCGAGTGAGAACATATTTGGGAGGAGATGCCCAAGTATTTCTTACAGTCCCTCCACGCTCGTAGGGTACTGTAAATCACAAATGTTTTGGCTATGTTGCCCACTTCACTAAAGTTATCAATGAATATAGTTGAGCTTAGTGGCAATGAACCACAAGATTGGGCTTCTATCTGGCTCCACGTTGACTCTTGTCTGTTTGTGATCCATGTTAGCATGTTGCGGATTTGGGCAGACCAGTAGCACAATTGAAGGGAGGGAAGGGCAAGACCACCCTTAGATTCAGGTTTCGATAGAGTGGAAAGCTTGATCCTAGGTTTTTTATTGCCCCATATAAATTTGGTGATGCTTTGGTTAATTGTTTTGAAAAAGGAAGCTGGGAGATAGCATGGGAGCATCTGAAATAAATAGTTCAGTCTAGGGAGGATGTTCATACGGATTACATTAATTCTTCCTACTAAGCTAATTGGGAGGGAGATCCAGGTTTGGAGGTTGTTCTTGATTTGATCCAGGAGTGGAAGATAATTCTCTTTGAAAAGCCTGTTCAGATCTGGTGTTATGAATATCCCAAGGTATTGAAACCCCTGTGTCTTCCATTGGAATGGGCATAGTGTCTTCATAGAACTGGTGAGTATAATATTGAGAGGGCAGACAGTGGATTTGTTAAAATTAATCTTATAACCTGAAAACGTGCCATACTGAGCAATTGTATCTAAGATGGGAGGAAGGGATTTCTCAGGGTTGGATATGTAGAGCAAGACATCATCCGCGTAAAGCGAAATCTTGTGCTGCAGGCCGCCTGCAGGAACACCCATAATACTTGGATTGCTCCTTATCAATTCTGCCAGAGGCTCCGCCCCCAACAAGTAGAGCAGGGGGGACAGCGAGCACCCTTGTCTTGTGCCCCGTCCCAAAGGGAATCTGTCAGAGTTCAGTCCGTTAGTAGTCACCATGGCATTTGGATGAGAGTATAGTGATTTGATCCATTTAATAAAGTTTGGGCCCATGTTGAACTTCTCTAAGACTGAGAACAGAAAGCTCCACTCCATCCTGTCGAACGCCTTCTCAGCATCCAGTGAAGCCAGCAGGACAGGGGTCTTCTGTGCGTTTACTTGATCAATAATATCAAAAAGACGGCGAATGTTGTCAGAAGAGTATCTGTCTCTAATAAATCCCGTCTGGTCCGCTTTTATTATTTTGGGAAGAAGAGTGTTTAGTCTTTTGGCGAGCAATTTGGTGATTATTTTGTAGTCGAAATCCAACAAGCTTATGGGCCGGAAGGAGGAGCAGGATAGGGGATCCTTGTCTTTTTTGAGCAACACTGTAATGCGAGCTGTGTGCATTGAGTCTGGGAGAACTCCGTTTTTGCAAAAATCCTCCAGCATTGGCATGAAAATAGGGCTAAGCTGGGGCCAAAAAGCTTTGTAGAACTCTCTGGGGAATCCATCTGGGCCTGGGGACTTGTTAGGTGGCATGGAGGTAATTGCCTCCAGGATCTCCTCAGGAGTGAAGGGGGAGTTGAGATCTTCTTGGTCGGTCTCTGATAGTTTAGGTAGCGAGATTCCCTCTAGGAAGGAGTGGAGTTCTGCCTCCGTGTGTTTTCTCTCAGAGGTATATAGTTTGCAGTAAAAATCATGAAAAGTTAAATTGATCTTTTTTGGATCATATGTGACCTCATCCTCTGCTGTTCGGATAGCCATAATTGTACGCTCTGACTGCTCTTTTTTTAATTGATAAGCAAGCAATCTACTAGGCCTATTGCTATACTCATGGTATTTCTGTTTAGTAAAGAAAACTTTTTTTTTAATCTCCCGAGTATAGTCCAAATTCAGTTTGGCTTTGGCTGCTTTAAGTTGACTCCAGGAGGTGCTGTCTGGGGATTGTTTATGTACTTTTTCACAGCGTTCCAGCTCCCTCTCCAGATCTAGCCTGTGTGCTTCCATTGCTTTTTTCTTAGAGGAAGCATATGCAATTAGATGACCTCTTAGTGTGGCTTTAGCAGCATCCCACATTGTGGCCGGAGAAACAGGAGAATCTTTGTTGTCTTGTGTGTAGTTGTCTATCCATGTAGTTACCAATGTATGGAATGCTTCGTTAGATAGCATGGAGGTGTTGAATTTCCAGCTCTTTGATCTCGGGATGTTTTTGCAGAGGTCAAAGCGGAGGTGGACAAAGGCGTGATCCGAAAGCGCTATGGGTCCGATTGTACACGTGGCTGAATTTATGAAACTCTTTGGGATAAAAATGTAATCTATACGGGAGTAGGTGTTATGGACATTAGAGTAGTATGTATAGTCCATAGCTGAGCTATTAGTCTCTCTCCAGATATCTATCAGTCCCATCTCTTTAGTAAGAGAGTTCAACATCTTTGCAGATCTAGGATTTGTGGTGGTGTTTTGAGATGATTTGTCTAGGGTTGGGTTCAGGGTACAATTAAAATCTCCGGCCAACACTCCAAAGGAAACACAATGCTCATTGAACAGAGTTATCATTTTTGACATAAAAGCAGGAGTATCTGTGTTAGGGGCGTATATGTTTAAGATAGTAATTGGTTGCCCATACAGTGACCCAGTTATCAAGATAAATCTCCCCTCCGGATCAGATATGTTTTTGTCAATTATGAATGGAACATTCTTATGGATAAGTATTGCTGTACCTCTACTGTTGGATTTGAAAGATGAGAAATACACCTGTCCCACCCAAGCTCTGCGGAGTTTGGCATGTTCAGCATCACAGAGGTGTGTCTCTTGCAATAGCGCGATGTCTGCTTTTTCCTTTTTTAGAGCACATAGTATCTTTTTCCGTTTTATTGCATGGCCTAGACCGTGGCAGTTCCATGTCAATAGATTTAAGGTACTAGTCATCGTCATCGAACAGTAATCGAACTTTAGTGCAAGTCATCTCTGGGTAAAGGTGGATCGTAGTTACAGCTGCGTTCACATAAAAGGAAAATAAATGGTTTACATAAAATAACAATCTCTGAACACCCCAGCCGAGTTCCCAAACAACTCGACATATCCCGTTGGATCTATTACCTCCCCGCTCAGTCACAATTCTGTGTTCCAACAAAAAAAAAGACCGGGAACAGTTAGCAACGCACAACGTCTCCCCCTCCCCACCAAAGAAATGCCTCATCCTCTCCGCCCGCATTGAGTAACTGACAACGTAGCCCCCGTCCAGACCACATTAAGAAAGGGAGAAAATAAAATCAATAGCCCAGCCTACATACAGTAGGCCTAAGTTATAATATGGGGCCTATCCCTCTCAGCTAAAGGAACATAAATATAGATTGGACGGCTATAATGAAATTTAGCAGGGCGGTGGGTCTTTGGATATCGGCTATATGTTGTCTTACCTCCTTTAGTAATAACAGTAATCGCATTAATCGCATTTAGTCAATGGTCCGTTTCTCATTGACCGGGGTTGTCTTTCAAAAAACGTTTTGCCTCTTCGGGAGTTTTGAAGTGTCGCAGGGCTCCTTGGTGAAGAATCCTGAGCTCGTTTGGGTATTTGAATCCCCTAAAGATGCCTCGGTCAATGGAGCATTTCTTCACCTCGTCAAACTCTCGGCGCTTTCGGCGTATTCCAGCTGACAGGTCCTGGAGTAAGGTGAGTTTGGCGTTTCCCACTGTAATGGTGTTGGTTTTCGCCGCCTGTAGGACTCGTTCCTTGTCGGTGAATCTCAGGAAACGTATGGTGATTGGGCGCGGTGGTTGTCTGGCTGCTGGTGGGGGCCTCAGTGCTCGGTGAGCTCTCTCGAGTTCTATGGGCCTGTCGGTGGACAGGTGGAGCCACTCGGGAAGTTTGTCTTGCAGGTAGCGGATCAGTGGCATGTTTCCCTCTTCTTTTTCGCCCAGATTTAATAGAACACAATTATTCCTTCGCCCCCTGTTTTCCAGGTCCTCTGTTTTCTCTTCCAGCTGCTCTATTTTTTTTTTAGCATATGCTATTGTTTCCATGGCGTCTGTCAATAAGTTTTCCGTGGATAGGATTCGCCCCTCTGCCTCGTCCAGGCGCCCCGCGTTTATGGTTATCTTGTTGTTTATGTCAGGCAAGGCATTTTCCAGGATTGTCACCTTGCCCCCTATCGCACTGAGCTGAGCGTTAATGGCATCTAGTTTAGTGTTGAGTTCTGTACGTTGGGATCTCAGCTCAGAAAATATGTCTTCGACAGAGTGCGAGGTTGGCATTCGTTGGGCCTCGGGGGGGGACGGGTCCTCTTTCTCCTGGCTAATGGCGCTAGCTTTTTCTGAAGCTAGCTGCTTCTTGGAGGCTTTTTCCGTCGCTAGTACTCGAGTCCGGGTAAAAATGTCCCCTGTAGTGTTGCCTTTTGAAGCCGCCATGACTTTTTGACTAAAGCTAAATGAGTTTAAACTTGAAGTGGAGGTAAGATTAGGAATTGGAAACTACTTGTGCGGAGCTCCTAGTTCTTGCGGCCATCTCGTTCAAGGGTCACGTGATCTCCCGACATTTCACATTCTTAAAATAAAGTGGTGATCCTAACTGACCTAAGACAGGGCATTTTTACTAGGATTAAATGTCAGGAATTGTGAAAAACTGAGTTTAAATGTATTTGGCTAAGGTTTATGTAAACTTCCGACTTCAACTGTATGTGTGTTGGGTAATGACCCTGTAGTGGCTGAGGCAGGGGGAGCGGGGGATTCTGTTTTTAAACTCTCTCTACTCTGGGTCAGTTGGCAGACCTCTTGGGTTTATACTCTTAATATATGGTGTTTTATTTCACACTCACACTCAACTTCTCTCTTGCTGCCTATCTCTCTACCTCACTCTTACCTTATTTCCCTCTCTGTTGTTGCTCTTTTCCTACTATCTTTCCTTTTCTCTTTCTTCTCTAGTCTTTCTCTCTGTTCCTAATAACCCCCTCTCTCAGTGTCCTCATCAGCTCTAGCCAGCATAACTAGAACTTGATTGCACCCAAATTGGCCATTTCAATTCATAGAATTCATATAATATTCAGTAAATATAGTTTCCAACATCTAATTTAGATTAAGACGTGAGATGGTGGGTGTCATGGCTTTGTACCAGTTTGAGTCTCCTCTCTCTCTTTCTCGCGCTCTCTCTCTCTCGCTCGCTCTCGCTGTCTTTCTTTCTTTCTTTCTTTCTTTCTTTCTTTCTTTCTTTCTTTCTTTCTTTCTTTCTTTCTTTCTTTCTTTCTTTCTTTCTTTCTTTCTTTCTTTCATTCTTTCATTCTTTCATTCTTTATTTCTTTCTTTGTCTTTCACACATCTGCTAATGGACGATACCATGCTGTGGAGCCCTCTGGTCATCTGAGGGCACATACAAACTGTAATTATTTGATTAATAATCAGTGCTGAGGCTTCATTTCCTCTTGACTCACATGCTAGTTCGTCTTGCTCCTGTTGTTATGAACAGGTTTAGCAGAGCCTTACTAAGAGTCACCGTTCCTACAAATGAGCCCTTTAGCTGCAGTGAACCAGTGATGGTACCAATTGGATGTACTGACGTCTGATATGGCTATTGTTCACAATTGCACCCGATAAATAAAAGAAGAAGAAAAAAGAACTGAAAACAGAGCTGCCCATTTCCTTGAGTACAGTGTGTCTAACATAGAGGTAAGGGTTGGTCATATTGCCTTTAGGTTTACTCATAGGACTATTCTCATGTGTCTGTCGAGTCCAGACCTTTGTTTTATAGTATGTCTGTGCATTTGTATGCATATCCATAAGCATGTGTTTGTGTTTGGCTGACTGCCTGTGGATATATTCTGCTGAAGACAGAGTGATTGGCAGAGTGGGTGAACTAGCACAGTTGCCCACATAGAGTACTGTACTGTAGCTTCCCACCCTCCTACCTGCTGCACAAGCTTCACATCTATTCAGATAAGACTAGGTCTATAGAGATTCTGTTTTGCTCTGTTCTGTTCTCACTATTTCTCTCTCTGCCTTTCTCTTTTTCTATCTCTCCATCCACTCTATAATATCTTTCTTTCTTCTGTCCATCATCCTTTTTCTTTTCCTTTGCCCTTGGCATTCCATCTCTCTAGCCTTCCACTCCATCTCTCTAGCCTTCCACTCCATCTCTCTAGCCTCCCACTCCATCTCTCTAGCCTTCCACTCCATCTCTCTAGCCTCCCACTCCATCTCTCTAGCCTTCCACTCCATCTCTCTAGCCTTCTACTCCATCTCTCTAGCCTTCCACTCATCTCTCTAGCCTTCCCACTCATCTCTCTAGCCTTCCACTCCATCTCTCTAGCCTTCCACTCCATCTCTCTAGCCTTCCACTCCATCTCTCTAGCCTCCCACTCCATCTCTCTAGCCTCCCACTCCATCTCTCTAGCCTTCCACTCCATCTCTCCGGCCTCTCTCTCTCTCCTATTCTATTATCTTACTGGAAAGGCTGGAGCTCCAGTGGTCATCTCTCCCATTCTTCATTATTCCCCTATTCTCTACCAACACCTCACATCACTGAGGACGTAAGTGACCACCCTCTCTCTCTCTCTCTCTCTCTCTCTCTCTCTCTCTCTCTCTCTCTCTCCTCTCTCTCTCTCTCTCTCTCTCTCTCTCTCTCTCTCTCTCTCTCTCTCTCTCTCTCTCTCTCTCTCTCTCTCTCTCTCTTCTCTCTCTCTCTCTCTCTCTCTCTCTCTCTCTCATCCTCTCTCTCTCTCTCTCTCTCTCTCTCTCTCTCTTCTCTCTCTCTCTCTCTCTCTCTCTCTCTCTCTCTCTCTCTCTCTCTCTCTCTCTCTCTCTCTTAATTCAATTCAAGGGGCTTTATTGGCATGGGAAACATATGCATTCTCTCCCTCCCTCCCTCCCTCCCTCCCTCCCTCCCTCCCTCCCTCCCTCCCTCCCTCCCTCCCTCCCTCCCTCCCTCCCTCATTCTCCCCCCTGCCCTCTGCACATACAGAGCCCCCCTCCTCTCCCTTCCCTCTGCACACACAGAGCCTCTCAGAGCCATGGCATTGTGGAGAGCCTTTAAAGCTGTGTTCCTGTGCTCTCTCAGAGGGTCAGTTCCTATGGTATCTTTATGCTTTAGTATGCCGTTCCAGTTTCAACAGAGACAGAAAAAGAATGGCATTGATATGCAAGCTTTACTGTAGCAAGGCCAGAGATTCTGCTCTGCTCTGTTTCCTAGAGCTAGGGCTGGGACTGCAGTACCCACTCACTTCTCAGAAATCTCTCTCTCTCTGTCTCTGAACATGTCTTAAAATACTTGCCCATGATGTTTAACTAGAGGAATGTAGTGTAATGACATGACATGAATGTAGTTTTGCTAACAGGCACGCAAGGCCGTAGAAGCTATCATACTGTCTATAATATTTATACATGCAGATTGAGTATTGTCTAATATAACATCTCAGAGACAGGCACTCACATGCACACACTCACACACACACACACACACACACACTGATTTATTCCAGCTCTCAGTCAGTGACAATAAATTAAACCTAATTTCTCAGCGTTAACAGCTTTATTTATGCCCCCTCCAATCACTCACCACACAGCACACAATTCAAGACACATTAAGTCAGTCAGTTAAGCAGAAGAATCTACACCAGCGTGTCTGGAGAGATATGGCAGATAAGATGACTGAACAGAGAAAGCTGTTAGGAGTGATTGACTGACTGTGGCTAACAACCTCAATGTTATCTTCTAAAAAAGTACGTTCATCTCTAGGAGACAGAACGCATCTCCTTCCTGAGCGGTATGACGGCTGCGTGGTCCCATGGTGTTTATACAGTGGGGGAAAAAAGTATTTAGTCAGCCACCAATTGTGCAAGTTCTCCCACTTAAAAAGATGAGAGAGCCCTGTAATTTTCATCATGGGTACACGTCAACTATGACAGACAAATTGAGAAGAAAAAAATCCAGAAAATCACATTGTAGGATTTTTAATGAATTTATTTGCAAATTATGGTGGAAAATAAGTATTTGGTCACCTGCAAACAAGCAAGATTTCTGGCTCTCACAGACCTGTAACTTCTTCTTTAAGAGGCTCCTCTGTCCTCCACTCGTTACCTGTATTAATGGCACCTGTTTGAACTTGTTATCAGTATAAAAGACACCTGTCCACAACCTCAAACAGTCACACTCCAAACTCCACTATGGCCAAGACCAAAGAGCTGTCAAAGGACACCAGAAACAAAATTGTAGACCTGCACCAGGCTGGGAAGACTGAATCTGCAATAGGTAAGCAGCTTGGTTTGAAGAAATCAACTGTGGGAGCAATTATTAGGAAATGGAAGACATACAAGACCACTGATAATCTCCCTCGATCTGGGGCTCCACGCAAGATCTCATCCCGTGGGGTCAAAATGATCACAAGAACGGTGAGCAAAAATCCCAGAACCACACGGGGGGACCTAGTGAATGACCTGCAGAGAGCTGGGACCAAAGTAACAAAGCCTACCATCAGTAACACACTACGCCGCCAGGGACTCAAATCCTGCAGTGCCAGACGTGTCCCCCTGCTTAAGCCAGTACATGTCCAGGCCCGTCTGAAGTTTGCTAGAGGGCATTTGGATGATCCAGAAGAGAATTGGGAGAATATCATATGGTCAGATGAAACCAAAATATAACTTTTTGGTAAAAAACTCAACTCGTCGTGTTTGGAGGACAAAGAATGCTGAGTTGCATCCAAAAACATCATACCTACTGTGAAGCATGGGGGTGGAAACATCATGCTTTGGGGATGTTTTTCTGCAAAGGGACCAGGACGACTGATCTGTGTAAAGGAAAGAATGAATGGGGCCATATACCCATCAGCAAGGGCATTGAAGATGAAACGTGGCTGGGTCTTTCAGCATGACAATGATCCCAAACACACCGCCCGGGCAACGAAGGAGTGTCTTCATAAGAAGCATTTCAAGGTCCTGGAGTGGCCTAGCCAGTCTCCAGATCTCAACCCCATAGAAAATCTTTGGAGGGAGTTGAAAGTCTGTGTTGCCCAGCGACAGCCCCAAAACATCACTGCTCTAGAGGAGATCTGCATGGAGGAATGGGCCAAAATACCAGCAACAGTGTGTGAAAACCTTGTGAAGACTTACAGAAAACGTTTGACCTGTGTCATTGCCAACAAAGGGTATATAACAAAGTATTGAGAAACTTTTGTTATTGACCAAATACTTATTTTCCACCATAATTTGCAAATAAATTCATAAAAAATCCTACAATGTGATTTTCTGGAATTTTTTTCCTCATTTTGTCTGTCATAGTTGACGTGTACCTATGATGAAAATTACAGGCCTCTCTCATCTTTTTAAGTGGGAGAACTTGCACAATTGGTGGCTGACTAAATACTTTTTTTCCCCACTGTAGGTGTTCCTTTTGTCCAGGTGGGAAAGGGCAGTATGGAGTGTGATTGAGATTTCGTCATCTGTGGATCTGTTGGGGTGGTATGCAAATTGTGAGCATTTTCTTGTTTGCTTATGGCCTTATACAGCTCGTTGAGTGCGGTCTTCGTGCCAGCATCAGTTTGTTGTGGTAAATAGACAGATACGAATAATATAGATGAGAATTCTCTTGGTAGATAGTGGGTCTACAGCTTATCATAAGGTACTCTACCTCAGGTGAGCGATACCTCAAGACTTCTTTAATATTAGACATCGCGCACCAGCTGTTATTGACAAGTAGACACACACCCCCGCCCCTCGTCTTACCAGACGTAGCTTCTCTGTCCTGCCGATGCATGGAAAATTCAGCCAGCTCTATATTATCCGTGTCGTCATTCAGCCACGACTCGGTGAAGCATAAGATATTACAGTTTTTAGTGTCCCATTGGATATTCTTGATCGTAGATCCATTTTGTTTTCCAATGATAGCACGTTGGCCAATAGAACGGATGGTAGTGGAGGTTTACTCACTCGCCTACAAATTCTCAGAAGGCAGCCCGACCTCCACCCCCTTTTTCTCTGTCTTTTCTTCACGCAAATGATGGGGATTTGGGCCCGTTCCCGAGATAGCAGTATACGTGTAATAACTAACAAAATAGCACAGTTGGTTAGGAGCCCGCAAAAATGGCAGCCATCCTGTCCGGCTCCATTATAGTATAGTCATACCCAAGAAGACTTGATGCTGTAATCGCTGCCAAAGGTGCTTCAACACAGTACTGAGTAAATGGTCTGAATCCTTATGTAAATGTGATATTTCATTTATTAATTTATTTTTTAATTAGCACACATTTCTAAAAACCTGTTTTTGCTTTGTTATTACAGTGAGGGAAAAAAGTATTTGATCCCCTGCTGATTTTGTACGTTTGCCCACTGACAAAGAAATTATCAGTCTATAATTTTAATGGTAGGTTTATTTGAACAGTGAGAGACAGAATAACAACAAAAAAATCCAGAAAAACGCATGTCAAAAATGTTATACATTGATTTGCATTTTAATGAGGGAAATAAGTACCGTAATTTTCGGACTATAAGCCGCGCCTTTTTTCAAATTTTTCGACCCTGCGGCTTATATAACGGTGCGGCTAATCTATGGATTTTTACAGCTAACGGCCACTAGAAGACCTCCTAAATCTATGGATTTTACAGGTTACAGTCCACCAACTTTAACTCTATGGGCTCTATGACCGGTCCGCGCCCCCCACCTTTAAGCGGTGGGCTCCAGCAGGAAAAGCTGGAGGCCGGAAAAGAGTGAGACAGGTAGCACGCAAAAGTAAAAGTGGAACCGAGAGTGGTACGAGAGACAGAACAAGAGACAGAACGAGAGCAAGACAGACAGACATTACGAGAGCGAGACAGTTTGTCTCTTTCCCAACAATCCCCTCTGTGCACGAACCCTTACATATGATAATTAAACATTAAAACACCTGCGTCTTATAGTCCAGTGCGGCTTATATATGTACACATCATTCAATATCATTCAATTTAGCTGCTGCGGCTTATACTCCGGTGCGCCTTATAGTGCGGAAAATACGGTATTTGACCCCTCTGCAAAACATGACTTAGTACAGTACTTGGTGGCAAAACCCTTGTTGGCAATCACAGAGGTCAGACGTTTCTTGTAGTTGGCCACCAGGTTTGCACACATCTCAGGAGGGATTTTGTTCCACTCCTCTTTGCAGATCTTGTCCAAGTCATTAAGGTTTCGAGGCTGACGTTTGGCAACTCGAACCTTCAGCTCCCTCCACAGATGTTCTATGGGATTAAGGTCTGGAGACTGGCTAGGCCACTCCAGGACCTTAATGTGCTTCTTCTTGAGCCACTCCTTTGTTGCCTTGGCCGTGTGTTTTGGGTCATTGTCATGCTGGAATACCCAACCACGACCCATTTTCAGTGCCCTGGCTGAGGGAAGGAGGTTCTCACCCAAGATTTGACGGTACATGGCCCCGTCCATCGTCCCTTTGATGCGGTGAAGTTGTCCTGTACCCTTAGCAGAAAAACACCCACAAAGCATTATGTTTCCACCTCCATGTTTTACAGTGGGGATGGTGTTCTTGGGGTCATAGGCAGCATTCCTCCTCCTCCTCCAAACACGGCGAGTTGAGTTGATGCCAAAGAGCTCGATTTTGGTCTCATCTGACCACAACACTTTCACCCAGTTCTCCTCTGAATCATTCAGATGTTTCATTGGCAAACTTCAGATGGCCCTGTATATGTGCTTTCTTGAGCAGGGGGACCTTGCGGGCGCTGCAGGATTTCAGTCCTTCACGGCGTAGTGTGTTACCAATTGTTTTCTTGGTGACTATGGTCCCAGCTGCCTTGAGATCATTGACAAGATCCTCCCGGATAGTTCTGGGCTGATTCCTCACCGTTCTCATGATCATTGCAACTCCACGAGGTGAGATCTTGCATGGAGCCCCAGGCCGAGGGAGACTGACAGTCTTTTGTGTTTCTTCCATTTGTGAATAATCTCACCAACTGTTGTCACCTTCTCACCAAACTGCTTGGCGATGGTTTTGTAGCCCATTCCAGCCTTGTGTAGGTCTACAATCTTGTCCCTGACATCCTTTGAGAGCTCTTTGGTCTTGGCCATGGTGGAGAGTTTGGAATCTGATTGATTGATTGCTTCTGTGGACAGGTGTCTTTTATACTGGTAACAAGCTGAGATTAGGAGCACTCCCTTTAAGAGTGTGCTCCTAATCTCAGCTCGTTACCTGTATAAAAGACACCTGGGAGCCAGAATTCTTTCTGATTGAGAGGGGGTCAAATACTTATTTCCCTCATTAAAATGTAAATCAATTTATAACATTTTTTACATGATTTTTTTGTTGTTATTCTGTCTCTCACTGTTCAAATAAACCTACCATTAAAATTATAGACTGATCATTTCTTTGTCAGTGGGCAAATGTACAAAATCAGCAGGGGATCAAATACTTTTTTCCCTCACTGTATGGGGTATTGTGTGTAGATTGGCTAACGTAAGAAAATGTGGAAAAAGTCAAGGGGTCTGAATACTTTCTGAAGGCACTGTATATCACCGAAGAAGACCTAGTAAAACCAATGCCAAACAAATGTTTAGTGACCATTGACATTGTCATCGATCCTTTCATTTCTATAATGCTAATGTATTTGATCTATTCCTATGAATATTGTCTTGAGCTATGCATCTTAGCAGTTTTTAGAGAACATGTTGTGTGAATGCGACATACAGGATTACTCACCTAAAGGTTGAACTTTTATGAAGGTTTTCCTGTGAGCGTTTTTTGCAAACAGGTGTTTAAGATTGTTTTGTTTGTGTGAGAAAAAATGTGAATATACTAATAGTCTTGCGAAATAAAAGTTTTGACTGTTGTGTTAATTATTTTGAGAGCATCTAACCTTTTTTCACATGTTATACTAAACCAATTGAGAAAAACTGCAAGGCCATTCATTTGGGAGGACCAAGAGGGACTCAGGCATGCTCAGTGGTACATGCCAGTTGGAGAACATCTTGTTTTGGAGCAGATCAAGTGAGGAAAAGGGGGGTGCTTGCTTCTGTGGTTGGATCTGTCATCAACTCAAAAACAAGAGAGTGATGTCCTTCAACATCAGGCTGCTTCTCTCTGTTCTATCATCTGAAATCAGCTGCCATTGAAAACAAGGCCTTTGGTGCCCCTTAGTGGCCAAAGTAGTCAAGTTGAAAGATGTGAGTGTGCAGGACATATCAATCAAGAAATAATCTAATCTTCATCAAAAGTATTTTTCTCTTTCTCCCCTCTCTCCCCTCCTCTCTCTCTCCCCCCTCCTCTCTCTCGCTCTTTCTCTCTCTCCACACCCTCTCTCTCCATCTCTCTCTGTAGGACAGTAAAGGTCCTCCAGATTGTGGTCTTAGTGAGTACTCCTGTACGCTGGGTGTCGACCTACGGAGGGGACGCAGGCGTTTCTCCGGCAACCTGCAGCTGCCCCCGTTGTCGTGGCGACAGGCAGAGAGGTCGCGGACCCCCGATGATGACTGGGTGGTCCGACCCACCTTCCTCCCCTTCTGCCCCCCGCCCCGCATCAACATCACGCCTGTCGACCCCGAGTGGTGAGTGCACACACTCCACTTTCCTAAATTACATTCCAGACTGTACTCCTATGATGATAATGTAGATCCATTAGAAACCCAGAGAGACTGACTCTATCGTTTCATACAATGACTCCCATCGCCACCATTTCTTACACTGGAATTACCCACTGATATAGCTACAGTTGGCACTTTCTGGCCCAATTACCATATCTATCCACTGATATAACAAGTGGATGAATCCTTTAAGGGGGACTTAACTGTACTGTGCTGCTGCTGCCAGTGTCCAGCCCTTAGAGAAATACCATACGAATGGGCTATCTTCTGAGAGAAAGAGAGCTATTGAAGTGTGATCTCCATAGAGACAAGGGTACACTCTTAGATAACAGGGTTCCAAAAGGGTTCTTTGGCTGTACCCATAGGAGAACCCTTTTTGGTTCCAGGTAGAACCCTTTTGGGTTCCATGTAGAACCCTCTGTGGAAAGAGTTCTACATGGAACCCAAAAAGGTTCTACCTGGAACCAAAAAGTGTTCTTCAAAGGGTTCTCCTATGGGGACAGCGGAATAACTCTTTTAGGTTGTAGATATAACCATTTTTTCTAAGTGTGTAGAGGAGGCTGGTGTATTCCCTATGGGATCCTGCTGATTACTTCAGATTGTAGTCTCTAGTAGAGGCTCTTTGGAAGTCAAATAGCTGCATAACCTGTGCTAATGGAATATGGTGTGTGTGTGTCTCTGTGTGTGTGTGTGTGTGTGTGTGTGTGTGCGTGTGTCTGTGTGTGTGTGTGTGTGTGTGTGTGTGTGTCTGTGTGTGTGTGTGTTTGTCTCTGTGTGTGTGTGTGTATGTGTCTCTGTGTGTGTCTGTGTGTGTCTCTCTGTGTGTGTGTGTGTGTGTGTCTCTGTGTGTGTGTGTGTGTGTGTCTCTCTGTGTGTGTCTGTGTGTGTCTCTCTGTGTGTGTGTGTCTGTGTGTCTCTCTTTGTGTGTCTGTGTGTGTCTCTGTGTGTGTCTCTGTGTGTGTCTGTGTGTCTCTCTGTGTGTGTGTGTCTGTGTGTGTCTCTGTGTGTGTGTGTGTGTGTGTCTCTGTGTGTCTGTGTGTGTGTGTGTGTGTGTGTCTCTGTGTCTGTGTCTGTGTGTGTCTCTGTGTGTGTGTGTCTCTGTGTGTGTCTCTGTGTGTCTCTGTGTGTGTGTGTGTGTGTGTGTGTCTCTGTGTGTGTGTGTCAGTGTGTATCTGTGTGTGTGTGTGTGAGTGTCTGTGTGTGTCTCTGTGTGTGTGTCTCTGTGTGTGTGTGTGTGTGTGTGTGTGTGTGTGTCTGTGTGTCTGTGTGTCTATGTGTGTCTCTGTGTGTGTGTGCAAGAAAGAGGGAGGATCAATACAGTCTACTTGTTCAATGGATGTGTTTTATTGTGTGGAGTTCCTCTGCATTGTGTCTGCATAGGCAGTGTGTTTGACCACCACTCTGGTGAGTAGACTGAAGGCAGTGTTAAAAATAAAAATAAAAATAATAATAATACATGGGATTTAAAGCGCCTTATTTACACACATGGCTTAAGCAGGGTGTGTCTGCAGGCCTGCATGGTGCGTGTGTGTGGGTGTGGGTGTGTGTGACAGACTTGAGCCATTCCCTGGAGCAGGTGTGGTGTAGCTCTAACATTGGGCTCAGAGTCAGGCTGAACCTCCTCTACAGCAGTTTGCCCGGTGTTTTAAGGTAAGTGTCCATGGTACAGTGGTTACTGCTGGAACACTGAGACAGGAGTTTCCTAAGGAGCACACTAAAAGTCAGGAACAATTTAGTACCCAGTCTACCATGAGAGTAGTTTAGTACCCAGTCTACCATGAGAGTAGTTTAGTACCCAGTCTACCATGAGAGTAGTTTAGTACCCAGTCTACCATGAGAGTAGTTTAGTACCCAGTCTACCATGAGAGTAGTTTAGTACCCAGTCTACCATGAGAGTAGTTTAGTACCCAGTCTACCATGAGAGTAGTTTAGTACCCAGTCTACCATGAGAGTAGTTTAGTACCCAGGCTACCCAGAGAGTAGTTTAGTATCCAGGCTACCATGAGAGTAGTTTAGTACCCAGTCTACCCAGAGAGTAGTTTAGTACCCAGTCTACCCAGAGAGTAGTTTAGTACCCAGGCTACCATGAGAGTAGTTTAGTACCCAGTCTACCATGAGAGTAGTTTAGTACCCAGTCTACCATGAGAGTAGTTTAGTACCCAGTCTACCATGAGAGTAGTTTAGTACCCAGTCTACCCAGAGAGTAGTTTAGTACCCAGTCTACCCAGAGAGTAGTTTAGTACCCAGTCTACCCATAGAGTAGTTTAGTACCCAGTCTACCCAGAGAGTAGTTTAGTACCCAGTCTACCATGAGAGTAGTTTAGTACCCAGTCTACCATGAGAGTAGTTTAGTACCCAGTCTACCATGAGAGTAGTTTAGTACCCAGTCTACCATGAGAGTGTATGCTAGAGTCTCCTGTACCGTGCTGTTGTGTAAACTAGTCTCCTGTACTAAGGTGGTCTGGTCCTATCCACTCAGACAAGAGGACACTGAAAGTCAGCTGGTTTGGCTTGTTTCCAGGCAAATTACTAGGTTGTGGTATCAATGACCAGGTATTTAGTGATGAATGTACTTTAATCAGATCATTTGAATAAACGGTGAGGCTTTTCATTCGGAATAAACATTATTGAATGATTGGGTTACAAAGCATGCTTTCCCACCATCTACCAGAAGAGGGTGGTGTTAATGTGGATTAAATCAAATCAAATTGTATTTGTCACATGCGCCGAATACAACAGGTGTAGACGTTATGCTTACTTACAAGCCCTTAACCAACAATGCAGTTTTAAGAAAAATAAGAGTTAAGAAAAAATATTTACTAAATAAACTAAAGTAAAAAATAAAAGAGCAACAATAAAATAACAATAACGAGGCTATATACAGGGGGTACCGGTACCGAGTCAATTTGTGGGGGTACAGGTTAGTCGAGGTAATTGAGGTAATATGTACAGTACCAGTCAAAAGTTTGGACACACCTATTCATTCAAGGGTTATTCTTTATTTTTACTATTTTCTACATTGTAGAATAATAGTGAAGACATCAAAACTATGAAATAACACATATGGAATCATGTAGTAACCAAAAAAGTGTTAAACAAATCAAAATATATTTTATATTTGAGATTCTTCAAAGTAGCCACCCTTTGCCTTGATGACAGCTTTGCACACTCTTGGCATTCTCTCAACCAGCTTCATGAAGAATGCTTTTCCAACAGTCTTGAAGGAGTTCCCACATATGCTGTTGGCTGCACTTGTTGGCTGATTTTCCTTCACTCTGCGGTCCAACTTATCCCAAACCATCTCAAGTTGAAGTTGGGTGATTGTGGAGGCCAGGTCATCTGATGCAGGACTACATCACTCTCCTTCTTGGTAAAATAGCCCTTACACAGCCTGGAGGTGTGTTTTGGGTCATTGTCCTGTTGAAAAACAAATGATAGTCCAACTAAGCGCAAACCAGATGGGATGGCGTATCGCTGCAGAATGCTGTGGTAGCCATGCTGGTTAAGTGTGCCTTGAATTCTAAATAAATCACAGACTGTGTCACCAGCAAAGCATCCCCACACCATCACACCTCCTCCTCCATGCTTCATGATGGGAACCACACATACAGAAATAATACGCTCACCTACTCTGCGTCACACAAAGACACGGCGGTTGGAACCAAAAATTCAAAATGTGGGCTCATCAAACCAAAGGACATATTTCCACCGGTCTAATGTCAATTTCTCGCATTTCTTGGCCCAAGCAAGTCTCTTCTTATTATTGAATTCTTTGCAGCAATTCGACCATGAAGGCCTGATTCACGCAGTCTCCTCTGAACAGTTAATGTTGAGAGTGAGATGTGTCTGTTACTTGAACTCTGTGAAGCATTTATTTGGGCTGCAATCTGAGGGGCAGTTAACTCTAATGAACTTATCCTCTGCAGCAGAGGTAACTCTGGGTCTTCCTTTCCTGTGGCGGTCCTCATGAGAGCCAGTTTCATCATAGCGCTTGATGGTTTTTGCGACTGCACTTGAAGAAACTTTCAAAGTTCTTGAAATTATCCGGATTGACTGACCTCCATGTCTTAAAGTAATGATGGACTGTCGTTTCTCTTTGCTTATTTCAGCTGTTCTTTCCATAATATGGACTTGGTCTTTTACCGAATAGGGCTATCTTCTGTATACCAACCCTACCTTGTAACAACACAACTGATTGGCTCAAATGCATTAAGTAGGAAAGAAATTCCACAAATTAACTGTTAACAAGGCACACCTGTTAATTGAAATGCATTCCAGGTGACTACCTCATGAAGCTGGTTGAGATTTTGGATGTCTTTACTATTATTCTACAATGTAGAAAATAGTAAAAAAAACTAAAAAAAAAACTTGAATGAGTAGGTGTATCCAAACTTTTGACTAGTACTGTACATGTACAGTGGGGAAAAAAAGTATTTAGTCAGCCACCAATTGTGCAAGTTCTCCCACTTAAAAAGATGAGAGAGGCCTGTAATTTTCATTATAGATACACGTCAACTATGACAGACAAATTGAGAAAAAGAAATCCAGAAAATCACATTGTAGGATTTTTATTGAATTTATTTGCAAATTATGGTGGAAAATAAGTATTTGGTCACCTACAAACAAGCAAGATTTCTGGCTCTCACAGACCTGTAACTTCTTCTTTAAGAGGCTCCTCTGTCTTCCACTCGTTACCTGTATTAATGGCACCTGTTTGAACTTGTTATCAGTATAAAAGACACCTGTCCACAACCTCAAACAGTCACACTCCAAACTCCACTATGGCCAAGACCAAAGAGCTGTCAAAGGACACCAGAAACAAAATTGTAGACCTGCACCAGGCTGGGAAGACTGAATCTGCAATAGGTAAGCAGCTTGGTTTGAAGAAATCAACTGTGGGAGCAATTATTAGGAAATGGAAGACATACAAGACCACTGATAATCTCCCTCGATCTGGGGCTCCACGCAAGATCTCACCCCGTGGGGTCAAAATGATCACAAGAACGGTGAGCAAAAATCCCAGAACCACACGGGGGGGCCTAGTGAATGACCTGCAGAGAGCTGGGACCAAAGTAACAAAGCCTACCATCAGTAACACACTACGCCGCCAGGGACTCAAATCCTGCAGTGCAAGACGTGTCCCCCTGCTTAAGCCAGTACATGTCCAGGCCCGTCTGAAGTTTGCTAGAGTGCATTTGGATGATCCAGAAGAGGATTGGGAGAATGTCATATGGTCAGATGAAACCAAAATATAACTTTTTGGTAAAAACTCAACTCGTCGTGTTTGGAGGACAAAGAATGCTGAGTTGCATCCAAAGAACACCATACCTACTGTGAAGCATGGGGGTGGAAACATCATGCTTTGGGGCTGTTTTCTGCAAAGGGACCAGGACGACTGATCCGTGTAAAGGAAATAATTAATGGGGCCATGTATCGTGAGATTTTGAGTGAAAACCTCCTTCCATCAGCAAGGGCATTGAAGATGAAACGTGGCTGGGTCTTTCAGCATGACAATGATCCCAAACACACCGCCCGGGCAACAAAGGAGTGGCTTCGTAAGAAGCATTTCAAGGTCCTGGAGTGGCCTAGCCAGTCTCCAGATCTCAACCCCATAGAAAATCTTTGGAGGGAGTTGAAAGTCTGTGTTGCCCAGCGACAGCCCCAAAACATCACTGCTCTAGAGGAGATCTGCATGGAGGAATGGGCCAAAATACCAGCAACAGTGTGTGAAAACCTTGTGAAGACTTACAGAAAACATTTGACCTGTGTCATTGCCAACAAAGGGTATATAACAAAGTATTGAGAAACGTATGTTATTGACCAAATACTTATTTTCCACCATAATTTGCAAATAAATTCATTAAAAATCCTACAATGTGATTTTCTGGATTTTTCTTCCTCATTTTATCTGTCATAGTTGACGTGTACCTATGATGAAAATTACAAGCCTCTCTCATCTTTTTAAGTGGGAGAACTTGCACAATTGGTGGCTGACTAAATACTTTTTTCCCCCACTGTAGGTAGGGGTAAAGTGACTATCCATAGATAATAGATAACAAACAGCGAGTAGCAGCAGCGTAAAAAAAGGGGGGGTGGTGTTAATGAAAATGGTCCGGGTAGCCATTTGATTAGCTGTTCAGCAGTCTTATGGCTTGGGGTTAGAAGCTGTTCAGAAGCGTTTTGAACCTGGACTTGGCGCTCCGGTACCGCTTGCTGTGAGGTATCAGAGAGAACAGTCTATGACTAGGGTGGCTGGAGTCTTTGGCAATTTTTAGGGTCTTCCTCTGACACCACCTGGTATAGAGGTCCTGGATGGCAGGAAGCTTGGCCCCAGTGATGTACTGGGCCGGACGCACTACCCTCTGTAGCTTCTTGCGGTCGGAGGCTGAGCAGTTGCCATACCAGGCGGTGATGCAACCAGTCAGGATGCTCTCGATGGTGCAGCTGTAGAACTTTTTGAGGATCTGGGGACCCATGCCAAATCTTTTCAGTCTCCCGAGGTGGAATAGGCGTTGTTGTGCCCTCTTCACGACTGTCTTGGTGTGTTTGGACCATGATAGTTTGTTGGTAAGGTGGACACCAAGGAACTTTCTCAACCTGCTCCACTACAGCCCCGTCGATGAGAATGGGGGCGTGCTCGGCCCTCCTTTTCCTGTAGTCCGATCATCTCCTTTGTCTTGATCACGTTGATGGAGCGGTTGTTGTCCTGGCACCACACTTCCAGGTCTCTGACCTCCTCCCTATAGGTTGTGTCAACGCTGTCCGTGATCAGGCCTACCACTGTTGTGTCGTCAGCAAACGTAATGATGGTGTTGGAGTCGTGCCTGGCCATGCAGTCATGGGTGAACAGGGAGTACAGGAGGGGACCAGTTGCAGAGGGAGGTGTTTAGTCCCAGGGTCCTTAGCTTAGTGATGAGCTTCTGGGCACTATGATAATGAATTCTGAGCTATACTCAATGAACAGCATTCTCATGTAGGTGTTCCTTTTGTCCAGGTGGGAAAGGGCAGTGTTGAGTGCAATAGAGATTGTGTCATCTGTGGATCTGTTGGGGCGGTATGCAAATTGGAGTGGGTCTAGGGTTTCTGGGATGATGGTGTTGATGTGAGCTATGACTAGCTTTTCAAAGCACTTCATGGTGACAGACGTGAGTGCAATGGGTCGGTAGTCATTTAGGCAGGTTACCTTGGTGTTGTTGGGCACAGGGACTATGGTGCTCTGCTTGAGACATGTAGGTATTACAGACTCGGCCAGGGACAGGTTGAAAATGTCAGTGAAGACACTTGCCAGTTGGTCAGCGCATGCTCGGAGTACACGTCCTGGTAATCCCTCTGGACCTGCGGCCTTGTGAATGTTGACCTGTTTAAATGTCTTACTCACATCGGCTACAGTGTGCGTGATCACACAGTCATCCTGAACAGCTGGTCTCATGCATGCTTCAGTGTTGCTTGCCTCGAAGCGCGCATAGAAGTCATTTAGCTCGTCTGGTAGGCTTTTGTCACTGGGCAGCTCGCGGCTGGGCTTCCCTTTGTAGTCCCTAATAGTTTGCAAGCCCTGCTACATCCGACGAGCGTCGGAGCCGGTGTAGTAGGATTCAATTTTAGTCCTGTATTTACGCTTTGCAGGTTTGATGGGTCGTCTGAGTGCATAGCAGGATTTCTTATAAGCGTCCGGGTTAGAGTCCCGCTCCTTGAAAGCTGCAGCTCTACCCTTTAGCTCAGTGCGGATGTTGCCTGAAATACATGGCTTCTGGTTGGGGTATGTACGCACGGTCACTGTGGGGCCAACGTCATTGATGCACTTATTGATGAAGTGACTAGCAAAATAGTCCTGTAGCTTAGCATCTGCGTCATCTGACCACTTCCTTATTACAGCTGTACTGTTTATTGTCATGTCAGACTCCTTCCTCTCCTGAATGCAAATGATATGCTGTTATTTTCTATTGAACAAGGTCATACTAGTTAGCAAGCACCTTTCTGTGGAATATCCCTTCTTGCATACATAGATGCGTACACACACACACATACACATACACACACACACAGTTTGAATATGAGGGCTACTAACAATATTGACTTGCATATCTTGATCAAACCTAAACCAGTTAACCAGTATAGCTGGTGTGTTAGTCTGTGAGACTGAGACTTTGAGACAGGTAAACTGTGAGACTGTGAGACTTTGAGTCTGTGAGACTGTTAGACTGTGAGACTGTGACTGTGAGTCTGTGAGATTGTTAGACTGTGAGTGGAGTAGGACTTGTACTTTGCTGAAGGTTGTTACAGTATGTTGATGTTCTGAACACATGCTGGGCCTAGATTATGTTGACCTGGTTTAATTAAGAGATGCAGTGTTAGCCTCCACCCACAGACCCTGTGTGTGTGTGTGTGTCTGTGTTTGCTCTACTGAGATGCTTTGTGTGCATGTCGTGTGTGTAAGTGTGTGTGAGCGAATACGGGGGTGTTGGGTTGTAGTGTGACGTCATTCTTTACATGAATATTCTTCCCCTTCCCTTCCCACCCTCTCATGGTCTTGTTACAACACCTTCTGATTATTTATTTTCAGGAGAGAGAAGAGAGGCTGCGAGGGGAGGGGAGGATAGGAGAGAGGCTGGGAGGGGAGGGGAGGGGAGGAGAGTAGAGGAGTGAGGCTGGGAGGGGAGGGGAAGAGGAGAGAAGCTGGGAGGGGAGGGGAGGAGAGGAGAGAGGATGGGAGGGGAGGGGAGGGGAGGAGAGGAGAGAGGCTGGGAGGGGAGGAGAGGAGAGAGGCTGGGAGGGGAGGGGAGGAGAGAGGCTGCGAGGGGAGGGGAGGAGGAGAGAGAATGCGAGGGGAGGGGAGGGGAGGGGAGGAGGAGAGAGGCTGGGAGGGGAGGAGAGGAGAGAGGCTGCGAGGTGGAGGGGCAGGGGGAGAGAGGCTGGGAGGGGAGAGGCTGGGAGGGGAGGAGAGAGCATGGGGGGAGAGAGGCTGGGAGGGGAGAGGCTGGGAGGGGAGGGGAGGGGAGGAGAGAGCATGGGAGGGGAGAGAGCATGGGAGGGGAGAGGCTGGGAGGGGAGGGGAGGAGAGAGCATGGGAGGGGAGTGGCAGGGGGAGAGAGGCTGGGAGGGGAGAGGCTGGGAGGGGAGGGGAGAGGCTCGGAGGGGAGAGGCTGGGAGAGGCTGGGAGGAGAGAGCCTGGGAGGGGAGGGGCAGGGGGAGAGAGGCTGCGAGGGGAGGGGCAGGGGGAGAGAGGCTGCGAGGGGAGGAGAGAGGCTGGGAGGAGAAGGGAGGAGAGAGGCTGGAAGGGGAGGGGCAGGGGGAGAGAGTCTGAGAGGCAGTTATTTTGGGAAACAATTATTTTTCTTGCTGACGTGACACGATTGTGTCGGAGCACAGGGTCCATCTAGCATAGATTTTTGGACTGTTAGAGGGTGTGTGTGTTAGAGGGTGTGTGTATTACAGGGTGTGTGTGCTACAGGGTGTGTGTGCTCGATGGAGAGAAATAAAGGATGTGTGTGTTAGTGTAGGCGTGTACTCCCAGTTAGTGGATCACTCTGTTGTTTTTGTGCGTCACTAACGAGGACTGCGCTCTTGAAGTTTTAAGTGTGTGTATGTGTGTGTGTGTGTGTGTGTGTGTGTGTGTGTGTGTGTGTGTGCAAGCGTGCATGCGTGTTAGAGCTGGGACGAAGTGTGTGTGTGTGTTTCCCAGCCAACTCCAATACAATCTCTCTGGGAAGGAATTCTCTTTGTGTTTTGTCTCCTTGTAATAGCTGACTCTTAGCAGACACCCTCTGATGCCATCCATTTGGCTTTGGCACCACTGACACCAATGAGATGAAATGTGTCTCTACTGGATGTACTTTGTTTGTGCTGTAGCGGTACAATGTCACATACCACTGCCCATTGCAATCCGCTTTGGTCTGGGTGGCTGTCTGTAATTCATGGCTAAGAAAATTGGACTTCGCCCCCTTTTGAGTGTGTGTGTGTGTGTGTGTGTGTGTGTGTGCCTGTGCCTGTGTGTGTGTGTGTGTGTGTGTGTGTGTGTGTGTGCCTGTGTGTGTGTGTCTGTTTGGTCATCTAGCAACATCATCTTAGGTTGTTTCAAAGGTTGTTTCTCCACTTGATTTCCTGTGTGTGTGTGTGTGTGAGACTGTGAGTGTTCAATAGAGTGGTTGACATACTCCTCCACCTGACCTCTGACCTGGAAGTGCTTAGAGAGGATGGTGGAGAGGAGAGGGAGAGGGAGAGGAGAGGATGGTAGAGATGAGGGAGGAGAAGGGAGGGGAGCGGAGGGTAAAGATGATGGTGGTGGTAATGACGATGACGCTCTAATCAAGATGACATCATCACAAACGACAAGGTGACTTTTTACATTCAGACAACATTGGCTCAGTGGCTCTTCCCAATGTAAGCGTGTCACAAGGCAGGTCACAAAATGTGATGTGAAGAGCCAATTCTTGACTTGAATTCTGTCGATATTGTTTGAGCACAGGAAGTCGCCCCATTGTGTATGATGACGTGATCTTTCTGAGTGTACCTTTAACAGTGCCAGTATTGTAATTGCATCACACAGTACTTACAGAGTTGTTACTGTACCTTATTGTAGATCTGGTTGGTTCAATGTTACTGTACCTTGTTGTAGATCTGGTTGGTTCAATGTTACTGTACCTTGTTGTAGATCTGGTTGGTTCAATGTTACTGTACCTTGTTGTAGATCTGGTTGGTTCAATGTCAAGGTTGCTCATCTATCTCACTTACAGCAGCCATTTTATCTAGTGACAAGTTATTTTATAGCGTGTGTTACTATGTGTGTGCCTGGGAGTCTAATAAAGATGGTTTATTAAGCTAGTTGAACATCTGTCAGGTGCAGTTTAATGCTTTAAAGCTGAGTTGTTATTTTAATGGAATTACTGTCTGCTGTCCTAGGCAGGCACCCAGGGAAAAATCTCTGAGCTCCCAGAAAACGTCAGAGAGAGAGGGTTTATTCTGATCCCGGGCTCTGCTCTCCTTTTCTTTCTTTCTTTCTTTCTTTCTTTCTTTCTTTCTTTCTTTCTTTCTTTCTTTCTTTCTTTCTTTCTTTCTTTCTTTCTTTCTTTCTTTCTTTCTTTCTCTCTCTTTCTCTCTCTCTCTCTCTCTCTCTCTCTCTCTCTCTCTCTCTCTCTCTCTCTCTCTCTCTCTCTCTCTCTCTCTCTCTCTCTCTCTCTCTCTCTCTCTCTCTCTCTCTCTCTCCCTCCCTGCCTTTCTTCCTTCATCCCTCCCTCCCTCTCAGGGTGTGACTCTCACTCATTTCAAATATAAATCTATAAATGTGCTGAAAAGTGTGCAGAGAAAATTGGAAAAGCCCCAGGATTTGCTCTCTCTCCATCAATTGTCTCTCAATCTCTCCCACTTCTCCCTCCCTCCCTCCCTCCCTCCCTCCCTCCCTCCCTCCCTCCCTCCCTCCCTCCCTCCCTCCCTCCTTCCCTCCCTCTCTCCCTCCCTCCCTCCCTCCAGCCATCTCTCTCTCTCTGTCTCTCGCTCCCTTTTTGAATGGACTGCCAGCTAGGTGTCTCTACAGCGAGAGCTGTATTTGTACCAGGGGAGCAGGGTGTCTTCCTTCACTGTGTTCACTCATCTGTGTGGGAGAGAGAGAGACTTTATGTAAGACCCTGAGTTACACAAGACCTCATGTCATATCCCCCAGTCTCATTAAAGCCTCCCTATCTCAACCCTCTGCCTCGCTAGCCCCCAGCCTCACTAAAGCCTCCATATCTCTACCCCCTGGCTTGCTAGCCCCCAGCCTCACTAAAGCCTCCATATCTCTACCCCCTGGCTTGCTAGCCCCCAGCCTCACTAAAGCCTCCATATCTCTACCCTCTGCCTCGCTAGTCCCCAGCCTCACTAAAGCCTCCATATCTCTACCCCCTGGCTTGCTAGCCCCCAGCCTCACTAAAGCCTCCATATCTCTACCCCCTGGCTTGCTAGTCCCCAGCCTCACTAAAGCCTCCATATCTCTACCTCCTGCCTCACTCCTCCCAACCTCTCATTTAAAGCCTACCCAGCCTCCTTCCCCCTACCTCCCTACTCTCCAGACCTCTCACTGAGCCTCCCCTCATTCAGCCCCATACGTCCCTCCTCAGCCCCCTGCCTCCCTCCTCAGCCCCTGCCTCCCTCCTCCCTCCTCAGCCCCTTCCTCCCTGCCTCCTTCTTCAGCCCCTTGCCTCCTCACCCTTTACCCCCATCCCCTCACTTAGCCTCCCATTGCCTTTCCCCCTCATCCCCCAATCTCGCTAGCCCCCAGCCTATCACTAAAGCTTCCCCTGCCTGCTTCCCCCTACTGTCAAATATTAATGTTCTCAGATTTTGAATTCAGAAATGTTAGATGTTTACCACTGAAGATAAAGCCACCCAACCCATCCCTCTCTTGGACTGGGACTGTGTGGTGGAACCACCATAGAGATACAACAACTGTATCTAGTTTTCTAATTCCTAATTCTATGGTTCCACACATAGAGATCCTATTAAATCACTAGTATTCTAATTCCTCATTCTATGGTTCCACTCCATGAAGTAAACAGCAGGGCAACGTGGGATAGCTGTGTGTGAAACGATGGAGGGACAACAAAATGCGTCCCTTCTAGCACTACATTGTCAAGGGCTGATGTAAGTGTGGTGTGGAAGTCAGGCGCAGGACACCGAAGCTTAGTCCAACAAAGTTTACTAGTTAACCACTAGGCAAAATACAATAAACGGCCTCAAAAACACACAGAGGCGAGCGATTACGCAAACTGTGCGTAAACTCCAAAACAACAAACAGAGCAAACACGCAGCACTAACTGACAGGCGAAAAACAACACACAACCTAACCAATACAAAACAGGCAACTTATAGAACACATAATCAGACACAAACGGACACAGGTGCAATAGACAGACAAAAGCAATCAAACAAAGAAACATTCAACGGTGGTAGCTAGTACTCCGGGGACGACGAACGCCGAAGCCTGCCCGAACAAGGAGGAGGAGCAGCCTCGGCAGAATCCGTGACAGTACCCCCCCCCCTCTCGGGGACGGCCAGGAGGACGCGGACCCGGGCGCGTGGGATGCCCACGGTGGAACTCAGTCAGGAGGGATGGATCTAGGATGTCCCTCCTAGGCACCCAGCACCGTTCCTCCGGACCGTACCCCTCCCACTCCACGAGATACTGGAGACCACTCATCCGGCGCCTCGAGTCCAAGATAGTCCGGACCCTGTACGCCAGGGCCCCCTCGATGTCCAATGGGGGCGGAGGGGTCTCTCCTATCTCATCTTCTTGGAGTGGGCCAGCTACAACCGGCCTGAGAAGAGACACATGGAACGAGGGGTTAATATTCTTGTAATCAATAGGCAGTTGTAACCTGTAACACACCTCGTTCAATCTGCTCAGGACTTTAAAGGGCCCCACAAACCGCCGACCCAGCTTCCGGCAGGGCAGGCGGAGGGGCAGGTTTCGAGTCGAGAGCCAGACTCGATCTCCCGGTGCGTATACCGGTCCCTCACTGCGGTGGCGATCGGCGCTCGCCTTCTGTCGACGGATGGCCCGCTGCAGATGGACATGTGCAGCGTCCCACGTCTCCTCCGAGCGCCGAATCCACTCATCCACCGCAGGGGCCTCGATCTGGCTCTCGTGCCATGGTGCCAGGACCGGCTGATACCCTAAAACACACTGCAAAGGTGTTAAATTGGTGGAGGAGTGGCGGAGAGAGTTCTGGGCCATCTCTGCCCAGGGGATATACCTAGACCACTCCTCCGGCCGGCCCTGGCAATAGGACCTCAGAAACCTACCCACATCCTGGTTGACTCGTTCAACCTGCCCCTTGCTCTCTGGGTGGTACCCCGAGGTAAGGCTCACCGAGACCCCCAAGCGTTCCATGAACACCCCCCAGACTCTGGAGGTGAACTGGGGACCTCGGTCAGACACAAAATCCTCGGGGACCCCATAGTGCCGGAACACGTGGTTAAATAGGGCCTCAGCGGTCTGTAGGGCAGTAGGGAGACCCGGCATTGGGAGGAGACGACAGGCCTTGGAAAACCGATCCACAACGACCAAAATGGTGGTATTCCCCTGGGAGGGGGGAAGGTCGGTCACAAAATCCACCGAGAGGTGGGACCATGGTCGTTGTGGAACGGGCAGGGGATGTAACTTTCCCCTGGGCAAATGTCTAGGCGCCTTACACTGGGCGCACACCGAGCAGGAGGAGACATAAACCCTCACATCCCTAGCTAACGTTGGCCACCAGTATTTCACGCTAAGGCAGTGCACTGTCCGGCCAATACCTGGATGTCCAGAGGAGGGTGATGTATGAGCCCAATAAATAAGGCGGTCACGAACCTCGAGCGGAACGTACGTCCGCCCCACAGGACACTCGGGGGGAGTAGGGTCGGTACGCAGTGCCCGCTCGATCTCCGCATCGACCTCCCACATCACCGGAGCCACCAGACAAGACTCCGGCAGTATGGGAGTAGGCTCAATGGACCTCTCCTCTGTGTCATACCGCCGGTACAGGGCGTCTGCCTTACCGTTCTGGGACCCTGGGATGTATGTGATCTTAAAAACAAACCGGGTCAGGAACATGTTCCACCTAGCCTGACGAGGGTTCAATCTCCTAGCTGCCCGGATGTACTCCAGGTTACGGTGGTCAGTCAGAATGAGGAAAGGGTGTTGAGCCCCCTCAAGCCAATGCCTCCACACCTTTAGGGCCTGGACTACAGCCAACAGCTCCCTGTCCCCTACGTCATAATTACGCTCCGCCGAGCTGAGCTTCTTAGAGTAGAACGCACAGGGGCGGAGCTTGGGTGGCGTGCCGGACCGTTGCGACAGGATTGCCCCAATACCAGCCTCGGACGCGTCTACCTCAACTTGAAATGGTAAAGCGGGGTCCGGATGCGCCAGCACCGGAGCCGAAGTGAACAGGTTCTTCAGTCTAACAAATGCCCTGTCCGCTTCAGCTGACCACTGCAGACGCACCGGACCCCCCTTTAGCAGGGACGTAATGGGAGCTGCCACCTGTCCAAAGCCCCGGATAAACCTCCGGTAGTAATTAGCAAAACCCAAAAACTGCTGCACCTCTTTTACAGTGGTTGGAGTTTGCCAATTACGCACGGCCGACACACGGTCAACCTCTATCTTCACACCAGACGCGGACAATCGATAACCCAAAAAGGAGATGGACTCCTGGAAAAACAGGCATTTCTCTGCCTTAACATACAAGTCATGCTCCAACAGCCTCCTCAATACTCGGCGCACCAGGGCTACATGCTCGGCTCGGGTAGAAGAGTACACTAGGATGTCGTCAATGTATACTACCACACCCTGCCCATGCATGTCCCGGAAAATCTCGTCAACAAAGGATTGGAAGACTGAAGGAGCATTCATTAACCCGTATGGCATGACGAGATACTCGTAATGACCCGAGGTGGTGCTAAATGCTGTTTTCCATTCATCCCCCTCCCTAATGCGCACCAGATTGTACGCGCTCCTGAGATCCAACTTTGTGAAGAACCGCGCTCCGCGTAATGACTCCGTCATAGTCGCAATCAGAGGAAGAGGGTAACTGTACTTAACCGTGATCTGATTGAGACTACGGTAATCAATACATGGGCGCAAACCCCCGTCCTTCTTCTTCACAAAGAAGAAACTCGAGGAAACCGGGGAAGTGGAGGACCGGATGTATCCCTGTACCAAGGACTCGGCTATGTAAGTCTCCATAGCCGCTGTCTCTTCTTGAGACAGGGGATACACACGGCTCCGCGGAAGTGCCGCTCCTGTTTGGAGATCTATCGCACAATCCCCCTGTCTATGAGGTGGTAGCCGTGTTGCCCTAGTTTTGCTGAACACAAGTGCTAAATCCTCATATTCAGGGGGAATGCGCATTGCGGGCACTTGGTTCGGACTCTCCACCGAGGTCGCCCCTAAGGAAACACCTAGACATTTCCCTACACACTGGGCAGACCACTCCATAAGAGCCCTCTGTTGCCACGCAATGGTAGGATCATGGGCGCTTAACCAGGGAAGCCCCAGCACCACGGGATACGCAGGAGAGTCGATCAGATAAAACTGAATGATCTCCTCATGACCCCCCTGCGTCGTCATCTTAAGTGGTGCTGTGACTTCTCTGATCAACCCCGACCCCAGCGGCCGGCTGTCTAGGGCATGAACAGGAAAAGGGGCTTCTACCGGCCGAAGGGGAATTCCTAGCCTATAACAAAATTCACGATCAACAAAATTCCCAGCTGCGCCTGAATCTACTAGCGCCTTATGCTGGGAATGAGGTGCCACCTGTGGAAATCTCACAGGTATACTCATGTGACCAACAGAGAGCTCTGGGTAAGTGGGGCGCCTACTCACCTGAAATGTCTCCCCGGTGCGTGACCTGTTGTCCCCTCTCCCAGGAGACCCTCCCCAGCACCTAGCCGCAGTGTGTCCTCCACGGCCACAGTTGGTGCAGGGGACGGCCCCCCTCGGGTTCTCTCTCCTCCTCTCCCTAGCGCCAGCACCCCCGAGCTCCATGGGAATCGCCTCGGAGGTGCTGGAGGGTGGAATGGACGACCCCCACTCGGGACGTCCGCGGGTAGCCAGCAGGGTGTCGAGACGGATGGAAATGTCCACCAACTGGTCGAAGGAAAGGTTGGTGTCCCTGCAGGCCAGCTCACGACGAACGTCCTCTCGTAGGCTACACCGGTAATGGTCGATGAGGGCCCTCTCATTCCACCCCGCATCCGGCGCTAGAGTCCGGAACTCCAGGGCGAACTCCTGTGCACTCCTCTTCCCCTGTCGGAGGTGGAACAGACGCTCCCCCGCCGCCTTCCCCTCAGGTGGATGATCGAACACAGCCCTGAAGCGGCGGGAGAACTCCGCGTAGGTGATGGTAGCGGCGTCTATACCCCTCCATTCGGCGTTGGCCCACTCCAACGCCTTGCCGGATAGACAGGAGATGAGGGCGGAGACGCTCTCGTATCCCGAGGGCACCGGGTGTATGGTGGCCAGGTATAGTTCCACCTGCAGGAGGAACCCCTGACACCCGGCTGCAGAACCATCTTATGCCCTCGGGAGCGAGAGCCGAATGCCACTGGGTTCCGGTGCTGGGACAGGAGGACTGGCCGATGGTGATGGTAAGGTGTGCGAAGGCGTGGGCACCTCTCCCGTAACCAACCGGCGTAGAGTGTTGGACACCTCGTTCATGGCGGCCCCAAGTTGCCGGATCATGGTGTCTTGGTCGCTGATCCGATCCTCCAGCGACTTGGGTGCCGCCGCTGCTCCTGCTGACTCCATAAAGGGTGTGTTGTTCTATCAAGAGCTGATGTAAGTGTGGTGTGGAAGTCAGGCGCAGGACACCGAAGCTTAGTCCAACAAAGTTTACTAGTTAACCACTAGGCAAAATACAATAAACGGCCTCAAAAACACACAGAGGCGAGCGATTACGCAAACTGTGCGTAAACTCCAAAACAACAAACAGAGCAAACACACAGCACTAACTGACAGGCGAAAAACAAAACACAACCTAACCAATACAAAACAGGCAACTTATAGAACACATAATCAGACACAAACGGACACAGGTGCAATAGACAGACAAAAGCAATCAAACAAAGAAACATTCAACGGTGGCAGCTAGTCCTCCGGGGACGACGAACGCCGAAGCCTGCCCGAACAAGGAGGAGGAGCAGCCTCGGCAGAATCCGTGACATACATTCACTGCTCTCTGTCTCTCCCTCTTTTTCTGTCTATCCCTCTCTCTCTCTCTCTCTCTCTCTCTCGCTCCTCTCCCCTCTCTCTCTGTCTGTCTCTCTCTCTCGCTCTCTCTCTCTCTCTCTCTCTCTCTCTCTCTCTCTCGCTCTCTCTCTCTCTCTCTCTCGCTCCTCTCCCCTCTCTCTCTGTCTGTCTCTCTCTCTCGCTCTCTCTCTCTCTCTCGCTCTCTCTCTCTCTCTCTCTCTCTCTCTCTCTCTCCCTCTCCCTCTCCCTCTCCTCTCTCTCTCTCTCTCTCTCTCTCTCTCTCTCGCTCCTCTCCCCTCTCTCTCTGTCTGTCTCTCTCTCTCGCTCTCTCTCTCTCTCTCGCTCCTTTCCCCTCTCTCTCTCTCTCTCTCTCATTATACCCTGATGAAGACAGCTTGTCTGTCGAAACGTTGGTTATTAGGATATTAAATTATTCTTATTCTTTTTCAAATGTCTAATTGTCAATGACATACATATATTGTGACAGAATGTTCTCTGATAGTGTGTGTGTGTGTGTCCTTCATGCACTGTGTAAATGTGTCATTATGCAGACTCGGCTAGGCAGTTTGTTACTATGGGGTTTGCAAAATCCTATCTGTTTCCTTTTTTCTCTGAAAAAAATCTGTGTCTGGACTCGATCTGTTCTGAGCTGCAAAAGGTCACATTATTATGATCATCATAATTCAGCCACATCACCAAGAAACATGGCAACCTGTCCCTGCCTGCCTGGCTGCCTGTCGTCAAAACAACCAGCAGCCAATCAGAGCTCAGGGGGGCGTGGCCTGGTGTGGGTTACACGCTTATACTGAGCCCCTCATGTTTATTCTGAATGAACAGTGGATCATGTGCCTCTGCCTCCCAGCCGAGCGGATAGCCTCTCAAACTGCTGTCCTTCTCTGTGTGCGGGTGAGAGAGAGTGTGTAAGTGTGTTGGTGCGTGTTTGTTGAGGGGGATCCAGCCCTGGACTACAGTAGCTGTCAGAGAGAAGAGGAGGGAGTCTGCCTCTCTAGGAGGAAGGTAGCCGTTGATTAGAGGCAAAGAGCAGAGAAGTTCTCAGCCCTGATGGTGCATTTTTTATTAGGGAGCTTCTCTCTCCACTGAATGGACTGAGAGTGTGGAGGGAGGGAGGGAGGGAGGGAGGGAGAGAGAGAGGGAGGGAGGGCTGCTGGGGTGTGCACTTTATAGACACGCACCGACAGGCAGACCCACAGGAGACAGAGCGAGTGAGAGTGACAGCGAGACAGAGAGAGAAAGAGAGAGAGTGAGAGTGACAGCGAGACAGAGAGAGAAAGAGAGAGAGTGAGAGTGACAGCAAGACAGAGAGAGAAAGAGAGAGAGTGAGAGTGACAGCAAGACAGAGAGAGAAAGAGAGAGAGTGAGAGTGACAGCGAGACAGAGAGAGAAAGAGAGAGAGTGAGAGGTGGGGGAGAACAGTAGAGATCACAGGAGCAGTAATTCTTCTTTCTGGAAGGAAGGAAAGATGACCCTGCTGTGACCAAGACTCCTCTACCAGTGTCTAATGAACAGGACTGGAGAAGAAGGACTAGTTGCCCTCTGAGGAAGACTGACTGGAGAGAGAGTGAGAGGGAGAGAGAGAGAGAACTGTGCTGCCTTTCCTTCTGAGGAAGACTGGAGAGAGAGCGAGAGGGAGAGAGAGAGAGAGGAGAAAAATAGAGAGAGGGAAAGAGGACTCTGACTCCGCAGGTTGCTAATCCCTGAAGCTGAGAAGAAGAAGGAGAGAGCAGAGAGAGAGAGCAGAGAGAGAGAGAGAGAGAGAGAGAGGCAAAGCCACGCGCACTGTGAAAGCAGGAATTTGTGTGTGTGTTAGTGTATTAGCCTAAATCTCTCTGCATCCCTCCAGCCCTCAGCTCTGCCTGCCTGCATGGCATAGCCTCTGCCTCTGCGAGAGAGAGCAAAATAAATATTGAAAGAGAGAGGGGTCCATCCGAAAGATTCCACAGCAATTCCCCGTCCGTCCATCAGCATGTCGTCCAACGAGCTGAGTGCTCCAGACGCTGACTCCGGATGCATCCGCACCTTTAAAGAACACATGCACCTGGAGCTGGAGCCGCCCAAGCTGAACACTGGCCAGGGGGGGAAGAGGGGGGCCACGTCGCCCAAACTGTCCCCCCGCAGTTCCCCGCGCTTCTTTCGCAAGCTCATGGTCAACAAGGGGGGGATCCGCCACCGTCGGCGCTTCACCGTCGCTCACACCTGGTAAGGGGGAGAGGGAGAAGGATAAGGGGAGTGCTGGGGGATGTGGGTATCTTCACCAGAGAGGGTGGACTTTGGACTGTGCTTAGACAGGGGGTTATGGTTAAGGCTCTGATACGGGGCTACTGTTAGGTAATGATAGAGGGATTCTCTTGCTTTGCTAGGGGGGCACAAGGTGACTTTGTGTTTGAGGAATGTCTTGATGTCATGTTTCCTTTGACTTTGCTCTGTTCCACCCATACTGAATGATGAGGATCAGGTTCTACTGTGGTGTGTGTGTCAGAGGAGGGTGGTGGGAGGAGCTATAGGGGGACGGGCTCATTGTAATGGCTGGAATGGAATCAATGGAATGGTACCAAACACATGGAAACAACGGACCTACAGCTCTGTAGAACCCTCCCACTGGGCACACACTGGTTGAATCAACGTTGGTTCAACGTAATTTGTTAACGTATTGTGACCTGGAAAATACATTGGATTTGCAAAAATAATCTAAGGGGAAAAATACATTGGATTTGCAAGGGTACAATTTTTACCACAGGATTATGTCATCATGGTTAACAATTTTCAACATAGACAAACATTGTATAAAATATGTTGAATTTGTACCTTTGAAACAACGTCAGATCTTCAACGTTATGTCCACCATCAGAAAAAAACTATAAGCTGAGCAGCACCTCCTACTGGAGAGTTGATCCATCTACAGCTATCCATTTGGTCTCCCGTCCTGGGTTTTAACTAAGGGCAGCCCTGCTTAGCTTTGATATTTGTCACTGACTACTACCAATTAAGAGGTCTTACTGAGAGATCTTTTAATAACTAAATAGATTCACTGCTATCGAAGTCAGTCAAAAGAGTAGGTTTAACAGAGCAAATGAAATGTAACTATACTTTAAAAGTCATACAGTATATCATCAATGATACCAGGCCTATAGCATTTGCGAAGTCATTAACAGCTATTGTTTCAATTCCACCCAGGGTTCAACTACAAATAGACAATAGATATAGGCCTAGAGTTTTTTTTTTATAGGGTGATTTCAAATGTCATCTTCAAGTTACTAACTTTATTTAAAGTGCATTTAAAGTTTGATTTGATTTAGTTGTATTCTTTAACTGTGGTTGTGAATCTAACATATCAATCATTAATTTGTAGAAAAACTGGAAATGTAATTGTGTTTAGTTGTCAACGGAACCAAATATCAACATTTGAAGGAGATGTACTGTATATACTGCTGTGTTACCTCAAATGAGTAACATCCATGGCCACATTTTGAGGTTACTGAAACTATAAATGTGTTCTTATGTAATCATAGAAAGCGTGCATGTTCAAGATTGCATGCAAAGGTCGCAGGTCTGTGGAGATCTTCACAGAATATCGAACAGCATTGATCACTTGCACTATGCACTTTTAATGTAATCTCAATTGCAATCCAGGTAATTTGGTTATGCTATTAGATGAAGCACAGTGATAACACATTAAGTTGTTGTATACATACAAAATATCTGACATTGTGTGTATTCCCATTGAGCTTTTTTGCGCTTTTAAATGGTTGAAAGTGCAGTGATAACATATTTAGATGACAACTAAACCAAAAATCAGACATTGTTTTGGAATTTGGTTGTAGGCTTTTAGATGGTTGAACGCATAGTGATAACACATTGGGAATTCAACCAACCTCTGGCTCTCTTTTTGAGTGG
Source organism: Coregonus lavaretus (assembly GCF_964263955.1). NCBI lineage: Eukaryota > Metazoa > Chordata > Actinopteri > Salmoniformes > Salmonidae > Coregonus > Coregonus lavaretus. Next base: position 56,449,230 of record NC_139993.1, on the reverse strand, counting down.
GTGAATAAAGGTTGAAATCTCATTGATCAACATCTGTACCAAATATTACCCACATTTCCACGGTGAAATAACGTGGTGTGCTCAGTGGGCTGCTGATGTCATGTGTTGTTACATGACAATTCAATAGGAAATCAAAGTTTAAGAATCCCCAAATGTCTGTCATTTCCATGGTTCGTTAGATGACAATTCAATAAGAAATCAAAGGTTTTGGAAACCACAAATGACTCTCATTACAATGGTTGACAAGTCCAAATAGGATCACTATTTCATACCTCAGATACATATTGTCCTCATGTAGTTGTCTTAGTGCAGTTGGGTGGCTGTGATGTGGAAGTGGATGTGTTTTAGTCATCTTTAAATCTGTCGGCTTGAATTCTCCTTATGGTCTAATGTCTCAGAGAGGTCCGTGCTCAGCTACAAAGTCACATGCTGAAACAGACACTGGGAGACACCCAATCTCTCTCTCTATGGCTCTGTAAACCATCGTACCTTGCATAATTTAGGTAGATTCTAGAATTTGACCGATTGGCCTAGGGTGGTTTGAATAGACTCCGGCAGGATTGGGCCTGTATCAGATTTGCTGTTGTAGAATAAACCAAGCCTTTCAGTCAATGAAATAGGTTGTGGATATTTAATACTCTTTGCTATTGTATTTTGTTGTGTTGTAGTGATGACATGGCTGTGTTTTAGACAAAGAGAGATGTTGTCTATTGACGTATGAGACACCTCGGGGGAGCCGAGCGGTGAACTCAGTTGCATCCTCTGACCATTCTCCCTCCATTCAGACAAAAGCAGCTGTGTTTGGGTCAGTGTGGCTCTGTGGGGATCGGCAGCCATTCCGTGTCAATCAGGAGAACAGTGCCGCTCCCCCCTGCACTCTAACAAAGCTCCTACATTCATGTTTAATGTGCAACTGATGTACCGAGGTTCCTCACTCTCCACCACTGAGACTAAATTAGAGAGATAAGGAGATGGAGAGAGTGAGAAGAGAGAGAGAGAGAGAGAAAAAGCGTTATAGCACCCGCAAATAGAGTGCATAGGGTGAGAAAGACTCCTAGAGACATTCTAAAATGTCAGTAGACATTCTGCAACATCAAATAGAGCCACTGCACATCAGAGGTATAAGGGTCAGCACACAGTCCCTGGCTATGTCTCATCTTAAATGTCACAACTAATATCCATCCTCTACAAAATCAATCCCACCACAACCTGGTATTGAGAGATGGTTGGGAGGAGGTGGAGGAGAGGTGGAGGAGAGGAGGAGAGGGGTTGGGAGGAGTGAGGGTTGGGAGGAGAGGAGGAGTGGAGGAGGAGAGGAGGAGTGAGGGTTGGGAGGAGAGGAGGAGTGGAGGAGGAGAGGAGGAGAGGAGGAGTGGAGGAGAGGAGGAGTGAGGGTTGGGAGGAGTGGAGGAGGAGAGGAGGAGTGAGGGTTGGGAGGAGAGGAGGAGTGGTGGAGGAGAGGAGGAGAGGAGGAGTGAGGGTTGGGAGGAGAGGAGGAGTGGAGGAGAGGAGGAGTGAGGGTTGGGAGGAGTGGAGGAGGAGAGGAGGAGTGAGGGTTGGGAGGAGAGGAGGAGTGGAGGAGGAGAGGAGGAGAGGAGGAGTGAGGGTTGGGAGGAGAGGAGGAGAGGAGGAGTGAGGGTTGGGAGGAGAGGAGGAGTGGAGGAGTGAGGGTTGGGAGGAGTGGAGGTAATGAAATTGTAATTCAATTACTTTAATGTCAGGCGCTGCTCAGAACTGGCATTTCTCTCCTCACAGTTCAGTTCTCTGCTGTTGAAGTATTTCAGCTCGGGGGCTGAATCCTCTCAATATAACCTTTAATTATGAATATGTAGCTGTCACCACCAAACAGCCTGCCTGCCTGTACCAGCTAAGCTGCTGAGCGTTTAAAGTGGTTCAGTGTGAGATGAGACTAGCTGGCTGCTATATAGATGTATTAGAATAATGTGGTTTAATAAGGTATAGCCAGTCAGGTGCTTTACAGACTGGTAGTGATGGGTAGAAGAGATGAGTCAGTCACTAGGGTCTTAGTGATGTCTCCTGCTGGATGGGAACGTGAAGTTAGCCTCGGTGAACGCTGCTAGACCATCAGGGGTATTTGTGTTTGTTTGTGTGTGTGTGTGCGTGCATGCGTGCGTGTGTGTGGTGTGTCTATGTGCTTATGGTTGTGCGTATGTGTGTGACCGCATTCGTGCTCATTGACTTTCCTCATACAAAGAGTATTTAGGGAGCGGTGAAAAAATAAACATTCATTAGCAGTGGAAGTCATTAGTCAAACCAAGAGAGAGGGAGGAAGGGAGGGATTGAGGGGCTGAACGAGGAAGGAGTAGAGTAAGTGATGGAAAGGGAGAGATGAAAATAGGTTGATGTGTCGTTTACACTGACTTATATCCAGACCAATAACAGTATTCAGTTTTATTAGGATTTATATGAGCCACTTATGAATGGGACTGCTTTTGCACACAAAACACATTTTGAAATAATATGATGATATCCCATTTAAACGCAACAGTTTACAGAGGGGTAGAAAATATATGGTGAACAGACAGCCAGCGTTTTGATAACCAGTGTCAGGAGTGCTGTATGTGGAAGGTGCGGGAATCAGGCGCAGGACACAGAAGCTTCGTTCAACAGTCTTTAGTAGATAAATACGAGCAAAAGTGCCCGGAGACGAGCGATACGCACACAGGCGTAAACGAACAGGAAAAATACTAACGCGCACAACAAGTGCGAAAACCTCTCCTAAAACACAAGGAGGGAAAACAAATACAGACACGAAGACAGGAAGCTCAATAACACACAACACATGACTAACAAAACGAGAACTTATAGGACACATAATCAACGCTAACTAACCACAGGTGTACAACAATCAGACAAAAGCAAACGAACATAGAAACATACAACGGTGGCAGCTAGTACTCCGGGGACGACGACCGCCGAAACCTGCCCGAGCAAGGAGGAGGAGCAGCCTCGGCAGATTCCATGACAGTACCCCCCCCTTGACGCGCGGCACCAGCCGTGCGCCGACCCCGGCCTCGGTGATGACCAGGAGGACGCGGTGCAGCTACCACCGTAGGGTGACTACGTAGGGTGACTACGGTGGAACTCAGTCAGTATAGACGGGTCTAGGATGTCCCTCCTCGGCACCCAGCAACGCTCCTCCGGGCCGTATCCCTCCCACTCCACGAGATATTGGAGATATTGGAGACCCCCCATCCGACGTCTCGAATCCAAGATGGACCGAACTGTGTACGCCGGAGCCCCCTCGATGTCCAATGGGGGCGGAGGAGTCTCTGCTATCTCACCTTCCTGGAGTGGACCAGCTACCACCGGCCTGAGAAGAGACACATGGAACGAGGGGTTAATATTCTTATACTTAATAGGTAGTAGTAACCTGTAACACACCTCGTTCAATCTCCTCAGGACTTTAAAGGGCCCTACAAACCGCCGACCCAGCTTCCGGCAGGGCAGGCGGAGGGGTAGGTTTCTGGTCGAGAGCCAGACTCGATCTCCAGGTGCGTACACCGGCCCCTCACTGCGGTGGAGATCGGCGCTCGCTTTTTGTCGACGGATGGCCCGCTGCAGATGGACGTGTGCAGCGTTCCACGTCTCCTCCGAGCGCCTTACCCACTCATCCACCGCAGGGGCCTCGATCTGGCTCTGATGCCACGGTGCCAGAACCGGCTGGTAACCTAACACACATTGGAAAGGGGTTAGGTTGGTGGAGGAGTGGCGAAGAGAATTCTGGGCCATCTCTGCCCAGGGAATATACCTCGCCCACTCCTCCGGCCGGCCCTGGCAATACGACCTCAGAAACCTACCCACATCCTGGTTCACACGTTCTACCTGCCCATTACTCTCCGGGTGGTACCCCGAGGTAAGGCTCACCGAGACCCCCAGGCGCTCCATGAACGCTCTCCAGACTCGGGAGGTGAACTGGGGACCTCAATCAGACACTATATCCTCAGGTACCCCGTAATGCCGGAAGACGTGGGTGAATAGTGCCTCAGCGGTCTGCAAGGCAGTGGGAAGACCTGGCATAGGGAGAAGACGACAGGCTTTAGAGAACCGATCCACAACGACCAGTATGGTGGTATTCCCCTGAGAGGGGGGAAGGTCTGTAACAAAGTCCACCGAGAGGTGAGACCAGGGTCGTTGTGGAACGGGCAGGGGTTGTAACTTACCCCTGGGCAGATGTCTGGGCGCCTTACACTGGGCACACACCGAACAGGAAGAGACATAAACCCTCACATCCCTGGCTAACGTTGGCCACCAGTACTTAGCGCTAAGGCAGTGCACTGTCCGGCCAATACCTGGATGTCCAGAGGAGGGTGACGTGTGAGCCCAATAAATAAGTCGATCCCGAACCTCGAGCGGTACGTACGTCCGACCCACCGGACACTGTGGAGGGCTAGGGTCGGTACGCAACGCCCGCTCGATTTCAGCATCGACCTCCCACACTACCGGTGCCACTAGACAAGACTCTGGCAGTATGGAAGTGGGCTCAACGGACCTCTCCTCTGTGTCATACCGCCGGGACAGGGCGTCTGCCTTACCGTTCTGGGACCCAGGGATGTACGTGATTTTAAATACAAACCGGGTTAGAAACATGTTCCACTGAGCCTGGCGAGGGTTCAGTCTCCTAGCTGCCCGAATGTACTCCAGGTTACGGTGGTCAGTCAAAATGAGAAAAGGGTGTTGAGCCCCCTCAAGCCAATGTCTCCACACCTTTAGGGCTTGAACCACGGCTAACAGCTCCCTGTCTCCTACATCATAATTCCGCTCCGCCGGGCTGAGCTTTTTAGAGTAGAAGGCACAGGGGCGGAGTTTAGGTGGCGTACCGGACCGTTGTGATAGCACGGCCCCTATACCGGCCTCAGACGCGTCTACCTCTACCTGAAATGGTAAGGTGGGATCCGGATGCGCAAGCACTGGAGCCGAGGTAAACAGGGCCTTCAGTCTCCCAAATGCCCTGTCCGACTCCGCTGACCACTGCAATCGCACCGGACCCCCCTTCAGAAGAGACGTTATGGGAGCTGCCACCTGTCCAAAACCCTGGATAAACCTCCGGTAGTAATTCGCAAAACCCAAGAACTGCTGCACCTCTTTCACGGTGGTTGGGGTTTGCCAATTACGCACGGCTGACACCCGGTCAACCTCCATCTTCACCCCTGACGCGGATAACTGATAACCCAGAAAGGAGACCGACTCCTGGAAAAACAGACATTTCTCTGCCTTGACATACAGGTCGTGCTCCAACAGCCTACCCAACACACGACGCACCAGGGCTACATGCTCGTCTCGGGTAGGCGAGTAAACCAGGATGTCATCTATGTACACGACCACACCCTGCCCTGCATGTCCCTGAAAATCTCATCCACGAAGGATTGGAAGACTGAAGGAGCATTCATCAACCCGTATGGCATGACGAGATACTCGTAATGACCCGAGGTGGTACTAAATGCCGTTTTCCATTCATCGCCCTCCCTAATGCGCACCAAGTTATATGCGCTCCTGAGATCCAGTTTCTTGAAGAAACGGGCTCCGTGCAAAGACTCTGTCATGGTCGCAATCAGAGGGAGTGGATAACTGTACTTCACAGTGATCTGATTGAGACTACGGTAATCTATGCACGGGCGCAACCCTCCATCCTTTTTCTTCACAAAAAAGAAGCTCGAGGACACAGGAGAAGTGGAGGGCCGTATGTATCCTTGTCTTAGAGATTCGGCTATGTAAGTTTCCATAGCCCTCTTCTCCTCTTGGGACAGAGGATACACATGGCTCCGCGGAAGCGCTGCTCCTGCCTGGAGGTCTATCGCACAATCCCCCTGTCTATGAGGAGGCAAACGCGTCGCCCTCGATTTACTAAACACAAGTGCCAAATCCTCATACTCAGTGGGAATGCGCAGTGAGGACACCTGGTTTGGACTCTCCACCGAGGTCGCCCCCACGGAAACACCCAAACATCTCCTCTCACACTGGGCAGACCACTCCTTAAGAGCCCTCTCTTGCCACGAAATAGAAGGATCATGGGTACTCAACCAGGGAATTCCCAGCACCACCGGATACGCAGGAGAGTCGATAAGATATAGCTGGATAGTCTCCTCATGACCCCCCTGCGTACACATCCTAAGTGGCGCTGTGACTTCCCTGATCAACCCCGATCCCAATGGACGGCTATCTAGGGCATGAACAGGAAATGGGATGTCAACAGGAAGTAGGGGAATCCCTAACTCTAAACAAAATTTACGATCAACAAAATTCCCAGCTGCGCCTGAATCTACTAGCGCCTTATGCTGGGAATGAGGTGCAACCTGTGGAAATCGCACAGGTATACAGAAGTGCACAACAGAGAGCTCTGGGTAAGTGGGACGCCTACTCACCTGGAAGGACTCCCCAGTGCAGGGCCTGCCGTCCTCTCCCCTAGGAGACCCTCCCCAACACCTGGCCGCGGTGTGTCCTCCACGGCCACAGTTGGTGCAGGGGATGGCCCCCCTCGTGCTCTTTCCCCTCTTCTCTCTAGCGCCAGCACCCCCGAGCTCCATAGGGCTCGGCTCGGAGGTGCTGGAGGGTGGAATGGACGAACCCCACTCGGAACGTCCGTGGGTGGCCAGCAGGGTGTCCAGCCGGATGGACATGTCCACCAACTGGTCGAACGTGAGACTAGTATCCCTGCAGGCCAGCTCTCGACGGACGTCCTCCCGAAGACTACAACGATAATGATCGATGAGGGCCCGCTCATTCCACCCTGCGTCAGCCGCTAGAGTCCGGAACTCCAATGCAAATTCCTGGGCGCTCCTCCTCCCCTGCTGGAGGTAGAATAGACGCTCCCCCGCCGCTTTCCCCTCAGGTGGATGGTCGAACACAGCCCTGAAGCGGCGGGAGAACTCCGCGTATGTGATCGTGGCGGCGTCTATCCTCCTCCATTCGGCGTTGGCCCACTCCAACGCCTTGCCGGTGAGACAGGAGATCAGGGCGGAAACACTCTCGTGTCCCGAGGGCGCCGGGTGCACGGTGGCCAGGTATAGTTCCACCTGCAGGAGGAACCCCTGACACCCGGCAGCGGTACCATCATACGCCCTCGGGAGCGAGAGCCGAATCCCACTGGGTTCCGGAGCTTGGATGGGCGGACTGGCCGATGGTGATGGCAAGGTAGGGGGAGATGTGGGTGCCCCTCTGTTCTCCCATCGGTGCAGAGTGTTTATTAAGTCCTGAAGGGCGGTCCCGATGCGGTTGATCTGGTCGTTCTGCTCGCGGACGCGCTCCTCCAGGTACTCGGATGCTAGTGCTGTTCCTGTTGATTCCATCTGGGTGCGTTATTCTGTCAGGAGTGCTGTATGTGGAAGGTGCGGGAATCAGGCGCAGGACACAGAAGCTTCGTTCAACAGTCTTTAGTAGATAAATACGAGCAAAAGTGCCCGGAGACGAGCGATACGCACACAGGCGTAAACGAACAGGAAAAATACTAACGCGCACAACAAGTGCGAAAACCTCTCCTAAAACACAAGGAGGGAAAACAAATACAGACACGAAGACAGGAAGCTCAATAACACACAACACATGACTAACAAAACGAGAACTTATAGGACACATAATCAACGCTAACTAACCACAGGTGTACAACAATCAGACAAAAGCAAACGAACATAGAAACATACAACGGTGGTAGCTAGTACTCCGGGGACGACGACCGCCGAAACCTGCCCGAGCAAGGAGGAGGAGCAGCCTCGGCAGATTCCGTGACAACCAGGAATCATTTGTAATACACAACACCCTCCCTTATCTTCTATGGGTAATCTATGCATATGGAAATAATGATATTTGCCTTCACACAACATAGGTGGTTGTTACTGGTTAGGACTGGTTAAGACTGCAGGTAATACAGGAAGACATTTGTCTTCATTACTGTACAGTACACTGCAATCCCTCTCTCTCTCTCTCTCTCTCTCTCACTCTCTCTCTCTCTCTCTCTCTCTCTCTCTCTCTCTCTTTCCCTTCCTTCCTTCCTTCCTTCCTTCCTTCCTTCCTTCCTTCCTTCCTTCCTTCCTTCCTTCCTTCCTTCCTTCCTTCCTTCCTTCCTTCCTTCCTTCCTTCCTTCCTTCCTTCCTTCCTTCCTTCCTTCCTTCCTTCCTTCCTTCCTTCCTCCCCCCCCCCCCCCCCCCCCTCTCTCTCTCTCTCTCTCTCTCTCTCTCTCTCTCTCTCTCTCTGTGTGTGTGTGCCCGATGACAGGAGGAGAAGGCCACTGGACTATTATTAACCATGTTTAATGACCAGTGAAGCCAAGGCCATGTGTAACTTACTACACTAGAATGGACATGACAAATGTCATTAGCATAGGGGACATGGAGGGAGGAAGTAGCGACAGAGAGAAGGGCGATAAGAGTAAGGAATGGAGGGGAAGAGGGAGTAAGACAGAGGGAGAGACAAGAGCAAGATATGGGGAGAGAGAGAGAGAAAGAGACAGAGGTGTAGAGAGAGAGAGAAGAGAGGGGCTAATCATAATGGGAATATAGGGACAGTGGGTTTCAGTCTGATTCAAGGGGCCATGTACGTATATTCCATTTCTTGGAGGAAATGCAATTGTGTCATTCATTTATTATAGATAGTGTGTGTGTTACAGATAGTGAGTGTGCACTGTGTGCACGGTGCGCCTATCTTCCTTTCAATACAATTCAACTACAATACAGCACTAGCAGCCATTTAAGTGAGGACAAGAGCTCTCCAAAGCGAGGCCATTCCCTGCCGCCTAGCTGCGATGAGATGGGGGGAGAGAGAGATGCTGCAGAAATTGTCCCACTAATAGATTTTTGTCTGCAGCCGGGGACTGAAAGGGAATTGCTGTGACATCTTCTCTCTCTCTCTCTTTCTCTGAGGTGTGGACCACGGTGTCACTGCAGACGAAAGTGTAGTGTTAATTACATTATCCAATGAGCACAGAGCGGCAGAATTGGACGACCTGAGTAACAAGCTATCACAGCCAGGGTTAATTGAAACACAGACAGAGCTGGTAAACAACCTGAGGGAAGTGAAGAGTGTATTCTCTATTCCAGGAGAAATAAGCGAACAAACACGTTTTCACAGGATGACTAACTCAGCTCCACAGCACAAAGCGTGGTGTCAGGGATACAAATGGGTTTTTGCTACCTGCCCTTGATGGAAGATCTAAAGAGCCTGCCTTGGCTATTTCTGAGGTCTTCCATAGAAGGATTGGCAAATTGACAAGGAACTAGTCCTCTAATGGAAGTGACTCAATGTTCTTTGTAGATAACAGCCTTATCATAATCATCATCTTTATCACCATCATCATCAGCAACGTGATCCACACAGTCTACCAGTTAGTCAAGTTTAAAGATATGTGTGTGGTTGTCACTTGTGTGTGTGAGTGTGTGTGTGTTCACCCCTCTCTTGTCTGTTTGACTCGTCTGAAGACCCTGTTCATCATGACAGCAGCCCCATGGGGCGACATCCTCCCACACATTGCATTCTGGGAAGCGAACAGAGTGTTTGTGTTCTGCTGTCAGTGGAGGGGGTTCTGTCTCTCTTATGATGAATAAAACAGGAACCCTTTTCAGAGCGGCAATCTGAGTGGTTTAATGTGTGTTTGGGTGCCGTCCTAAAAGGATTTTAAGTAATTCTGCCCAGTGGATGGGTTTGCGTCATGGTTTGAGAGTTCCCATTTTCAGTGTGTGTGTGTGTGTCGAGGTGAAAAGTCATTCAGATTCCATCAAGGTGTGTTGTTGACCACTTCATGGTCTGCTGATTTATGTGGTCGTCTAACACACCTGTCCTCACTAAAGCCAAACAGCTCAGAGAGTATCATTGTAGACTGCAGCAGAGCCCCATGGTGAACAGTCCTGCGGTGACAGATGGATGCCCTGTGGGTCGTTCCACCTCAAAAAACACAAGAAAGAGGATTTCGACACCCACCATCTCAGATTGTTCTGAAATCGTTTCTGTAGTTAGTAAGAGGTTCGATTAGCATTCCTGAAACATTATTTTAGAACAATAATGTAATTTCACAGAGATACAATATAATTGTATCTCTGTGAAATTAAGCTAATTGATTGCACCCATATTGGCCGTTTTAATTGATAGGATTCAGATAATATTAAATTAATATAGTACCCAACATCCGATTTGGACCGAACTTCTTCCTAGCAATGACATAAGGAATCCCCAAAGAATTGTCAAACGCCACCCATGGACCCCCACACCCCATGCCCATCCCACCCCAACAACGAGTATAAAGTATCAGTTCTCTAAGTTTGACAAGTAGTGTGAAGCTGTGGCTTGGAGTATTGCTTCTCCATACTATGTAATGTATTCCCTGTGAATCTGGTGATGTTTTTTATCCCCTGTTCAGAGAAATTAGTAATTGAAGTTGCTTGCATTATTTACCATAAAGTTACAGGTTTTGACCACTAGATGCTGCTGTTCCCGCTATACCTCCACACTCTTTTATCCATTGCAACTTTGGGTAGAAAACCAATAGATTTGGCTCATTATGAAAATAAAATCCTCACATAAATGAAAATACACTACATGGCCCTTCAAATTAGTGGATTCGGCTATTTCAGCCACACCCGTTGCTGACAGGTGTATAAAATCAAGCACACAGCCATGCAATCTCCATAGACAAACATTGACAGCAGAATGGCCTTACTGAAGAGCTCAGTGACTTTCAACGTGGCATCCATCTCCCTATGCAATTCTCATATGAAGATTTTTCTATAAGCCCAAAGCTTTGATGGAGAAATGGGCTAGGGACTAAAATGTTGTGACAACCCTAATAAATTACTTGCATGGCAATCTTATGTTTTTCAGTAAAAATGTTCAGCTCTATATGTACAGTATTTTGTTAGTGACATTTACCATTAAACCCAACCCAACCCAACGCAACCCAATACCATTACAATTGCAAAACACTATACTGTGTGTGTTTGGGACTTTTACCATTGAAACCATAACATTGAAACCATTAGAACTGCTGTAGCATAATGGTTTGCTTGTACACCAGGAATGGTCTAACAGTAACTAATCCAGACCTTTTTTGAAGGGAATAAACCACACACAAAGGGTCCGTTTCCTGGACAAAGATTAAGCTTAAAAGAAGGACAAACTAATTTGCTTTCATGGAGAACTGGCTTAAATTGTGAGGATGACCACACAATTTATTTTCATCATGAGCCAAATCTATTGGTTTTCTACCCAAAGTTTCAAAGGAAATGTTATGATATATTTAATAAACACAAGAGACCAGCAAAATGGATAGTGTGTGGCGGTATAGCAGGAACAGCGGCATCTAGTGGTCAAAACCTGGTACTTTCACATTACTTTATGTTAAATAATGCAAGCAACTTCAAGTACTAATTTCTCTGATCAGGGGGAAAAACATCACCAGATTCACAGGGAATACATTACATAGTATGGAGAAGCAATACTCCAAGCCGCAGCTTCATACTACTTGTCAAACATAGAGTACTGATACTGTATATTGGTTGTTGGGGTGGGATTGGCATGGGGTGTGGGGGGCCCGTGGGTGGCGTTTGACAATTTCTTTGGGATTCCTTATGTCTTACTCATTTCTAGGAAGAAGTTTGGTCCAAATCGGATTTTGGGTACTATATTAATTGAATATTATCTTAATCCTATAAATTAAAATGGCCAATTTTAGTGCAATCAATTAGCAATCAAATCAAATTTCAACAAAATAATGTTTCAGGAATGCCAATCTTACCTGTTTCTATCTACAGAAACAATTTCAGAGCAATCTGAGATGGTGGGTGTCATGGCTTGCTGAAATGACATGGAATGACTCCTGTGTCCACAGTCTGATGATAACGATGTGTCTGACGGGACCATGACATGGCAGGGTGGGGTCAGATGAGGAGTGTTTGAATATACCGTGGTTCTTTCAAAAGCGTTTGTTGCAGGGCGGTTGGTTGTTGGTTGTGTGTGCGTGTGTGCATGTACCTTTGTGTGCATGTGTGCATGGTGTGTTGAGGTAGAGGGGGCACAGTGTGGCAGCTGGTTAGGATCAGCCGGTCACCCGTGATCAGAGCAGTAGGATCCAAAGCACCAAGTGGCTAGTGTTTATACACAGCTATGTTGGCACAGGCAGCCTGGGACACAACACAACATGAGAGACAGAGAGACGGACATCAGTGGAGGGAGGCAGACACATACACATGCACGTGCCAAAGATAGGCCATCACAAAGATGACACCTCCCTGCCACTAACACTCAATTATATGACACCAAATTTCTCAAAACACTGCCCCTTTTATTTAATACCATTTTCCCATATATGGCTTTCCAATCCAATCCTTCTCTGAGTATGCTCTCTCTTCAGTTCCCCCCTGTAGTGGTTTAGGCTCTCATTATGAAGAATAACAGCATGAAAATAAAGCTGCCTTATCATCGATAATCTGTACCTTCCCAGAGCCTTGTATCTACCGCTCTATTTATTCCTACAGATATGTATGAGACAGTCATAGCTTAGTACCGAGGGTGGTGTAGATTGATTGGGGTATATTGGGTAGACAGGATAGGACCCAGGTCCAAGGTATTGTCTTATCAGGGCAAGGACTCACTTTACTACCGTGTCACTTTACTACCGTGTCACTTTACTACCGTGTCCCTTTACTACCGTGTCACTTTACTACCGTGTCACTTTACTACCGTGTCACTTTACTACCGTGTCCCTTTACTACCGTGTCACTTTACTACCGTGTCACTTTACTACCGTGTCACTTTACTACCACGTCCCTTTACTACCGTGTCACTTTACTACCGTGTCCCTTTACTACCGTGTCACTTTACTACCGTGTCACTTTACTACCACGTCACTTTACTACCACGTCACTTTACTACCGTGTCACTTTACTACCGTGTCACTTTACTACCGTGTCACTTTACTACCACGTCACTTTACTACCGTGTCCCTTTACTACCGTGTCACTTTACTACTGTGTCACTTTACTACCGTGTCCCTTTACTACCGTGTCCCTTTACTACCGTGTCACTTTACTACTGTGTCCCATTACTACCGTGTCCCTTTACTACCGTGTCACTTTACTACCGTGTCACTTTACTACTGTGTCACTTTACTACCGTGTCCCTTTACTACCGTGTCCCTTTACTACCGTGTCACTTTACTACCGTGTCGCTTTACTACCGTGTCCCTTTACTACCGTGTCACTTTACTACCGTGTCACTTTACTACTGTGTCACTTTACTACCGTGTCCCTTTACTACCGTGTCCCTTTACTACCGTGTCACTTTACTACCGTGTCCCTTTACTACCGTGTCACTTTACTACTGTGTCACTTTACTACCGTGTCACTTTACTACCGTGTCACTTTACTACCACGTCACTTTACTACCGTGTCCCTTTACTACCGTGTCACTTTACTACCACGTCACTTTACTACCACGTCACTTTACTACCGTGTCCCTTTACTACCGTGTCCCTTTACTACCGTGTCCCTTTACTACCGTGTCACTTTACTACCGTGTCACTTTACTACCGTGTCACTTTACTACCGTGTCACTTTACTACCGTGTCCCTTTACTACGTGTCCCTTTACTACCGTGTCACTTTACTACCGTGTCACTTTACTACAGTGTCCCTTTACTACGTGTCACTTTACTACTGTGTCACTTTACTACCGTGTCCCTTTACTACCGTGTCAATTTACTACCGTGTCACTTTACTACCGTGTCACTTTACTACCGTGTCACTTTACTACATGTCACTTTACTACGTGTCACTTTACTACGTGTCACTTTACTACCGTGTCCCTTTACTACCACGTCACTTTACTACGTGTCACTTTACTACCACGTCACTTTACTACCACGTCACTTTACTACCGTGTCAATTTACTACCATGTCACTTTACTACGTGTCACTTTACTACCGTGTCACTTTACTACCGTGTCCCTTTACTACCGTGTCCCTTTACTACCGTGTCACTTTACTACCGTGTCACTTTACTACGTGTCACTTTACTACCGTGTCACTTTACTACCGTGTCACTTTACTACGTGTCACTTTACTACCATGTCACTTTAATAACGTGTCCCTTTACTACCATGTCACTTTACTACGTGTCACTTTACTACCACGTCACTTTACTACCACGTCACTTTACTACCGTGTCAATTTACTACAGTGTCACTTTACTACGTGTCACTTTACTACCGTGTCACTTTACTACCGTGTCCCTTTACTACCGTGTCACTTTACTACCGTGTCACTTTACTACAGTGTCACTTTACTACGTGTCACTTTACTACTGTGTCACTTTACTACCACGTCACTTTACTACGTGTCACTTTACTACTGTGTCACTTTACTACCGTGTCACTTTACTACCACATCACTTTACTACCACGTCACTATACTACCACGTCACTTTACTACCGTGTCCCTTTACTACCATGTTACTTTACTACCGTGTCCCTTTACTACCGTGTCTCTTTACTACCGTGTCACTTTACTACCGTGTCACTTTACTACCGTGTCACTTTACTACTGTGTCTCTTTACTACCATGTCCCTTTACTACCACGTCACTTTACTACCACGTCACATTACTACCACGTCACTTTACTACCGTGTCCCTTTACTACCGTGTCTCTTTACTACTGTGTCACTTTGCTACCACGTCCCTTTACTACCACGTCACTTTACTACCGTGTCCCTTTACTACCACGTCACTTTACATTTACATTTTACTACCGTGTCCCTTTACTACCGTGTCCCTTTACTACCACATCACTTTACTACCACGTCCCTTTACTACCGTGTCTCTTTACTACTGTGTCCCTTTACTACAGTGTCACTTTACTACCGTGTCACTTTACTACCGTGTCACTTTACTACCGTGTCACTTTACTACCGTGTCACTTTACTACCGTGTCTCTTTACTACCAAGTCCCTTTACTACCACGTCACTTTACTACCACGTCACATTACTACCACGTCACTTTACTACCGTGTCCCTTTACTACCGTGTCTCTTTACTATACTACCGTGTCACTTTACTACCACGTCACTTTACTACCGTGTCCCTTTACTACCGTGTCCCTTTACTACCACATCACTTTACTACCACGTCCCTTTACTACTGTGTCTCTTTACTACCGTGTCCCTTTACTACCGTGTCACTTTACTACCGTGTCCCTTTACTACCGTGTCCCTTTACTACCGTGTCACTTTACTACCGTGTCACTTTACTACGTGTCACTTTACTACCGTGTCACTTTACTACCGTGTCACTTTACTACGTGTCTCTTTACTACCACGTCACTTTACTACCGTGTCCCTTTACTTCCGTGTCTCTTTACTACCGTGTCACTTTACTACCATGTCCCTTTACTACCACGTCACTTTACTACCGTGTCCCTTTACTACCGTGTCCCTTTACTACCGTGTCACTTTACTACCGTGTCCCTTTACTACCGTGTCCCTTTACTACCGTGTCCCTTTACTACCACATCACTTTACTACCACGTCCCTTTACTACCGTGTCTCTTTACTACCGTGTCACTTTACTACCGTGTCACTTTACTACCGTGTCACTTTACTACCGTGTCACTTTACTACCACGTCACTTTACTACCGTGTCTCTTTACTACCGTGTCACTTTACTACCGTGTCACTTTACTACCGTGTCCCTTTACTACCACGTCACTTTACTACCGTGTCACTTTACTACCGTGTCACTTTACTACCGTGTCACTATACTACCACGTCTCTTTACTACCGTGTCCCTTTACTACCGTGTCCCTTTACTACCGTGTCACTTTACTACCGCGTCTCTTTACTACCATGTCACTTTACTACCGTGTCCCTTTACTACCGTGTCACTTTACTACCGCGTCTCTTTACTACCATGTCACTTTACTACCGTGTCACTTTACTACCGTGTCCCTTTACTACCGTGTCACTTTACTACCGCGTCTCTTTACTACCATGTCACTTTACTACCGTGTCACTTTACTACCGTGTCACTTTACTACCGTGTCACTTTACTACGTGTCACTTTACTACCGTGTCACTTTACTACCATGTCTCTTTACTACCGTGTCACTTTACTACGTGTCACTTTACTACCGTGTGCCTTTACTACCGTGTCACTTTACTACCATGTCACTTTACTACAGTGTCACTTTACTACCGTGTCACTTTACTACCGTGTCACTTTACTACCATGTCACTTTACTACCGTGTCACTTTACTACCATGTCTCTTTACTACCGTGTCACTTTACTACGTGTCACTTTACTACCGTGTCCCTTTACTACCGTGTCACTTTACTACCATGTCACTTTACTACAGTGTCACTTTACTACCGTGTCCCTTTACTACCATGTCTCTTTACTACCGTGTCACTTTACTACGTGTCACTTTACTACCGTGTCCCTTTACTACCGTGTCACTTTACTACCATGTCACTTTACTACAGTGTCACTTTACTACCGTGTCCCTTTACTACCGTGTCTCTTTAATCCTGCGTCACTTTACTACCGTGTCACTTTACTACCGTGTCCCTTTACTACCGTGTCACTTTACTACCGCGTCTCTTTACTACCATGTCACTTTACTACCGTGTCACTTTACTACCGTGTCCCTTTACTACCGTGTCTCTTTAATCCTGCGTCTCTTTACTACCATGTCACTTTACTACCGTGTCACTTTACTACCGTGTCCCTTTACTACCGTGTCTCTTTAATACTGCGTCACTTTACTACTGTGTCACTTTACTACCATGTCCCTTTACTACCGTGTCTCTTTAATACTGCTTCACTTTACTACCGTGTCACTTTACTACCATGTCATGCTTGGTAGTCCATCTAATCCATGTACTATTAACAAGCACAGGAGGGTGAAGAACATTACCATTGCTTAACCGTGAGGGGTCTGTCTGTGTGTGCGCAAATGCATAGTGCGTCATGTATATGTACAGTACCAGTCAAAAGTTTGGACATACCTACTCATTCCAGGGTTTTTCTTTATTTTTACTATTTTCTACATTGTAGAATAATAGTGAAGACATCAAAACCATGAAATAACACATATGGAATCATGTCGTAACCAAAAAAGTGTTAAACAAATCAAGATATATTTTATATTTGAGATTCTTCAAGGTAGCAACACTATGCCTTGATGACAGCTTTGCACACTCTTGACATTCTCTCAACCAGCTTCATGAGGTAGTCACCTGGAATGCATTTCAATTAACAGGTGTGCCTTGTTAAAAGTTAATTTGTGGAATTTCTTTCCTTCTGAATGCGTTTGAGCCAATCAGTTGTGTTGTGACAAGGTAGGGTTGGTATACAGAAGATAGCCTATTCGGTAAAAGACCAAGTCCATATTATGGCAAGAACAACTGAAATAAGCAAAGAGAAACGACAGTCCATCATTACTTTAAGACATGAAGGTCAGTCAATCCGGAAAATGTCATGAACTTTTTAGGTTTCTTCAAGTGCAGTCGCAAAAACGATCAAGTGCTATGATGAAACTGGCTCTCATGAGGACCGCCACAGGAAAGGAAGACCCAGAGTTAACTCTGCTGCAGAGGATAAATTCATTAGAGTTACCAGCCTCAGAAATGGGCAATTAACTGTACCTCAGATTGCAGCCCAAATAAATGCTTCACAGAGTTCAAGTAACAGACACATCTCAACATCAACTGTTCAGAGGAGACTGCGTGAATCAGGCCTTCATGGTCGAATTGCTGCAAAGAAACCACTACTAAAGGACACAATAATAAGAAGAGACTTGCTTGGGCCAAGAACCACAAGCAATGGACATTAGACCGGTGGAGTTCAAATTTGAGATTTTTGGTTCCATCCGCCGTGTCTTTGTGAGATGCAGAGTAGGTGAATGGATGATCTCCACATATGTGGTTCCCACCGTGAAGCATGGAGGAGGAGGTGTGATGGTGTGGTGCTTTGCTGGTGACACTGTTGGTGATTTATTTAGAATTCAAGGCACACTTAACCAGCATGGCTACCACAGCATTCTGCAGCGATACGCCATCCCATCTGGTTTGCGCTTAGTGGGACTATCATTTGTTTTTCAACAGGACAATGACCCAAAACACACCTCCAGGCTGTGTAAGGGCTATTTGACCAAGAAGGAGAGTGATGGAGTGCTGCGTCAGATGACCTGGCTTCCACAATCACCCGACCTCAACCCAATTGAGATCGTTTGGGGTGAGTTGGACCGCAGAGTGAAGGAAAATCAGCCAACCAGTGCTCAGCATATGTGGGAACTCCTTCAAGACTGTTGGAAAAGCATTCCAGGTGACTACCTCATGAAGCTGGTTGAGAGAATGCTAAGAGTGTGCAAAGCTGTCATCAAGGCAAAGGGTGGTTACTAAAATCTAAAATATATTTTGATTTGTTTAACACTTGTTTGGTTACTACATAATTCCATATGTGTTATTTCATAGTTTTGATGTCTTCGCTATTATTCTACAATGTAGAAAATAGTAAAAAATACAGAAAAACCCTTGAATGAGTAGGTGTGTACAAACTGTTGACTGGTACTGTATGTGTGAATATGCATGTATCTTTATCTCATTCCTTAACATATACAGTCTGTCTCTATCATTCATTTATTCATGTGGCCAGTCCAGACCAGTCCAGACCAGCCCCAGACACAGGTTGGCATTTGAAGGTCAGCTATTAGCATGATGTTCCTGATGGTATTAGCTCCCTCCACCACCACAGTGCTAACAGCATTGATTAGACTACAAAGCAGAAAACTAGCAAGCTAAACTGTCTTTGTTGTCAGCTAGCACATAACGTTCTGAGAACCATATGTGTCTTAAAGCGTGGTGAGTGTCAAGATCGTCTAACAGAGTGGACCAATGCGCAGCGTTGAATGCAAACATATTTATTCTCACTGAAGGCAACACGAACAAAACAACGAACGATACGTGACAGTTCACGGTTACCATAAACAGACTCGAAACAAAAACCCACAAACACGAATGAAAACCCGACTGTTTAAATATGGCTCCCAATCAGAGACAACCAGCTGACACTCGTTGCCTCTGATTGGGAGTCACTCAGACCAACATAGAAATAAGTAACCTAGACCCACAACAAAAACATAGAAACTAACACCCTGGCTCAACATACGAGAGTCCCCCGAGCCAGGGCGTGACAGTACCCCCCCCTAAAGGCGCGG
The DNA here is from genome assembly GCF_964263955.1 of Coregonus lavaretus. Lineage (NCBI taxonomy): Eukaryota > Metazoa > Chordata > Actinopteri > Salmoniformes > Salmonidae > Coregonus > Coregonus lavaretus. The sequence continues at coordinate 56,430,021 of NC_139993.1, read as the reverse complement.
ACTCCGACCGCGCCAACGAAACACAACAGGGGAGGGACCGGGTGGGCACTCCGCCTAGGCGGCGGATCCGGCTCCGGGCATGATCCCCACTCGCTCTCTAACCCCCCAAAGTACCCCTGGTCCGGTCTGGTCCTGCTGACCGGAGCTGGACTGCACACTGGTGGAGCGGATTGCTCTAGCTCCGGCGTAACGCATCTGACCGGCGCCGGACCAGGCACCAGTGGAACAGGCACGTGCCGTGCCGGACCGACGACGCACACCACTGGCTTGGTGTGGGGAACAGGCACGGGCCGTGCTGAACTGACGACGCACACCACTGGCTTGGTGTGGGGAGCAGGAGCGGGCCGGACAGGGCTGACGAAACGCACCACAGACTTGGTGCTGGGAGCAGGAATGGGCCGGACTGGGCTGGCGACGCGCACCACAGACCTGGTGCGGAGAGCAGGAACGGGCAGAGCCGGGCTGACGAGACGCACCACAGGCTTGGTGCGGGGAGCAGGAATGGGCCGGACTGGGCTGGCGACGCGCACCCCAGACCTGGTGCGGGGAGCAGGAACGGGCAGAGCCGGGCTGACGAGACGCACCACAGACTTGATGCGGGGAGCAGGAATGGGCCGGACTGGGCTGGCGACGCGCACCACAGACCTGGTGCGGGGAGCAGGAACGGGCAGAGCCGGGCTGACGAGACGCACCACAGACTTGATGCGGGGAGCAGGAATGGGCCGGACTGGGCTGGCGACGCGCATCACAGACCTGGTGCGGAGAGCAGGAACGGGCAGAGCCGGGCTGACGAGACGCACCACAGACTTGGTGCGGGGAGCAGGAACAGACCGGACCGTACTAGGGACACACACCACTGGCCCTACACCGGGATCTGGAACGGGCCGGACCGGACTGGTAACACACCCCAGTACCTCTCGCCGTGCCTCTACACCTTCCATCCCCTCTTCTACCAGTGGCCCCCGTAACCTGGCGGCCTCCTCTGCAACCCCGCTGGACCGCTCCATAGCGGCCTCCTGCTGCCCCGACGTCGTGAGCCCCCCCCTAAAAATTTTCTGGGGGTCTCTCCTCCCCGTGGACCAGGCCTCCATTGTTCTCGCCCACCTCTCGCTCCTCTGTCTCCAACCCTCGTCACTCAGCTCCTCAATGGGCTTGACCCAGTTGAAGCTGCCACGGAGATCTGCCAGCGATTTCCCTGGCGATGGCTCCTCGACTCGCTGCTTGGTCCAGTAGAGGTGGGTTTTTCTGTCAAGATCGTCTAACAGAGTGGACCAATGCGCAGCGTTGAATGCAAACATATTTATTCTCACTGAAGGCAACACGAACAAAACAACGAACGATACGTGACAGTTCACGGTTACCATAAACAGACTCGAAACAAAAACCCACAAACACGAATGAAAACCCGACTGTTTAAATATGGCTCCCAATCAGAGACAACCAGCTGACACTCGTTGCCTCTGATTGGGAGTCACTCAGACCAACATAGAAATAAGTAACCTAGACCCACAACAAAAACATAGAAACTAACACCCTGGCTCAACATACGAGAGTCCCCCGAGCCAGGGCGTGACAGTGAGAGCATGGTTCGCAGGATAGTTGCTTGGCTTTGGAACATTTAAGGAACTTGAAAACTTTATTTTCTTGGTATTTCATTACAGAAGTTCAAACATGGTTACATTTAATTTCAATGTTGGTAATGTTCTAGGAACGTTTCCAACTGGTTTGACATTGGGAATGTGCTCTTAAACAACATTCTTCTGTGGGAATTTCAGTACTTCAGCATAACATTTCCTACAGGTTTCCTCATGGTTCTATTTAAAGTAATGTTCTCAAATTGTTCCACGAACGTTAAGAAACAATGTTCTTCTGTGGGAATTTCAGTACTTCAGCATAAGGTTTCCAACAGGTTTCCTCATGTTTCTATTTAAAGTCATTTTCTCAAATTGTTCTGAGAACGTTAAGAAAACTTTCCATAAAAAAAACACAAAACTTTAGTAACGTTCAGAGAACGTTCTAAGAATGTCATTTAAAAACAGGTAAATTCTGTTCTCAGCATCAACAAAACTCTCTGTCCTCTATCTTGTTAAGTGTGTTCAGATGTGTTGGCCGCACCTACTAATTGGCCACTCCTGATCTTAATGCGTGCTTGTTTCCTTTCAAATGAACAGCTTTGTATCCGAAAGAAAACATGGCATGTTAGCTCCATCCTGGTGGTTCAGTGGACTAATTCCATGGATAGAGAACAGAAGATTATAGTTTTGAATCTCACTGATGCCGTGTCACAATAAAAAATACATGTGTTTACAAGATTAATGCCTAAGGAAATACATTTCCACGTGTCATATCTGTGCTTGGAGTAAAAAAAAAGGCTCAGGAAATGTATGGCTTTGTTCCCACAACTAATGTAAAACCAAAAACATATGTTCCCACAACTTCCAAGGAACTGAATGTACAAGTTGGGGATACTCCATAGTGAATGCTGTGTGAAACTGGAGTACATTGTGTAGTCATCACTAATGCAGAGTAAACAGAAGGGTTTATTTTCCTCCTCACTGCATGATGCATTATTCACACTTCATATACAGAGATGTCCCCAACGCACATAGGCACACACATACACCCCATGCACGTGCACACGCACACACTCTATTGAGTCACTCCATCAGTCGTCAGGATCCAATCATGTGTTTATATCTCGTCTCTCTCCTCTCTAGTATCTCATTACATTCACTTGATCGCCTCACTGACAAATGCTTCCATCCTATCTGTTCTCTGTTATCTTAATTGAATCTACTGAAGAGATTGAATTGGATTAATCCAGAGGGATTGGTGGCTGTTTACATCTGTCTCTGTCTCTGTCCCTGTCTGTTCTTATCTCTGCCTCCATTTCAGTTTCTGACTATGTTTCTGTCTCTGTCTGTCACTCTCTTTTTTGCTTCTGTTTCTCTCCACCTACCTCTTTCTCAGCCATGTGTCACTGCCTCTGTCACCGCCTCTGCCTCTGTCACTGCCTCTGTCCCTGTTTCTGTCTCTGCCTCTGTCCCTGTCTCTGTCCCTGTCCCTGTCTCTGCCTCTGTCTCTGCCTCTGTCACCGCCTCTGTCTCTGTCTCTGCCTCTGTCACCGCCTCTGTCTCTGCCTCTGTCCCTATCTCTGTCTCTGCCTCTGTCCCTGTCTCTGTCTCTGTCTCTGCCTCTGTCCCTGTCCCTGTCTCTGTCCCTGTCCCTGTCTCTGTCTCTGCCTCTGTCTCTGCCTCTGTCACTGCCTCTGTCACTGCCTCTGTCTCTGCCTCTGTCCCTGTCTCTGTCTCTGCCTCTGTCCCTGTCTCTGCCTCTGTCTCTGCCTCTGTCACCGCCTCTGTCTCTGTCTCTGTCCCTGACTCTGTCTCTGCCTCTGTCTCTGCCTCTGTCACCGCCTCTGTCTCTGTATCTGTCACTGCCTCTGTCACCGCCTCTGTCTCTGCCTCTGTCACCGCCTCTGTCTCTGCCTCTGTCCCTGTCTCTGTCTCTGCCTCTGTCTCTGCCTCTGTCACCGCCTCTGTCTCTGTCTCTGTCCCTGTCACTGTCTCTGTCTCTGCCTCTGTCCCTGTTTCTTCCTCTGCCTCTGTCCCTGTCTCTGTCTCTGCCTCTGTCCATGTCTCTGCCTCTGTCCCTGTCTCTGTCTCTGCCTCTATTCTCTGTCTTTCTACTCCCTATCTCTGCCTTTACTCCCCCTCCCTGCCACTGTCCCTGTCCCTGCCTCTGTCCCTGTACCTGCCTCTGTGAGACATCATGTTCTTATGCAAATGTCTCTGTCCCCCAGTCATACTCTGCTCCTCCCTGTGTGTGTGATAATGACTGAGAGGGAGAGAGAAGAGAGAGAAGAGAGAGGTAGGGAGGGAGGGAGAGAGAGAGGTGATAATGACTGGGTGCCCCACAGCATAATATTAGCCTTGAGGGAGGGATGGAGGGAGGGAGGGGGAGATGGAGAGAGAGAGAGAGAGAGAGAGAGAGAGAGAGAGAGAGAGAGAGAGAGAGAGAGAGAGGTGATAATGACTGGGTACCCCACAGCATGGCATTAGCCTTGGTTCAGAGAGATAGGTATGACCATATTAGAGACAAATATTTCCCTCAGATTACACAAACCCACAAATAATTACAAAACAACTCTAATTTTGATAAACTCCCATATCTATTGGGTGAAATACCACGGTGTGCCAGCAAGATTTGTGACCTGTTGCCACATGAAAAGGGCAACCAGTGAAGAACAAACACCATTGTAAATACAACCCATATTTATGTTTATTTTCCCTTTTGTAGTTTAACTATTTGTACATCATTACAGCACTGTATATAGCCATAATATGCCATTTGTAAACAAATGTTTCCCATGCCAGTAAAGCCCCTTAAATGAGAGAGAGAGAGAGAGAGAGAGAGAGAGAGAGAGAGAGAGAGAGAGAGAGAGAGAGAGAGAGAGAGAGAGAGAGAGAGAGAGAGAGAGAGAGAGGGTGCTTTGGCAATGTAAACATATGTTTCCATTGCCAATAAAGCCCCTTAAATTGAAATTGAGAGAGATAGAGAGCGAGAGAGAAAGAGTGAGAGAGAGAGATGTTTCAAGGTAGGAGTATGTGTGTATTGCCACTTCAAAGATAATGTTTAAGGCTGAGCATTATACTGGATCATTTCTGGAATAAGGAGCCTAGGTGATGTGGCTATAAGGTAGAATATAATACCATCCTTGTAGGCATCTCTCTCTCTCACACACACACACACACATTTACACTCCCACACACACGCACATTTATACTCACACAGAGACACTTGTTTGAGCCTTTAGGAAACATTCTGTTAATGTAATGAAATACCAAGAAGATAACGTTTTCAAGTTCCTTAAATGTGCTGAGAATGTTCCAAAGCTAAGCAACTATCCTGCCAACCACGGTCTCACCAAGCTTTAAGAAACATATGGTTCTCAGAATGTAATGTGCTAGCTGGGTCGTAACACATCAGGAGGAGAATAGAGGGACTGGCAGAGAGGAGGACAGCCCTGGAACGGGATGATTTGAGATGGGAGCCGAGGAGTTGTGTCAGAAGAGATTAAGGGAGTGAGGGGGGGGGGGGGAAATAAATAGAGAAACCTAATTCTGGAAGTGAGAAAGTAGTGTGAGAACATCATGTACACCAAACCACACTATCTGATGAGTTTCTGATAGCCTACACACACACACACTCACATTTACACTCACACACGCACACACACACACACATATATAAACTCTTCATATTTGCATGTTGTTGTTCCCAACGAGCACATGTCCAACATATCCAACTTCAATGAGTTGGAAGCACAGGACATACTGCTGACCCCAGACCAGGCCCTAATCCCTGAAACACGGAAAAGAAACAGACAGCGTAAGAGAAGCACAGGACATACTGCTGACCCCAGACCAGGCCCTAATCCCTGAGACACAGAAAAGAAACAGGAGGCATAAGAGTAGCGCAGGACATACTGCTCACCCCAGACCAGGCCCTAATCCCTGAGACACAGAAAAGAAACAGGAGGCATAAGAGTAGCGCAGGACATACTGCTGACCCCAGACCAGGCCCTAATCCCTGAGACACAGAAAATAAACTATACTTTTGCCCACTGACAAAGACATGATCAGTCTATAATTTTAATGGTAGGTTTATTTTAACAGTGAGAGACAGAATAACAACAACAAAAATCCAGAAAAACGCATGTCAAAAATTTTATAAATTGATTTGCATTTTAATGAGGGAATTAAGTATTTAACCCCTCTGCAAAACATGACTTAGTACTTGGTGGCAAAACCCTTGTTGGCAATCACAGAGGTCAGACGTTTCTTGTAGTTGGCCACCAGGTTTGCACACATCTCAGGAGGGATTTTGTCCCACTCCTCTTTGCAGATCTTCTCCAAGTCATTAAGGTTTCGAGGCTGACGTTTGACAACTCGAACCTTCAGCTCCCGCCACAGATTTTCTATGGGATTAAGGTCTGGAGACTGGCTAGGCCACTCCAGCACCTTAATGTGCTTCTTCTTGAGCCACTCCTTTGTTGCCTTGGCCATGTGTTTTGGGTCATTGTCATGCTGGAATACCCAACCACGACCCATTTTCAATGCCCTGGCTGAGGGAAGGAGGTTCTCACCCAAGATTTGACAGTACATGGCCCTGTCCATTGTCCCTTTGATGCGGTGAAGTTGTCCTGTCCCCTTAGCTGAAAAACACCCCCAAAGCATAACGTTTCCACCTCCTTCCCTCAGCCAGGGCATTGTTTCCACCTCCAAACACAGCGAGTTGAGTTGATGCCAAAGAGCTCGATTTTGGTCTCATCTGACCACAACACTTTCACCCAGTTCTCCTCTGAATCATTCAGATGTTCATTGGCAAACTTCAGACGGCCCTGTATATGTGATTTATTGAGCAGGGGGACCTTACGGGTGCTTCAGCATTTCAGTCCTTCACGGCGTAGTGTGTTACCAATTGTTTTCTTGGTGACTATGGTCCCAGCTGCCTTGAGATCATTGACAAGATCCTCCCATGTAGTTCTGGGCTGATTCCTCACCGTTCTCTTGATCATTGCAACTCCACAAGGTGAGATCTTGCATAGAGCCCCAGGCCGAGGGAGATTGACAGTTATTTTGTGTTTCTTCCATTTGCGAATTATCGCACCAACTGTTGTCACCTTCTCACCAAGCTGCTTGGCGATGGTCTTGTAGCCCATTCCAGCCTTGTGTAGGTCTACAATCTTGTCCCTGACATCCTTGGAGAGCTCTTTGGTCTTGGCCATGGTGGAGAGTTTGGAATCTGATTGATTGATTGCTTCTGTGGGCAGGTGTCTTTTATACAGGTAACAAACTGAGATTAGGAGCACTCCCTTTAAGAGTGTGCTCCTAATCTCAGCTTGTTACCTGTATAGAAGACAGCTGGAAGCCAGAAATCTTTCTGATTGAGAGGGGGTCAAATACTTATTTCCCTCATTAAAATGCAAATCAATTTATAACAATTTTGACATCTGTCTCTCACTGCTCAAATAAACCTACCATTAAAATTATAGACTGATAATTTATTTGTCAGTGGGCAAACGTACAAAATCAGCAGGGGATCAAATACATGTCCCTCACTGTATATTTCACTGAGTCGTGGCTGAACAAGGACATGGATAATACACATCTAGCTGGTTTTTCTCTGCATGGCAGGACAGAATGGCAGTAAGCTCAAGGGAGGAGGTGTGTGTCTTTTTGTTAACAACAGCTGCTTATATCTCTAATATTAAAGAAGAATCGAGGTTCTGTTCACCTGAGTTAGAATACCTCATGATAAGCTGTAGACCATACTATTTACCAAGAGAGTTTTCATCTATATTTTTCGTAGCTGCCTATTTACCACCACAAACACTGACACTAAGGCCGCACTCAACGAGAGGTATAGGGACATAATCAAACAAGAAAATACTCATCCAAAGGCGGCGCTCCTAGTGGCCGGTAATTTTAATGCAGGAAAACTGAAATCCGTTTTTCCTAATTTCTACCAGCATGTCATGTGCACAACTAGAGGCAAAAACACTCTAGATCACCTTTACCACACACACAGAAATGCATTCAAAGCTCTCCCTCGCCCTCGCCCTCGCACTGCAATAGGCAAATATGGGTGCCTCGTAAGGATCCGACGGCGAGCGAGTAAACTGCCACTTCCATCAATCCTATTAGCCAATCTTCAATCATTGGAAAATAAGTTAGATGACCTACGATTACGCTATCCTACCAACGGGACATTAAAAACTGTAATATCTTATGTTTCACCGAGTCGTGGCTGAACGACGACATGGACAACATACAGCTAGTGGGCTATACGCTACATCGGCAGGATAGAACGGCTGACTCCGGTAAGACAAGGGGTGGCGGTCTGTGTATATTTGTAAACAACAGCTGGTGCACAGAATCAAATACTAAGAAAGTCTTGAGGTTTTGCTCGCCTGAGGTAGAGTACCTTATGATAAGCTGTAGACCACACTATTTACCAAGAGAGTTTTCATCTATATTTTTCATAGCTGTCTATTTACCACCACAAACCAATGCTGGCATTAAGATTGCACTCAATGAGCTGTATAAGGCCATAACTAAACAGGAAAATGCTCATCCAGAGGCAGCGCTCCTAGTGGCTGGAGACTTTAATGTAGGAAAACTTAAATCCGTTCTACCTAATTTCTACCAGCATGTTAAATGTGCAACCAGAGGAAAAAAACTCTAGACCACCTTTACTCCACACACAGAGACGCATACAAAGCTCTCCCTCGCCCTCCATTTGGCAAATCTGACCATAACTCTATCCTCCTGATTCCTGCTTATAAGCAAAAACTAAAGCAGGAAGCTACAGTGACTTGGTTCATAAAAAAGTGGTCAGATGCTAAGCTACAGGGCTGTTTTGCTAGCACAGACACTGAAGAGTACACCACATCAGTCACTGGCTTCATCAATAAGTGCATCGATGACGTCGTCCCCGCAGTGACCGTACGTACATTCCCCAACCAGAAGCCATGGATTACAGGCAACATCCGCACTGAGCTAAAGGGTAGAGCTGCGGCTTTCAAGGAGCGGGACTCTAACCCGGACGCTTATAAGAAATCCCGCTATGCCCTCCGACGAACCATCAAACAGGAAAAGAGTCAATACAGGACTAAGATTGAATCGTACTACACCGGCTCTGACGCTCGTCGGATGTGGCAGGGCTTGAAAACTATTACAGACTACAAAGGGAAGCACAGCCGCGAGCTGCCCAGTGACACAAGCCTACCAGACGAGCTAAACCACTTCTATGCTCGCTTCGAGGCAAGCAACACTGAAGCATACATGAGAGCACCAGCTGTTCCGGATGACTATGTGATCACGCTCTCCGTAGCCGATGTGAGTAAGACTTTTAAGCAGGTCAACATTCACAAGGCCGCAGGGCCAGACGGATTACCAGGACGTGTACTCCGAGCATGTGCTGACCAACTGGCAAGTGTCTTCACCGACATTTTCAACATGTCACTGACTGAGTCTGTAATACCAACATGTTTTAACCAGACCACCATAGTCCCCGTGCCCAAGGACACTAAGATATCCTGCCTAAATGACTACCGACCCGTAGCACTGACGTCTGTAGCCATGAAGGGCTCACATCAACACCATTATCCCAGAAACCCTAGACCCACTCCAATTTGCATACCGCCCCAACAGATCTACAGAGGACACAATCTCTATTGCACTCCACACACATCCTCAAAAAGTTATACAACTGCACCTTTGAGAGCATCTTGACTGGCTGCATCACTGCTTGGTATGGCAACTGCTTGGCGTCTGACCGCAACGCGCTACAGAGGGTAGGTCGTAATGCCCAGTACATCACTGGGGCCAAGATCCCTGCCATCCAGGACCTCTATACCAGGTGGTGTCAGAGAAAGGCCCTAAAAATTGTAAAAGACTCCAGCCAACCAAGTTATAGATTGTTCTCTATGCTATCCCTCTGAAAGCGGTACCGTTGCACCAAGTCAGGAACCAACAGGACCCTGAACAGCATCTACCCCCAAGCCATAAGACTGCTAAATAGTTAGTTAAATAGTTCACCAAATAGCTACCCGGACTATCAGTGTTTGTGTGTGTTTCTGTGTGTTTGTGTGTGTGTGTGCTTGCGTGCTTGTGTGTAGCGTGTGTTTCACATTTTATAACTCTGTCTATTCTCTCTGGATTTATAACACCTACAGTGTGTGAGTGACCTGTGTCCTGCCCTGCTGTCTATCCCTGTGTAGTGTTGTGGTCTGGCAACACACACGGCCAAGCACGCACCAACACACTCCACGTGGTCCAGTGTGAGTGTGTGTGTTTGTGTGTGTTGGTACGTTACTGCATGTGTCTGTGATTTATGACTCCAGTCACATCCTAAATTGAGGCAATCCATGTGTCATGCAGTCTCACTCCATCCTAATAGAAGACCTGGGTGTGTGTGTGTTTTCAGAGGTAATGAGGCATATTGAGAGGCACGGCGTGACGGGTGGGGTGGGGTGGGATGGGGTAGTTTGGGCGACACACACATAAACACTCACTCACACACACACTAGACCTATAGACATAAACCGAGAGCCCTATCCATGCTCAGACTGCAGTACTGAAACACTGGCTGCTCTGTGTTCCCTCCCTGTCACCCAGTGAGAGAGAAAGCAGTCAGCAGGAAAGATTGCACTTCACCACTCCCTCTTTTCTAAATAATTGATTAAAAAGAGGAGTTCACCTCCCTCATTCCCTCCCTCCCTCTATCTCTATCCCTCCCCCTCTCTATCTCTATCGCCATAATATCTTTCCCCCAGGGAGATGCAGTCAATATTTGTGTATGGCTTTTGTGTAATTGGCTAGTGAGTAGAGGGCTGTATGGTAAACCTCAGTGGATGCGAAAGAAATGCACACCTGTTTAGGCATGGTGCTGGCTAGCGGAGTAGAACACTTGAAAAAGAAAAGGAGAGCTACACACTCAGATGCAATAATTGTATTTTTCAAACCTCAGTGGATACCATGGCTGTTTATGCCTATGGCTAGTACTGTATGATCATGCTGTTTGCATTATGACATGGCCATTAAGAACATCACTGTGGTTTAACAGTTTGTGACACGCAACAGGATGATGTCATGTTGGGTTCACTCATTGGTAATCTACTTACGTAATGTACAGTCAGGTCCAAAATAATTAGTACCCTTGATAAAGATGAGCAAAAATTATATTATTTTATACTAGATTAATTGTTCTCAAAAAGATAGGGGTAAAATGATTGCCACCCCTGTTTTCAATACTCCAGCACTCTCCCCTTGGGAGGATAATGGCACTGAGCCTTTTTCTACAATGTTGGAGAACACATTAGGAGGGATCTTAGACCATTTCTCTATACATAATCTTTCCAGATCATTGATATCTTTCGTCTGTGCTTATGGACTGCCCTCTTCAAATCAAACCACATTCAATGGGGTTCAAGTCCAGAGACTGAGATGGCCAATTCAAAATGTTAATTTTGTGCTCAATTAACACATTTGTGGATTTTGATGTGTGCTTGGGGTTATTGTCTTACTGGAAGATACACTTGCGGCCAAGTTTCAGCCTCCTGGCAGAGGCAACCAGGTGCTTGGCAAAACTGTCCTGGTATTTGGTAAAGTTCATGATGCCGTTGATCTTAACAAGGACCCAAGGACCATTGAAAGCAAAATAACCCCATAACGTCAAAGATCCACCAACATATTTTACAGCAGGTATGGGGTTATTTTCTGAATATGCATCTTTCTTTCGACGCCAAAACCACCACTGGAGTGCGTGACCAAAGAGCTCTATTTTCATGTCATCTGACCATAGCACAGTTTACAATCCAAGTGCCAATGCCATTTAGCAAACTCCAGGCTGTTATTTTTTGCTAAGCCCTTATAAATGATGTCCCCTGACATTCACATTTGACTGGTATGGCAATTCTTAGAAAATATGTGAGTGTGATTGTATGTGAGAGGTGGGAGTGTATGAGAAAGAGAGAGAGTGAAAGAGAGGGAAAGGAGAGTTGTTAGAGGGTGCTTGACATGTGAATGGTTATCCAGCAGGTTCAGAGGCCTGGCACCACTCCAGGGACAATCAGTACTCAACAGGCTAGAGAGGGCCATTCAGCTTCACACAAAACAACATGCCGCTCGGAAATACATTTCACAAAATCCATCAACACACATATTCATTTTCACAAAGTATACACATCTGAAATACAAGCTTGTTAACACATATTGGTAACAAAAATCATCAAAAATACAATTCTCTTTAAACACATTGCTGAAATCTAGTCTATCCTGTCCTTGTTCAAAATCAATTTTATCTTCCTCCCTCTGTGGGTAAATTAAATGGTCTCCCCCCATGCAGTTTGGCTGGTGTCTTGTCCAGACAGGAGGGCTCTCTATAGTCCCTAGATACAGTTTCCAGAGCAACAGTTACATACTGTAGATTGGACTCAGCCCAGAAAACACAGGGGGCAGCAGAGAATAGGCCAATAGAACAGAACCACAGAGAAATGGCCTGATAAACCTCTGGTTCTGTTCCAGAGTCCTGGACTAGCCAGTCAGGCCGGCCAGGTGCATACAGGTTGCTGGGAGTTTTGGCCCTGTCAGAATCTGGGCTGTGTAATAGCTGTGACCCATTTGTGCCGCACTTTGCGTTACGTTCATGTTGGCGAGGTGTGTGCCAAACCGTGTGCAAGGCAGCCTGCTTGCAGCAGCGTGTGTGTGTGGCATGAGGACAGAGTCCCTGCCAACGGCTGCCATCTGGGAGGAACGCGCGTAGTTCACAACGTTCCTGATGAGGCACGGAGCGGGGGCGGGACAGACGGACAACAACAAACCCCCCTCACACACACACATGATGATGATGGCAATTCTGATGAGAGGAAGAATGGCAAAATATCATCCTGATTATAACTGATACACTGCAGGCTACTGCAAGATCCGACCCTTCTTAGCCGTCTCAATGAGAGAGCTGATCAATACCCCATCTCAATGAGAGAGCTGATCAATACCCCATCTAAATGAGAGAGCTGATCAATACTTCATCTCTATGTGAGAGCTGATCAATACCCCATCTCAATGAGAGAGCTGATCAATAGTCCAACATGAGAAAAACTGATATGAAGAGTACTACATCCAGTTAGATGTAATAGGAAGCAAATACTTGCTTATTTTGGCTAAAAATAGATCTAGCTGTTAGCCAACTGCTACCGCTAAGGCTAGCCTATCCTGACTTGTGGAGAGGAGATCAATTTCCTCTCAACACTTAGAGAGAGATGAGCTTCTAATTACAGACCCTCTGGGCTCAGTGGGCTGCTGCCTGCCTCTCTCCATGTGCTCAGTGGACTGCTGCCTGCCTCTCTCCCTGGGCTCAGTGGGCTGGAGATGGTCCTCATCTCATCACCTAGATCAGGTGCGCAGGAACCCCCTCCCAAGAAAACTGGCGACCCAGGGACCTTCATCATATGTTAACAAAAAATAAGTAATTTATATGTCTTGTCTTATCATCAGGGGAATGATAATATATTTGGTAGATCGTTTTTCATTATTTTGACCCCCCCACATTATAATTGGAAGAGAAAGTGTAAACTCTAACATAGCCTATTAGCTAGAAAGGTAACTCAAAACACATTTTCACTAAGAGCAGCTGTTTAGCTGGTTAAACAAAGGTTAGCCATGTGTTGGCAAATATTAATGTCCAAGTCAAGAAAGCTTACCAGCAGCCAGCGGCACTTGCCACAATGTTAGCCTATTCGCGAGTGCTTTTTCAAAGCCTATGTCATATACTCCAGTGAGTGTAATTGGGTTGTTCCATCAATTCGGTGCCTTTTGAGATGTGTAACTTGGTAAAAAAAAAAAAAAAAATCAGGCAGTCTTTTCAAACAGCTCTTACACTAAAATTGCATTATCATAATTTCCACATTTTTACAGTATTATTCCAACCTCATAGTGTGGAAATATACAGTGGGGAGAACAAGTATTTGATACACTGCCGATTTTGCAGGTTTTCCTACTTACAAAGCATGTAGAGGTCTGTAATTTTTATCATAGGTAAAATCCAGAAAATCACATTGTATGATTTTTAAGTAATTAATTTGCATTTTATTGCATGACATAAGTATTTGATCACCTACCAACCAGTAAGAATTCCGGCTCTCACAGACCTGTTAGTTTTCTTTAAGAAGCCCTCCTGTTCTCCACTCATTACCTGTATTAACTGCACCTGTTTGAACTCGTTACCTGTATAAAAGACACCTGTCCACACACTCAATCAAACAGACTCCAACCTCTCCACAATGGCCAAGACCAGAGAGCTGTGTAAGGATATCAGGGATAAAATTGTAGACCTGCACAAGGCTGGGATGGGCTACAGGACAATAGGCAAGCAGCTTGGTGAGAAGGCAACAACTGTTAGCGCAATTATTAGAAAATGGAAGAAGTTCAAGATGAAGGTCAATCACCCTCGGTCTGGGGCTCCATGCAAGATCTCACCTCGTGGGGCATCAATGATCATGAGGAAGGTGAGGGATCAGCCCAGAACTACACGGCAGGACCTGGTCAATGACCTGAAGAGAGCTGGGACCACAGTCTCAAAGAAAACCATTAGTAACACACTACGCCGTCATGGATTAAAATCCTGCAGCGCACGCAAGGTCCCCCTGCTCAAGCCAGCGCATGTCCAGGCCCGTCTGAAGTTTGCCAATGACCATCTGGATGATCCAGAGGAGGAATGGGAGAAGGTAATGTGGTCTGATGAGACAAAAATGTAGCTCCACTCGCCGTGTTTGGAGGAAGAAGAAGGATGAGTACAACCCCAAGAACACCATCCCAACCGTGAAACATGGAGGTGGAAACATCATTCTTTGGGGATGCTTTTCTGCAAAGGGGACAGGACGACTGCACCGTATTGAGGGGAGGATGGATGGGGCCATGTATTGCGAGATCTTGGCCAACAACCTCCTTCCCTCAGTAAGAGAATTGAAGATGGGTCGTGGCTGGGTCTTCCAGCATGACAACAACCCGAAACACACAGCCAGGGCAACTAAGGAGTGGCTCCGTAAGAAGCATCTCAAGGTCCTGCAGTGGCCTAGCCAGTCTCCAGACCTGAACCCAATAGAACATCTTTGGAGGGAGCTGAAAGTCCGTATTGCCCAGCGACAGCCCCGAAACCTGAAGGATCTGGAGAAGGTCTGTATGGAGGAGTGGGCCAAAATCCCTAATCCCTGCTGCAGTGTGTGCAAACCTGGTCAAGACCTACAGGAAACGTATGATCTCTGTAATTGCAAACAAAGGTTTCTGTACCAAATATTAAGTTCTGCTTTTCTGATGTATCAAATACTTATGTCATGCAATAAAATGCAAATTAATTACTTAAAAATCATACAATGTTATTTTCTGGATGTATGTTTTAGATTCAGTCTCTCACAGTTGAAGTGTACCTATGATACAAATTACAGACCTCTACATGCTTTGTAAGTAGGAAAACCTGCAAAATCGGCAGTGTATCAAATACTTGTTCTCCCCACTGTATATATAAAACACAGGAAAATCACATTTATGACTGCACTGGACCTTTAAAAAATTTCTAGCCTGTCAATCTATGGGTAACGGGGTTGACGTGTTATGCTGAAAAAGAGTAGAAGCAGCTCACCTGCTTTTACAAAATGATTTTACTATTAGGTGTTCAATGTTTCTTCTGGAAAAATATTCAAAAAATAATAGTTTCACCATATTAAAATGAGAGTTCAGTTCACGTTACAGGGTTGACCTTAAAATGAAGGACAGGTTTTCCCCCCTTTAAAATGAATCACTAATCACATTAAATAAATAATAATCTTCAGAAATTACTTTTTCAAAGCAACAAAATAACTAGGGCTTTATATGGTGAAAACTTGGAGAAAATGGGGGTTAAGTGGGTTAAAATCTGCCTGGAAGTCACACAGGGTGCACGGAGGGTGCCAAATGCTGAATATTGAATTCTGATTGATTGAATTCTCCATGTGGTCTATATTAAAGGTCACTTCATTTAATAAAACAGGCTTTTAAAATTCAATAGGGACACAAAAGGCACTCATTTTGTGAAACGACACAATTTGCTCAATATTAGGAGCTGAGAAATAAAGTTGACATCATTAGAAAGGAGATATTCTCCTCTTTTCTACTTTAAGCATGTAATTCAAAATTAATTTATTCTATTGTTGCTATTCATAAAAACATGAAAATCTCTGAAACTGCTTTATTGTCATGAAAAACGTTGCGTAAATATTGCCAAAGCATCAATTGTAATAAAATAATACAATTATACATAATAATAATATAAAATAGTGATACTAAAAATGTATTATACAAATAAATAAATAATAGAAATAACAACAATAGAATGATAACAGTGCCTCTATGAAACATAATAGATAACAAGGACAATAAAAGGCTAAAAATTGAAAATGAACATGCTATTATTATTACTACTAAAATGAATGCTACCACCACTATTATTAACACTAATACAACAAATCAAATCACATTTGATTGGTTGCATACACATATTTAGCAGATGTTATTGCAGGTGTAGCGAAATGCTTGTAAGCATGTACAACTATCCCTACTACTACCATTAACACTACTAGCATTTCTAACAGTACTATATCTACCTACTAAAACTATTACTACCATCATCAACACAATTACATCAGAGCTACAACCACCGTCATCATTACTGCTACCACTACTATCATCTTTAAATTACTCTCTCTCTCTCTCTCTCTCTCTCTCTCTCTCTCTCTCTCTCTCTCTCTCTCTGTGTCTCTCAGCTAGTCAGACTGTCACAATCCAATTTATCGTACCTGCATTCTACTTGCGTACATACAATTGATTTAGACTTCTTTGGAGGCCAAAAAAATTTGTTTTCTTAATATAGAACCAACCATGGGAAAAATAGCTTCTATCAGTTGTTATTTTTAGGACCAGTTAAGATATTTCCTAGCAGCGCTAGTGACAGTTATTTTCTCAACTACCTTCTGTCTCCTGTGTTCTTAGGCTGATGTGATGCAGCCTTAGCTTCTAACAAACGTACGCTTCCTTTCCATTTCATTTGCTGCTGTTAACCCAATTTACCAATCCTGTTTCCCGTCCTGTGTGACCCGGTACAAAACGCAAACTATCAGAGGCCCAGATGTAGCTAATCCAATCCAACACCCCCACAGTGGCCTGACACTGAGCCCAGAATCCAGCCAACCACCATTACCCCTTCATCTCCACAGAGTGGCACAGATGGCAGAGAGAGAGAGAGAGGGAGGGAGGGAGAGAGAGATGGAGTGAAATAGAGAGAGAGAGGGCGAGAGAGAGGGAGAGAGAAAGAGAACGAGAAAGAGGGAGAGAGAGAGAGAAAGAGGGAGAGAGTCAGGGAAAGAGAGTGAGAGAGATAGGGAAAGAGACAGAGGCAGCGAGAGAGAGGCAGCGAGAGAGAGGCAGCGAGAGAGAGGGAGAGAGAGAGAGGGAAAGAGAGAGCGAGAGAAAGAGAGAGGGAAAGAAAGAGAGAGAGGGAGAGATGGAGGGAAATAGAGAGCGAGAGGGTGAGAGGGAGGGAGAGAGAAAGAGGGAAAGAAAGAGAGAGAGAGACCCCAGCCAGTCAGGTAAATCAGGGGTACCACAGACATACCGTGCTCCCTGCTATTTTTACCACTATCCCAATGTCATTACAGCCCTATTGCATGGGACCCACACCCACCAATATGTGATGTTATTTACCGTTCAGCTCAAAGAATTATGGCAACCCTGTGCCCACTCAGGTCCAAAATGGGAATGAGTCACAACTGGCTTAACTTTCATAAAAGAGCTGTGCTCTGCCTTGCTCTCTCTTTCTCTCTCTCTTTTGTATGTTCTCTCTTTTTCTCCATCTTTCCCTCTCAGGTCTGTGGTCCTTCTGTGCATCATCAGTCACACAGCTATTTGATGCTAAAGTGCTGTCTTTAGAGATGTGAAGCGTTTTCAATAATGAATAAGGAGGGAGAAATCCTAAAGGGTAATGTGGGGAAGTAGAAAGAGAGAAATTAGGAGTATAGGGATAGAGAGAGAAAGACAGAGAGAGAGACAAAGACACAGACAGACAGACAGACAGACAGACAGACAGACAGACAGACAGACAGACAGACAGACAGACAGACATACATACATACATACAGACAGAGAGAGAGAGAGAGAGAGAGAGAGAGAGAGTGAGTTAAAGAGCCGTAGAGAGAGACAGAGACAGACAGTGAGAGAGAGAGACAGAGAGCGAGACAGATAGAGAGACAGCGACAGACCGAGAGCGAGAGACAGACGGACAGAGAGAGAGAGAAACAGAGAGAAAGAGAGACGGAGACAGACTGACAGACAGACATACATAGAAAGAGAGAGAGAGAGAGAGACACAGCCAGATAGACAGATACATAGACAGATGGAAAGGGTGAGAGAGACAGCAACGAATTGGCGAGGGCACTAGAACAGTCTGCAGCACCCGGCCTCACCCTACTAGAATCTGAAGTCAAATGTCTACTGTTTGCTGATGATCTGGTGCTTCTGTCCCCAACCAAGGAGGGCCTACAGCAGCACCTAGATATTCTGCACTGATTCTGTCAGACCTGTGCCCTGACAGTAAATCTCAGTAAGACAAAAATAATGGTGTTCCAAAAAAGGTCCAGTTGCCAGGACCACAAATACAAATTCCATCTAGACACTGTTGCCCTAGAGCACACAAAAAACGATAAATACCTTGGCCTAAACATCAGCGCCACAGGTAACTTCCACAAAGCTGTGAACGATCTGAGAGACAAGGCAAGAAGGGCCTTCTACGCCATCAAAAGGAACATAAAATTCGACATCCCAATTAGGATCTGGCTAAAAATACTTGAATCAGTTATAGAACCCATTGCCCTTTATGGTTGTGAGGTCTGGGGTCTGCTCGCCAACCAAGAATTCACAAAATGGGACAAACACTAAATTGAGACTCTGCATGCAGAATTCTGCAAAAACATCCTCAGTGTACAATGTAAAACACCAAATAATGCATGCAGAGCAGAATAAGGCCGATACCCGCTAATTATCAAAACCCGGAAAAGAGCTGTTAAATTCTACAACCACCTAAAAGGAAGCAATTCCCAAACCTTCCACAACAAAGCCATCACCTACAGCGAGATTAACTTGGAGAAGAGTCCCCTAAGCAAGCTGTTCCTGGGGCACGGTTCACAAACACAAACAGACCCCACAGAGCCCCAGGACAACAACACAATTAGACCCAACCAAATCATTAGAAAACAAAAAGATAAACTTAACACATTGGAAAGAATTAACAAAAAAACTGAGCAATCTAGAATGCTATTTGGCCCTAAACAGAGAGTACACAATGGCAGAATATCTGACCACTGTGACTGAACCAAAATTAAGGAAAGCTTTGACTATGTACAGACTCAGGGAGCATAGCCTTGCTATTGAGAGAGGCTGCCGTAGGCAGACCTGGCCCTCAAGAGAAGACAGGCTATGTGCACACTGCCCACAAAACGAGGTGGAAACTGAGCTGCACTTCCTAACCTCCTGCCAAATGTATGACCATATTAGAGACACATATTTCTCTCAGATTACACAGACCCACAAAGAATTTGAAAACAACTGCAATTTTGATAAACTCCCATATCTATTAGGTGAAATGCCACAGTGTGCCATCACAGCAGCAAGATGTGTGACCTGTTGCCACAAGAAAAGGGCAACCAGTGAAGAACAAACACCATTCTAAATATAACCCATATTTATGTTTATTTGTTGTCCCTTTTGTACTTTAACTATTTGTACATCGTTACAACACTGTATATATCCATGATATGACATTTGAAATGTCTTTATTATTTTGGAACTTGTGAGTGTAATGTTTACTGTTCATTTTTTATTGTTTATTTCACATTTGTTTATTATCTATTTCACTTGCTTTGGCAATGTTAACATATGTTTCCCATGCCAATGAAGACCTTTGAATTGATTTGAATTTAATTGAGAGAGAGAGAGAGAGAGAGAGAGGGAGGCCTGTACTCCAGAGTGTTGGTGATGCTATGAGTCTGTTTGGCCGCCCTCTTATAGACCTTTGTAACAGAAGCTTTTACTGTAGTGTAGATAGCTCCCTCATAGCAACACACATTTAAGTGATAATGCCAGAGAAGCCAGTGTTTGTTGGATATATTGGCACAGGTTACCAACAGGTTACCAGCATATTAAAATAATGATTGACATATTTTCATTAAAAACATTATTTCATCCTTCCACAAGATATAGTCCCGACACAAATCTATGGTTGATAGAGACGCGACCCAGTCGTTCAGTCTTTTTGTTCTGTATCTATAGACGCGACCCAGTCGTTCAGTCTTTTTGTTCTGTATCTATAGACGCGACCTAGTCGTTCAGTCTTTTTGTCCTGTATCTATAGACACGACCCAGTCGTTCAGTCTTTTTGTTCTGTATCTATAGACGCGACCCAGTCGTTCAGTCTTTTTGTTCTGTATCTATAGACGCGACCCAGTCGTTCGTTTCCTACATTTTCCATTGCCATACTGGCTGGCAACGTTCTTATCCCTTGCTTGCTAGCTAGCCAACTACGGCTAATTTACAGTTAAGTCAAAAAGTTCAGCCAGAATAACAGCCAGCAAAGTAGCTGCATTTGCATTTGTTTAAGCTGGTTTCTAGTGACATTTATTTGGATACATCCATAACAATCAGCTTCTCACAGGTTGTCACGAATGTCGGTGGAATGCGGTAGGCCAGAGTCAAGCACAGGACACAGAATGAGTAGTAAAGAAATACAAGGAAAACCCTCCAAAACAACAAAGGAGGAGCAAAACCCGCTCACACTAATGACACTCGTACATCCAATAAACACGCACACCAAACAGTGGGCGTGTACAGGTTAAATAGGCAGACAAACTAACATAATGGGGAACAGGTGTGCAACAACAGACAACAATCAAGTGAACATAGAAACATCTAACATAGAGCGGCAGCAGCTAGTATTCCGGTGACGACGAACGTCGAAGCCTGCCCGAGCAAGGAGGAAGGGCAGTCTCGGCAGAATCCGTGACACAGGTGTTGTTCACTATGTCTGGCAGAGAAAATGTGCGCTCTTGTCAGGACACTGTTCAGACAAAAGAAAGACAATCCATGACATTCATTTGAGCTGATTTTAGTAAATGAAACCATACATTCTCTTTGTTATCCACCACAGCTGACATAGCTATAGCGACTTATTGTATGTCACATTTATCTGTACATTCTCCTGGATGGTGCACAGGTTGAAATATCTGAGTCTGTGCTACTACTTCTGCTGCTTTGCTTCAGCCTTTTGGGTGTTGATCTGCTGCAGTGTTCTCTTTGTTTTCGGCCAGGATGTTGCTCCAGCGTTTTCTGTCTGTCAGTGAGGGATGCCAGTAGCTATGGAGCGAACCTTCGCACCGATGCCCACTCACTGACATCATCTCCCTCGCTTCTAAACCAGCATTGGCCAGTTTCTTGACTGTCGTGGTCCTGATGCTGGGATTTCTCTATATAGTTGTTCCCGATGCCCTGCAGATCTTGGGTAGAAGTGCTGCCAGATAGTTCACGCCCATCGGCTCTGTCGTGTACCAGATCGAGTCCCCGATACACTCTCCTCTCCTTGGGTGGAGATAAAATTCAAGGGCGTTCTCCGGGCATTTCGATAGATAGTTCTCCCGTGATGCCACTGGGCATAGTGGGTTCCCTGGCTGCTCGAACATGAATCTTCTCTTGGACTCCCTGCCCCTCGCCCTTGGGTCCAGATGATTATTTGTGGACTCGTTATATGCAAGAGTGGCGTATCTGAGAGAGAGAATGCGTTGTTATAATATTGTTTTCCAGTAGCCTAATTACGAGTGCAACTTAGAGATGACACAAACAGGCTATGAACAACATACCTTAGACCGTTCTCATCTGTTTTTACAAGGAATGAGTTGGGCTTTAGTTGTCTGTTCCCCTCTTTTCCTCTTTGACCCAGATGTAACTGGAGGTGGAACCACACTTTCTGGACCAGACCCCTTGGTGTACCGGGATTGAGAGCCTGGGAGTTTTGGAGCTGGGCCATGTCCTCATTGGTGATGGGAGGGTGGCTGTTTGTGATATATTTTCTTTGCCTTCTTAGCTGTTTGATGTTGCCCAGAAATACATGATTCGAGGTGGTAAATTCAGTGTCCTTCATAAGGCACCAGCTGCGACCGATGGGTGTGTCATTTAGAAACCGGTTGAGCCCCCTCCGGAGTACCAGGTAGCTACTTCTGCTGTACTGCTCCCCCTTCCCATTTCCTACATTTCCATAAAACTGTCGGAGAAGGATGTTAAACTCTTCCTTAGTGACAGTTTTGAAGTCAACTACTTTTTTCTTCTCTGCCCAGTTTGTATTCTTAACTGTATTTTTTTCGTTGCAGCTTTTCTCTAGGTCATTCAATGCAGTATCACCCAAATCTGCATGCCTGGGTGTTATTGTCATCTCTTTTTCCCATTCATCCATAGTCATGCCGCTGAAAAGATCCAAATAAATGTTCCACTCATCCATTTTAGTTTTCGCAACAAAGTATCGATGTAGCCAGTCAACAAAAAAATAAGTTTTGTATGTTGCTATGACAACCAGCTCAATTTGCTCTCTGTCTCGTTCGGACACATTCACTTTATATGGGAAAGTGGAGATCACAATTCAATATTGAAACAATATTGAAAAGGTCGGACAGACAGACATCAAGGTTTATACAAATCTCTGCTGTTGAAAACCAAATGCTAGTCTAAAAGAAATGGGCGATAATGTCTAGATGCTTTTTATAGTGGAGATCAAGTTTATAAATTTCCTGGCAGGGTTGATGAGACAGTGGATTGCGCAGTCAGATGGAACATAGGCATTTCAACGTCATAGATTTAGCCGGTGGTAACTTGTGAATAGACACCAGCTGGAATGCAGTTTTAATCAATCAACATTCAGGATTAGACCCACCCGTTGTATAATGCCATATAAATCATGGAGATTCACGTCAGCCTGCCAACTGACAGGGTTCTCAGGGCCTTAATATAATATAAATAATATGCCATTTAGCAGACGCTTTTATCCAAAGCGACTTACAGTCATGCGTGCATACATTTTTGTGTATGGGTGGTCCCGGGGATCGAACCCACTACCTTGGCGTTACAAGCGCCGTGCTCTACCAGCTGAGCTACAGAGGACCACCTTCTATGTGGGCACTCTGGTTGCAGGCGGGACAGTGTTAAGAGAGGGCGAGAGAGGGTGAAAAGGGTAGCTTAGTTTACCCCCCTATGGGGCCTTGCTGGATGGCCCTGACACAATGGGACCGGGGAAAGAGGAACACACACACACACACACACACACATACACACACACACTGTTCTGAGAGTCTGAGACTGGCTCCAGTTAGTCTACAGAGAGTCTGAGGGTTAAGCTTTTCTATTGTTCTACACAAACTATAACACAGCTTAAAATAGGTCACTTTGTTTTTCCTCTCAGAGTCACAGTGTTCTTTGATATTGTATCTGTTGAGACAGGCAGGCTTTAGATAAGGAAGACAGAAAACTGGAGAAATGTAGGCCAATGCATCATCCACTGACCAACGCACAAACACAGAGCGAATCTTCTGCCTCATCAGACACCCACTGTACAATCCAATGTCACATATTTACATATTAGCTAGCATCTGTATTATAATATGCTCTGAGTTTATAAAACATTAAGAACACCTTTGCCCCAGGACAGCCTCAATTCACCGGGACATGGACTCTACAAGGTGTCGAAGCGTTCCACAGGGATGCTGGCCCATGTTGACTACAATGCTTTCCACAGTTGTGTCAAGTTGGCTGGATGTCTTTTGGGTGGTGGATCATTCTTGATACACACAGGAAACTGTAGAGCGTGAAAAACCCAGCAGCGTTGCAGTTCTTGACACACTCAAACCAGTACACTTGGCACCTACTACCATACCCCGTTCAAAGGCACTTACATCTTTTGTCTTGCCCATTCACCCTCTCAATGGCACACATAAACAATCCTGGTCTCAATTGTCTCAAGGCTTGAAAATCCTTCTTTAACCTGTCTCCTCTAGTTCATCTACATCTAAGTGACATCAATAATGGATCGTAGCTTCACCTGGGTTCACCTGGTCAGTCTATGTCATGGAAAGAGCAGGTGTTGTTGATGTTTTGTACAGTCAGTGTAGTGTATATATACAGTATACAGGCCTGGAGTCACTAATGATGTCATCCCCCATCACATGACACCCTCGGAACCCCAGGTGAGCTGAGCCCTTGGCTCTACGAAGGTCATGTGACTCAGTGTGAGACCTCTCCTGTGGTAAAATCTAATAGGAACATTTTCTGTCCTCTGTTCTCTCACGTCTCGGGCTTGTATACATCTAGCTGTCTTTTCTATACATCGGCAGGACGCATCCGGCAAACTCAAGGTGGGTGGTGCGAAATTTGATTTGATTTAATTTGATTGTATACATGATTTCCATAGCTCAAAGAGATAAACAAAGAGAGCATTGCATTTCCTCATTCTGTGGCGCTTATTAACTGTCAATAATATTACAATGATAATAATATGAATATAACAATCCAATCCAACGTCATATTTACATATTAGCTAGTCTCTGTCACTAACAATTAAACAGTGCAGATTAAGTTGCATTTATTACATAAATATACCGCAGTGTAAGGAAATACAAATACAGCATTTCCTCACCTTGCGCGTTATATATAAACACTACCGGTCAAAAGTTTTAGAACACCTACTCATTCAAGGGTTTTTCTTTATTTTTACTATTTTCTACATTGTAGAATAATAGTGAAGACATCAAAACTAAGAAATAACACATGGAATCATGTAATAACCAAAAAAGTGTTAAACAAATCAAAATATATTTACAAATAGCCACCCTTTGCCTTGATGATAGCTTTGCACACTCTTGGCATGCTCTCAATCACCAGGTACATTTACATTATATTTTAGTCATTTAGCACTTATTTGGTTACTACATGATTCCATATGTGTTATTTCATAGTTTTGATGTCTTCACTATTATTCTACAATGTAGAAAATAGTAAAAATAAATAAAAATCCTTGAATGAGTAGGTGTTCTAAAACTTTTGACCGGTAGTGTATATACAGTCTTTGACAATCTTTTAGGCTTTCCTCTGACACCGCCTAGTATATAGGTCCTGGATGGCAGGAAGCTTGGCCCCAGAGATGTACTGGGCCGTGCGCACTACCCTCTGTAGCGCCTTATGGTCAGATGCCGAGCAGTTGCCATACCAGGCGGTGATGTATCCGGTCAGAATGCTCTCGATGGTGCAGCTGTAGAACTTTTTGAGGATCTGGAGACCCATGCCAAATCTTTTCAGTCTCCTGAGGGGGAAAAGGTGTTGTCGTGTCCTCTTCACGACTGTTTTGGTGTGTTTGGACCATGATAGTTTGTTGGTGATGTGGAAACCAAGGAACTTGAAACTATCGACCCACTCCACTACAGCCCCGTCTATGTTAATGGGGGCCTGTTTGGCCCGCCTTTTCCTCTAGTGCACGATCAGCTCCTTTGTCTTGCTCACATTGAGGTAGAGGTTGTTGTCCTTGCACCACACTGCCAGATCACTGACCTCCTCCCTATAGGCTGTCTCATCGTTGTCGGTGATCAGGCATACCACTGTTGTGTCGTCAGAAAACTTAATGATGGTGTTGGAGTCATGTTGTGCCATGCAGTCGTAGGTGAACTGGGAGTACAGCAGGGGACTAAGCACGCACCCCTGAGGGGCCTCAGTGTTGAGGATCAGCGTGGCAGACGTGTTGTTGCCAAAACACAGCCTGGAGGTGTTTTTTGGGTCATTGTCCTGTTGAAAAACAAATGATAGTCCCACTAAGCGCAAACCAGATGGGATGGCGTATCACTGCAGAATGCTATGGTAGCCATGCTGGTTAAGTGTGCCTTGAATTCTAAATACATCACCGACACTCTCACCAGCAAAGCACCCCCACACCATCACACCTCCTGCTCCATGCTTCACGGTCGGAACCACACATGTGGAGATCATCTGTTCACCTACTCTGCGTCTCACAAAGACACGGCGGTTGGAACCAAAAATCTCTAATTTGGACTCATCAGACCAAAGGACAGA
Organism: Coregonus lavaretus; assembly: GCF_964263955.1. Lineage (NCBI taxonomy): Eukaryota > Metazoa > Chordata > Actinopteri > Salmoniformes > Salmonidae > Coregonus > Coregonus lavaretus. The sequence goes on along the minus strand of NC_139993.1, from coordinate 56,404,282 downwards.
TTTCCACCGGTCTAATGTCCATTGCTCGTATTTCTTGGCCCAAGTAAGTCTCTTCTTCTTATTGGTGTCCTTTAGTAGGGGTTTCTTTTCAGCAATTCGACCATGAAGGCCTGATTCACGCAGTCTCCTCTGAACAGTTGATGTTGAGATGTGTCTGTTATTTGAACTCTGCGAAGCATTTATTTGGGCTGCAGTTAACTCTAATGAACTTATATCCTCTGCAGCAGAGGTAACTCTGGGTCTTCCTTTCCTGTGGCGGTCCTCATGAGAGCCAGTTTCATCATAGCGCTTGATGGTTTTTGCGACTGCACTTTCAAAGTTCTTGAGATTTTCCGTATTTACTGACCTTCATGTCTTAAAGTAATGATGGACTGTCATTTCTCTTTGCTTATTTGAGCTGTTCTTGCCATAATAAGGACTTGGTATTTTACCAAATAGGGATATCTTCTGTATACCACCCCTACCTTGTCACAACACAACTGATTGGCTCAAACGCATTAAGAAGGAAAGAAATTCCACAAATTAACTTTTAACAAGGCACACCTGCTAATTGAAATACATTCCAGGTGACTACCTCATGAAGGTGGATGAGGGAATGCCAAGAGTGTGCAAAGCTGTGACCAAGGCAAAAGGTGGCTACTTTGAAGAATCTCAAATATAAAATATATCTTGATTTGTTTAACAATTTTTGGTGACTACATGATTCCATATGTGTTATTTCATGGTTTTAATGTCTTCACTATTCTACAATGTAGAAAATAGTAAAAATAAAGAAAAACCCTTGAATGAGTAGGTGTATCCAAACTTTTGACTGGTACTGTATATATATACACGCATTAGGTACACTCATCTAGTACTGGGTCGGACCCACCTTTTCCTCCAGAACAGCCTGAATTCTTTGGGGCATGGATTATAGTCGGAAACGCTCCACAGGGATGTTGGTCCATGCTGACGCAATTGCATCACGTAGTTGCTGCAGATTGGACAGTGATAGACTACCGCCATCAGCCTGTACCGTAGACACCAGGCAGGATGTGTCCATGGACTCATGCTGCTTACGTCAAATCCTGACCCTGCCAGCATGATAAAACAGGAACCGGGATTCGTCAGACCAGGTGATGATTTTTGACTGCTCAATTGTCCAGTGTTGGTGATCGTGTAACCACTGGAGACGCTTCTTCTTGTTTTTAGATGATAGGAATTTGAATCTGGTGTGGTTGTCGACTGCAATAGCCCATCCGTGTCAAGGACAGAAGAGTTGTTCGTGCCGAGATGCCGTTCGCACCGACTGTTAGCTTGCACGATTCTTGCCTTTCTCCTTCGACCTCTCATCAACGAGTTGTTTTCGCCCACAGAACTGCCGCTGACTGGATTTTTTTTTGTTCGTTGCACCATTCTCGGGAAACCCTAGACACTGTTGGTGTGAAAAGCCCAGGAGGGTGTCCTTTACTGAGATACTGGATCCGACGTCCCTGGCACCGACGATCATACCACGCTCAAAGTTGTTTAGATCACTAGTTTTGCACATTCAAACGTTCAATCAAACAGTAACTGAATGCCTCGATGCCTGTCTGTCTGCTTTATATAGCAATCCACGGCCATGTGACTCACTGTCTGTAGGAGCGATCAATTTTCGTGAACGAGGTGTACCTAATAAACTGGCCGGTGAGTGTATATATAATTTACATTTTACATTTTAGTCATTACATATAGTATACTGTATATATATACTATATTATATTATTAGTGACAGTTACTAGCTAATATGTAAATATGTGACGTTGGATTGTACAGTGGGTGTCTGATGAGGCAGAAGATTCACTCTGTGTTTGTGTGTTGTTCAGTGGATGATGCATTGGCCTACATTTCTCCAGTTTTCTGTCTTCCTTATCTAAAGCCTGCCTGTCTCAACAGATACAATATCAAAGAACACTGTGACTCTGAGAGGAAAAACAAAGTGACCTATTTTAAGCTGTGTTATAGTTTGTGTAGAACAATAGAAAAGCTTGCCCCTCAGACTCTCTATAGACTAACTGGAGCCAGTCTCACACTGTCAGAACAGTGTGTGCGTGTGTGTGCGTGTGTTTGTGTGAGCGTGTGTGTGTGTGTGTGTCAAATCAAATCAAATGTTATTTGTCACATGCTTCGTAAACAACAGGTGTAGAGTAACAGTGAAATGCTGACTTTTTCAACATTGCAGAGTTAAAGATACAATTATCAAATAAAAAATGTAATAGTGACACAAGGAATAAATAGACGGTGAATAACGAATAACAATAATGATGTAAAAATAACATGGCTATATACAGGGAGTAGAAAATAACATGGTTATATACAGGAGTAGAAAATAACATGGCTATATACAGGGAGTAGAAAATAACATGACTATATACAGGGAGTAGAAAATAACATGGCTATATACAGGGAGTAGAAAAGAACATGATTATATACAGGGAGTAGAAAATAACATGGCTATATACAGGGAGTAGAAAATAACATGGCTATATACAGGGAGTAGAAAATAACATGACTATATACAGGGAGTAGAAAATAACATGACTATATACAGGGAGTAGAAAATAACATGCTTATATACAGAGAGTAGTATTGACATGGCTATATACAGGGAGTAGAAAATAACATGACTATATACAGGGAGTAGCTACAGTGTATGTACATATACAGTGAGGGAAAAAAGTATTTGATCCCCTGCTGATTTTGTACGTTTGCTCACTGACAAAGACATGATCAGTCTATAATTTTAATGGTAGGTTTATTTGAACAGTGAGAGACAGAATAACAAGAACAAATTCCAGAAAAAAGCATGTAAAAAATGTTATAAATTGATTTGCATTTTAATGAGGGAAATAAGTATTTGACCCCACTGCAAAACATGACTTAGTACTTGGTGGCAAAACCCTTGTTGGCAATCACAGAGGTCAGACGTTTCTTGTAGTTGGCCACCAGGTTTGCACACATCTCAGGAGGGATTTTGTTCCACTCCTCTTTGCAGATCTTCTCCAAGTCATTAAGGTTTCGAGGCTGACGTTTGGCAACTCGAACCTTCAGCTCCCTCCACAGATTTTCTATGAAATTAAGGTTTGGAGACTGGCTAGGCCACTCCAGGACCTTAATGTGCTTCTTCTTGAGCCACTCCTTTGTTGCCTTGGCCATGTGTTTTGGGTCATTGTCATGCTGGAATACCCATCCACGACCTATTTTCAATGCCCTGGCTGAGGGAAGGAGTTTCTCTCCCAAGATTTGACGGTACATGGCCCCATCCATCGTCCCTTTGATGCGATGAAGTTGTCCTGTCCCCTTAGCAGAAAAACACCCCCAAAGCATAATGTTTCCACCTCCATGTTTGACGGTGGGGATGGTGTTCTTGGGGTCATAGGCAGCATTCCTCCTCCTCCAAACAGTTCTCCTCTGAATCATTCAGATATTCATTGGCAAACTTCAGACGGCCCTGTAAATGTGCTTTCTTGAGCAGGGGGACCTTGCGGGCGCTGCAGGATTTCAGTCCTTCATGGCGTAGTGTGTTGCCAATTGTTTTCTTGGTGACTATGGTCCCAGCTGCCTTGAGATCATTGACAAGATCCTCCCGTGTAGTTCTGGGCTGATTCCTCACCGTTCTCATGATCATTGCCACTCCACGAGGTGAGATCTTGCATGGAGCCCCAGGCCGAGGGAGATTGACAGTTATTTTGTGTTTCTTCCATTTGCGAATAATCGCACCAACTGTTGTCACCTTCTCACCAAGCTGCTTGGCGATGGTCTTGTAGCCCATTCCAGCCTTGTGTAGGTCTACAATCTTGTCCCTGACATCCTTGGAGAGCTCTTTGGTCTTGGCCAAGGTGGAGAGTTTGGAATCTGATTGATTGATTGCTTCTGTGGACAGGTGTCTTTTATACAGGTAACAAAATGAGATTAGGAGCACTCCCTTTAAGAGTGTGCTCCTAATCTCAGCTCATTACCTGTATAAAAGACACCTGGGAGCCAGAAATCTTTCTGATTGAGAGGGGGTCAAATACTTATTTCCCTCATTAAAATGCAAATCAATTTATAACATTTTTGACATGCGTTTTTCTGGATTTTTTTGTTGTTATTCTGTCTCTCACTGTTCAAATAAACCTACTATTAAAATTAAAGACTGATCATTTCTTTGTCAGTGGGCAAATGTACAAAATCAGCAGGGGATCAAATACTTTTTTCCCTCACTGTAGGTAGGGGTAAAGTGACTAGGCAACAGAAAACACAAAATAGCAGAATTGGTAAGGAGCCCGTAAGACGGCGCCATCTTCCACTTTGTGTGTGTGAGAGAGAGAGCTTGACTCTGGAGGGGTGCAGCTTGGCGCTGAAAAGCTTTAACACACACAGATACTGTTTGAGGGAGGGAGGGAGGGAGGGAGGGAGGGAGGGAGGGAGGGAGGGAGGGAGGAGAGAAAATAGATAGAAAGAATGTTAGTCATACAGAGGGATAGAGGGGAGAACAAGAGAGATTGGATGAAGGGGGGGGCACTAAACCCTATGCTCCCAGGGAGAGGGAGAGATAGAAAGAGGTAGGAAGAGTGAGTGAGAGGGATGAGAGTGGGAGGGGGGAGGGAAGGAAAGGGAGAGAGAGGGGGGAAAGAGGGGGAGCGAGAGAGAAACAGAGAGAGAGACAGACGGGCAGTCTTAGAATGCAGGTATCTCGGGCCTTATAGAACCATGTGCGTCACTCAGACCACACCTCACGAACACACACACACACACACACACAGGAAGACACTGCATGCAGGAGGTGAGAGAGGCATAAACCTGTGGAGGGTACAAAGTGATAATGGCATTTAAAGTTCCAGAGTGGGATCTCTGCTTCTTAGGTAATGGCCCATTTTATACAGAGACATTGGCATTGTAGGCAATTTAACCAATCACAGCCTGCAAATCACCAGCAGAGGGCAACCATTTTGAATCCATTTTCACATTCACTCTGTTAGTAATGCTTACAAATTGGATCATAACTCTAAAAGTAGCAGATCCCACTCTGAAACGTTGATATGCCCGCAGAGAATATTATGTTCAACAATATGCACTGTGTCCATGACATAGACTGACCAGGTGAATCCAGGTGAAACTATTTATGTCCCTTATTGATGTCACTTGTTAGATCCACTTCAATCAGTGTAGATGAAGAGGAGGAGACAGGTTAAATAATGATTTTTAAGCCTTGAGACAATTGAGACAAGGATTGTGTATGTATGCCATTCAGAGGGTGAATGGGCAAGACAACATATTTAAGTGCCTTTGAATGGGGTATGGTAGTAGGTACCAGGCACACCAGTTTGAGTGTGTCAAGAACTGCAACGCTGCTGGGTTTTTCACGCTCAACAGTTTCAGTGTGTATCAAGAATGGTCCACCACCCAAAGGACATCCAGCCAACTTGACAGAACTGTGGGAAGCATTGGAGTCAACATGGGTCAGCATCCCTGTGGGGGTACAACTCAATATTAGGAGGGTATACTCAGTGTATAGAAAAATAAGCTAAATCAAAAATGGTATATTTTCAATATTCATGAATGTAATTTTTTGTTATTGAAATCAAAATACTTCTCATATTACAGCACAAGTGGTAAAGCCAGGGGTGAAAGTAAGCCGGAACTGTCCGGTATGGAATACCAGCAATATAAATAGTGGGGGTAAGCCGTACCGGTAAAACATGAGCCTATCACAGTGGAGGCTGCTAAGAGGAGGACGGCTCAAAATAATGGCAGGCACGGCGCAAATGGAATGGCATCAAACACATGGAAACCATACCATTTATACCATTCCACCAATTCCGCTCCAGCCATTACCACGAGCCCGTCCTCCCTAATTAAGGTGCCACCAACCTCCTGTGGCCTATCACAATAACTAAAACTTCAAGAAAACTGTAGGCTGTTACACTATTTAGCATTACCGCATGTCAGTCGCATGAAAAATGAGCGAATAGACTTACAAACTTGTGGAATATGTAATTCATAACACTTTTTGGCGTTTTGTAAGTGGTCTCTTTGCATTTATCAAATGGCACTGTATTGTTGCTGGAATCATTGTTGGAATAGTAACGGAAGTCTGGACACTGACTGTAAGCCTCACATGTAGCCTATTATAATATTAACTCCTGCAGAATTAAGTGTTCCTCGCAGTAAAAGATAGACCAAATGTACATTTTTCCTCGGGAACAGGAGTGCAAATTCTTTCAGCAACATAAAAGCTGACAGTATTTCATTTTCAACCTAAAAAAATATCCATCCAAGACTAACTGAAATGCTATCAGAAACATGTTGGATCGTTTTCACAGATTTTCATTTTTTTTAAACCGATCAAACCGGTGTCATTTGAAAATCTCCCTGGTCCTTAAATGTCCTCGGCCCGTGAGAAGCAGAAATGAAAGAGAAAACTTTACCGATGTCAACTAGATTGTTGATGATTCATTGATCATTCTTTCAATTTATGACATTATTCTGGTGAGCAAGGCTTTATTTAATATTCTAGATGAGCATCAAGTAATGACAGAAGAGAAGCTGCATGTATGTAATTATAGACAAGTTGACTAACAAATAGCCTACTAAATGGCGGAAATTATAAGCTGAAAAATATCTAAGTGAAGCTTAAAAACGATTTATTTCCCGCACCCCTTCGGTCAACCGTCCCTGAGTAACGTGACAAGTAGCCTACATGAGCCTTTTGAAGTAATTGTTTGACAATCAGATGAAAACACCATGACTGGTTGGTGTCTATGCCACGTTAAATGGTAAGCTAAGGTATTTTAAAAGTTAAATGACACAACTTTACTATTAGGCCTATAGAGATCCTATTACATTAATAGGGGTTCTATACATAATTCTATGATTAGGCCCATTTAAAAAAAAGTGTGTGCACACATAGGAGGTCCCTGTACCGGGAATAAATTAAATCTACTTTCACCCCTGGGTAAAGCTTCAAATGACAGATAAAACGTTATGGAGTCTTAAAGGAGGCCTGGGTAAGGCAAAATGTCATAAATATCCTAACTTCTCAATTATGCTTTTAGATACAAACTAAAATGTAAAATGTACATGTAAATATATGTACAATCCTTCCTCCAAAAGGCCATTCTATGGATTAAATGTGAAAATACCCAAAATATTTTGGGGTCTTTCGTGAGGAATCACCCTGGCAGTAAAAGTGGAGTACATACTGTGTGACTGAGTTATGTTTAGCTGTAGTCTAAATGGTTGTTCCTCATACAAAAATGAGATGAATTGAATGGAAGTATAGCCTATATTGTTGTGTCTCTGTAAAAGATGACTTGAGTGGAATGGAAGTGTTGTCTAGATTGTTGTGTCATAGTATAATATGAGTTAAGTTGAGTGGAAGTGTTGTCTAGATTGTTGTGTCATAGTATAATATGAGTTAAGTTGAGTGGAAGTGTTGTCTAGATTGTTGTGTCATAGTATAATATGAGTTAAGTTGAGTGGAAGTGTTGTCTAGATTGTTGTGTCTCAGTATAATATGAGTTAAGTTGAGTGCAAGTGTTGTCTAGATTGTTGTTTGTCACAAAAATATGAGTCCTTACTGTGGGATTGAGTGAGGCAGCCCATCTGAACACAACAGACAGATTCTGGTGAGCGGGGTTGATTGGCTCCAGAATGTCTTACTAATTGGCAGGGTGAAAGGGACAGGCTAAATTGGCAGGTAGATGAGGCCAGTAAAGTATGGCTAGACCAAATACACCCACTCTTCATACGGCAGGCTTCAGCTGGAGTTAGGCTGTTATTAGCTAAGCAAAGACACACATTATGCCAAGCAAGAACAGTCACACACATGCGCAAGAGTGCACACACATTCACACTCTCTCTCTCTCTCTCTCTCTCTCTCTCTCTCTCTCTCTCTCTCTCTCTCTCTCTCTCTCTCTCTCTATCTCGCTCTCTCGCTTTCACACACACACACACAGTCACAATATTTTCTGTGGTGTGTGTATGTTTAGGATGTATGTTGAGTGATGTCTGGTGTTATGGGATATGTGGTGTGTTGCTTCCTCTGATAACACCCAGTTCACCAGGGGGCCTGTATCATCAGTCACAGGCTTCATTAGGAAATGTGTTGATGACGTTGTACCCACAATAATAACAATCTGGACATACCCCAACCAAAAACCCTGGATGAACGGAGATATCCATACAATGCTGAGAGCCCGTACTGCAGCATTCAATGTCAGCAGAAGGAACCCAGATGACTCGGTGGTGTGTGACGAGTACAAGACAAGCAGGTACGAGCTCTGAAAAAAGACAATACAGACTCAAACTTGAATTGATGTTTGACAACTCAGACTCGCGTCGCATGTGGCAAGGACTACAGACTATCACAGATTACAAAGGAAAATCCATCTGTGTGGTGCCCACCGGAGCCTCCCTCCCAGACGAGCTTAACACATTCTATGCTCGCTTCGAAGCAAACAATACCAGGAAGATTCTCGCTGCTCCGGATGACCAGGTGCTTTCGCTCTCCGAGGCTGACATGAAGAAAACTCAAAAGAGTGAATACTCACAAAGCCGACGGTCCAGATGGCATCCCTGGCCACATCCTCAGAGTGTGTGCTGACTAGCTTGCGAGGCGTCTTCTCGAACATCTTCAACCTGTCCCTGTCCCAGGCTGTAGTCCCCACCTGCTTTAAGGAGACCACCATCGTCCCAGTGCCCAAGAAGAACAAGGTGACATGCCCAAATGACTATCGCTCTGTCATGCTCATCTCGGTCATCATGAAGTGCTTCGAGAGGCTGGTCATGACCCACATCAAGGCCAGCATGCCAGGCACACTGGACCCACTCCAATCTGCCTACTGCTCCACAGATTCACGGAAGATGCCATTTCCATCGCTATTCACACAGCCACAACACATCTGGACAAGAGGAACACCTACACTGAGTGTACAAAACATTACAAACTCCTTCCTAATATTGAGTTGCACCCCCTTCTGCCCTCAGAACAGCCTCATTTCATTGGGGCATGGCGTCTACAAGGGATGCTGGCGCATGTTGACTAATGCTTCACACAGTTGTGCCAAGTTGGCTGGATGGTCTTTGGGTGGACCATTCTTGATACACACAGGAAACTGTTGAGCGTGAAAAACCCAGCAGCGTTGCAGTTCTTGACACACTCAAACCGGTACGCCTGGCACCTATTACCATACCCCGTTCAAAGGCACTTAAAATTTTGTCTTGCCCATTCACCCTCTAAATGGCACACATACACAATCATGCTCTCAATTGTCTCAAGGCTTAAAAATCCTTCTTTAACCTGTCTCCTCCCCTTCATCTACACTGATTGAAGTGGATTTAATAAGTGACATCAATAAGGGATCATAGGTTTCACCTGGATTCACATGGTCAGTCTATGTTCTGGAAAGAGCAGGTGTTCCTATTGTTTGTGAAAATTGTATGTGAAAATCCTGTTCATTGACTACAGTTCAGCATTCAACACTATGGTTCCCTCCAAGCTCGACACCAAGCTCAGAGCCCTGGGTCTGGACACCACCCTCTGCATCTGGATCCTGGACTTCCTGACGGGCAGACCACAGGCTGTGAGGATTAGCAACAACACATCCTGCACACTGACTCTTTAAAACAGGGCACCCCCAGGGGTGTGTCCTCAGTCCTCTGGGAGTTGATTGTTGACTTCAGGAAGCAGAGAAGGGAACATGCCCCAATCCACATCAGTGGGACTGTAGTAGAGACAGTCACAAGTTTTAAGTTCCTCTGTGTCCACATCACCAAGAACTTGTCATGGACCAACAACACCACCACTCTTGTCAAGAAGGCGCAACAGCATCTTTACTTCCTAAGGCGACTGAAAATTCGGCATGCCGACCCGGGTCCTCTCCAAATACTACCGCTGCACCATCGAGAGCGTCCTGACCGGTTACATTAGGGCCTGGTACGGGAATTGCTCCATCCGCGACCGCCAGGCCCTCCAGCAGGTGGGGAAGACGGCCCAGTACATCACTGGGACTGTTCTTCCACCCATCCTGGACATCTACTCAAAATGGTGCCTGAGGAAGGCATGCAGCATAATCAAGGACCCCACACACCGCAGCCACATCACCCCTGTTCTCTCCCTTACCGTCGTTGAAACTTGAAACTAAACCTGAACCTGGTTGTCAAGGAAACCTCCCTTTCTCTCTCTCTCTCTCTCTCTCTCTCTCTCTCTCTCTCTCTCTCTCTCTCTCTCTCTCTCTCTCTCTCTCTCTCTCTCTCTCTCTCTCTCTATCTCGCTCTCTCTCTCTCTCTCTCTCTATCTCGCTCTCTCTCTCTCTCTCTCTCTCTCTGTCTGTCTCTCTCAGTCTCTCTCTCTCTCTCTCTCTCTCTCTCTCTGTCTGTCTGTTTCTCTCGGTCTCTCTCTCTATCTATCTATCTTTCTCTCTCTCTCTCTCTCTCTCTCTCTCTCTCTCCTCTCTCTCTCTCTCTCTCTCTCTCTCTCTCTCTCTCTCTCTCTGTGTGTCTCTCAGCTAGTCAGACTGTCACAATCCAATTTATCGTACCACCCTTACTCTCTCTCTCTCTCTCTCTCTCTCTCTGTCTGTCTCTCTCGGTCTCTCTCTCGCTCTCTCTCTGTCTGTATGTATGTCTGTCTGTCTGTCTCTCTCGGTCTGTCTCTCTCTCTCTCTCGCTCTCTCTCTCTCTGTCTCTCTCTCTCTCTCTCTCTCTCTCTCTCTCTCGCTCACTCTCTCTCTGTCTGTCTGTCTGTATGTATGTCTGTCTGTCTCTCTCGGTCTGTCTCTCTCTGGGCAGGGAGAGGGATTACAGTGACTTTGCCGTGACGGCCCAGCTATGTGGAGCTAACATGGACCTGCTGTATGTTTGCTCTTTCTGAGTGTGTGTGTGTATGTGTTATTGAGTTACTTAGATCTGTGTTATACAGTTAAAAGCACAACAGCTCCCTTAATGCGTGACTGTAAACAATGCTAGTCTCACCATTCTCTGGTAAAATTTGCCACAGCATCATGTTGTGGTGGCAGAATGTTACTGTTTGTGTCCATGCAAGCCTGTTAGTGTGTGATTCTGCAAAGTGTGTGTGTGAGCAGTTAAAAGTTTGTGTGTGAGCTGTCAAAGTGTTTGTGTGTGTGTGTGTGTGTGTGTGAGAGAGCAGAAACAGCAAACCCACATCCCAAGCGGTCTATCTGTCTTCTGTCATATGCCCCCTGACTATCTCCTTCTCAACCACACAGGGTTATAGTGAGTTATTATGAGTATACTGCTAAATGAGTTTTAGGCTGATTAAACTCTATTCTCTCTGTCAGTGCTGTCAGAAAGCCACCTTGATGGTGACACACATTCACCAGTTGCTAGTCTGTAGAACAGTCATGTAGTATATTATGTTGTGTTGTTATCATTACAGTTAGTCAGTATCAAAGGCTTTTGGAATGCTAGTTTTCCACTGCTGTCTTATGTTTTTTGTCTTATGTTTTTTTTAACCTTTATTTAACCAGGTAGGCCAGTTGAGAACAATTTCTCATTTACAACTAGGACCTGGCCAAGATAAAGCAAAGCAGTGCGATAAAAACAACAACACAGAGTTACATATGGGGTAAAACAAAACATAAAGTCAAAAATACAACAGAAAATATATGTACAGTGTGTGCAAATGTAGCAAGTTATGGAGGTAAGGCAATAAATAGGCCATAGTGCTAAACAATTACAATTAGTATTACACTGGAATGATAGATGTGCAAGAGATGATGTGCAAATAGAGATACTGGGGTGCAAATGAGCAAAATAACTAACAATATGGGATGAGGTAGTTGGGTGGGCTAATTTCAGATGGGCTGTGTACAGGTGCAGTGATCGGTAAGGTGCTCTGACAACTGATGCTTAAAGTTAGTGAGGGAGATAAGAGTCTCCAGCTTCAGAGATTTCTGCAAGTTGCAGCGGAGGGTGCAGAGCTGGTGGCAGGGTAGTGGTAGCCAGGTGGAAAGCATGGCCAGCCGTAGCAAAATGCTTGTTGAAATTCTTGATTATTGTAGATTTATCGGTGGTGATAGTGTTTCCTAGCCTCAGTGCAGTGGGCAGCTGGGAGGAGGTGCTCTTATTCTCCATGGACTTTACAGTGTCCCAAAACTTTTTGGAGTTAGTGCTACAGGATTGTACCTGGTAGGTTCGTTAATAATTTGTGTGAGATTGAGGGCATTTAGTTTGGATTGTAGGATGGCTGGGGTGTTAAGCATATCCCAATTTAGGTCACCAAGCAGTACGAACTCTGAGGATAAATGGGGGGCAATCAATTCATATATGGTATCCAGGGCACAGCTGGGGGCTGAGGGGGGGCTGTAGCAAGCGGCAACAGTGAGAGACTTATTTCTGGAAAGGTGGATTTTTAGAAGTAGAAGCTCAAACTGTTTGGGCACAGACCTGGATAGTATGATAGAGCTCTGCAGGCTATCTCTACAGTAGATTGCAACTCCACCCCCTTTGGCAGTTCTATCTGGCCTATGGACTGTACTGTTCTGTACTGTACACCCTCAGGAGTGTGTTCATGTGTAGTGAATATGATGCAGTAGTACTATACTACAGCCAGCCTCAGGCTCTCTGAAACACACAGCTCTGTTTGTCTGCTCTCTGTGTGTGGTTGTCCTCTATCTGATGAATGGGAGTTTCCCAGCCAGCCAATGCTGTTTCTCCCTCCAGTTGTTATGTGCTATCATAGGATGACTAATACTACAGCTACTGTAGATACCTCGGAGTGACTCAATGTTATGTGGAGTATGAACACCAGACATCACCCCTACATAGCAATTCATTGTTGCTTACTACTACAGTGCGCATCAGAGTTTTTGTATGGTATATCAATTCAGATTATATGGCCACGTTAGATAAGGAATTCCACTCCATGTAACTCTAGTCTGTTTACTATGCTGGTCTGGTCTGTGTTGTGTCTAATTGCTCTGTTTCTATGGCTACGTCACATGTGTATCAGGTTGGCTACAGGTACAGTAGATGTTCAGCACAGCATGTAGAGACGCACAGATTGCTTTGATGTCATATGGTCATGTACAAGCCTCTGTAGTAACCTGAGAGAGAGAGGTGTAGTAGAGAAGGGTGGAGAGAGGGATCAGAGGTAGAGGGGTGGAGGGGTAGAGAGAGAGGGATCAGAGGTAGAGGGGTGGAGGGGTGGAGAGAGGGATCAGAGGTAGAGGGGTGGAGGGGTGGAGAGAGGGATCAGAGGTAGAGGGGTGGAGAGAGAACAGAGGTAGAGGGGTGGAGGGATGGAGGGGTGGAGAGAGGGATCAGAGGTAGAGGGGTGGAGGGATGGAGGGGTGGAGAGAGGGATCAGAGGTAGAGGGGTGGAGGGGTGGAGAGAGGGATCAGAGGTAGAGGGGTGGAGGGGTGGAGAGAGGGATCAGAGGTAGAGGGGTGGAGGGGTGGAGAGAGGGATCAGAGGTAGAGGGGTGGAGAGAGGGATCAGAGGTAGAGGGGTGGAGGGGTGGAGAGAGGGATCAGAGGTAGAGGGGTGGAGAGAGGGATCAGAGGTAGAGGGATGGAGAGAGAGAACAGAGGTAGAGGGATGGAGAGAGAGAACAGAGGTAGAGGGGTGGCGGGGTAGAGAAAGGATTCAGAGGTGGAGGGGTGGAGAAAGGATTCAGAGGTAGAGGGGTGGAGGGGTGGATTATTATTATTTTTTTGATCCAATTGACATTTTAGTCATTTAGCAGACGCTCTTATCCAGAGCGACTTACAATTAGTGAGTGCATACATTTTTAATACTGGCCCCCCGTGGAGAAATGGATCAGAGGTGGAGGGGTGGAGAGAGGGATCAGAGGTAGAGGGGTGGAGGGGTGGAGAAAGGGTTCAGAGGTAGAGGGGTGGAGGGGTGGAGGGGTGGAGAAAGGAATCAGAAGAATCAGAGATCAGCTGTGTAATGTGACCTGTGGTCCAGAGGTGCGCTGAGAGAAGGAGAGGGTCAGTTACACCTGGGGAACGCATCCAATGTATACAATACACACATACATATACACAGCCAGGACAACTAGCAGACATTGGACATGTGGCAGACCGTCAGACCACAGGTGGCATAGACTCACTAAAGGAGATCTTTACCAGTGGGTATTTACTAGTCAGCATTGGGACGTACAGTACTACTACAGTGAGATGCTATAGCCTGAGCACTCCATGTAGAATGTTTTGTCTCTAGGTGCTCTGATATCAAAGTGCCTCTTCCTTGGACAGAGGTAGTAGTTCCTTTACAACAGCCAATCAGCTGCAGTGTTTGACCCTTGCCCTGATGGTGATGACTCCAGCCTCGTCTCCCTCTGCTACCGCCGCCACTCCTGAATTGGGTATGTGCTGCTGTGCTAGGCAGGGGCCACCGGGGCCCAGTTTGGCTACTTACTTCAGGAGTGGGAATGAGGGTGCTTGTACACTATGGGCATTAGTCTTGTGTTTTTTGTCTGAGAGCTATCTTTCTTGTTAGCACTTCCTGCCACTAAAGCAGCATTATTCTCTTCACATTGCGTGTTTCAAAGACAGCCTAATGCTCACTGTGGGTGATGCTCTTAGTTGCCAATGTGGCTAGTGTTGCAATCTTTTCACCTGGTAGTGTTGTTGACTGTTGGCTGCTATAGCTAATATCTATTTAGACTGGAAAAGCTAAACTTCCTGTGTGTGCAAAGGAAGAGCAAATATAGAAGTGTGACCACACATAGTCTACGTAGCCTGAGAGAGTCTCACCTATCATCCCTGGTGATCTCTCACATGCAAACACATGCAAAAAGCCACACTCTCTTTGACGCACCCATAGACATTGTCCTACACAGAAAACTCCTTCACTCTTCTTTCTGTTTCTATCTGTCCCTCCATTTCACACAACCTCCCCCAAATGTTAGTCTTACTAATCTCTTTTGACAGCCTGTTAACATACCAGTAAATGTAAATTGAGTTAGCTAGCTAGAGATCGCAAGATTAGTTGGTTCTGGGTTCTGAGATGATAGTTTTAGACATAGAAAAGATGGTTGTCTTGCTGAGATCCGGAAGCAGCATCTGTTCTTTACTGGAGTGCTGTAAGCCAAGGGGAACATGGTTTCAGGTTACAGACACTCGAGTTTCCTGTCCACTATGGCTCACATTACAGTACACAGCAACACAGCCATATGATATGTAGAGTCAGGACAGCATCCACTGTCATATGCTGTTCTGTGATTGTATTATTTTCCAAATGCTCTTAGTGATATCTGGGCTTTCAGTGTGGAATATCGAAAGGCCTTTCAGTGTGTATGACAGCTCTACTAGACAGACAGACAGACAGATAGACGAGGAATAGACATTAGAGCCACTGACACTAGACTGACAGTGAGAGAGAGACTGGAGAGTCTCCATGTTACCTGATGCCTTTCCTCTCCTGTTGGAATCAAGACCCTGTCACAATGTACACCAGCGCTCACCTGGCCCTTAACTGCCCCCCTTAACCTTTAATCACAGGGCCTCTGATACCTACGCTTCCCAGTGGATCTGGTCTGATCCCAAACGGAAAACAAAGACAGGCACATGTACACCCACGTGTTATATACACACGCATACAGTATATATACAAAAGTATGTGGACACCCTTTCAAATGAGTGGATTCGGCTATTTCAGCCACACCTGTTGCTGACAGGTGTGTACAATCAATGCACACAGCCATGCAATCTCCACAGACAAACATTGGCAGTAGAATGGCCTTACTGAAGAACTCAGTGGCACCGTCATAGGGACCGCTGAGTGCAGGACCGGCGAGTGGAAACGCGTTATCTGGAGTGATGAATCACGCTTCACCATCTGGCAGTCCGACGGACTAATCTGGGTTTGGCGGATGCCAGGAGAACGATACCTGCCCGAATGCATAGTGCCAACTGTAAAGTTTGGTGGAGGAGGAATAATGTCCTGGGGCTGTTGTTCATTGTTTGGGCTAGGTCCCTTAGTTCCAGTGAAGGGAAATCTTTACGCTATAGCATACAATGACATTCTAGACGATTCTATGCTTCCAACTTTGTGGCAACAGTTTGGGGAAGGCCCTGTTTCAGCATGTCAATGCCCCCGTGCACAAAGCGAGGTCCATTCAGAAATGGTTTGTTGAGATCGGTGTGGAAGAACTTGCCTGAACTGCACAGACCCCTGACCTCAACCCCATCGAACACCTTTGGGATGAATTGGAACTCCGACTGCGAGCCAGGCCTAATCGCCCAACATCAGTGCCCGACCACACTAATGCTCATGTGGCTGAATGGAAGCAAGTCCCCGCAGCAATGTTCCAACATCTAGTGGAAAGCCTTCCCAGAAGAGAGGAAGCTGTTATAGCAGCAAAGGGGGGACCAACTCCATATTAATGCCCATGATTTTGGAATTAGATGTTCGACGAGCAGGTGTTCACATACTTTTGGTCATGTAGTGTATGTACACATACTGTACTTATGCAGACAAACATATACTGTACATATACAATATACAGTGCATTCGGAAAGTATTTAGACCCCTTCACTTTTTCCACATTTTGTTACATTAAAGCCTTATTCTAAAATTGATTAAATTGTTTTTTTCTCCCTCATCAATCTACACACAATACCCCATAATGACAAAGCAAAACCAGTTTTTTTTGTGCTAATTTATAAAACATAAAAAACTGAAATATCACATTCACAGAAGTATTCAGACCCTTTACTCAGTACTTTGTTGAAGCACCTTTGGCAGTGATTACAGCCTCAAGTCTAGCTTGGCACACCTGTATTTGGGCAGTTTCCCATTCTTCTCTACTGATCCTCTCTAGCTCTGTCGGGTTGGATGGGGAGCGTTGCTGCACAGCTATTTTCAGATATCTCCAGAGATGTTCGATGGGGTTCAAGTCCGGGCTCTGGCTGGGCCACTCAAGGACATTCAGAGACTTGTCCCGAAGCCACTCCTGCGTTATCTTGGCTGTGTGCTTAGGGTCGTTGTCCTGTTGGCAGGTGAACCTTCGCCCCAGTCTGAGGTCCTGAGCACTCTGGAGCAGGTTTTCTTCAAGAATCTCTCTGTACTTTGCTCCGTTCATCTTTCCCTCAATCCTGACTAGTCTCACAGTCCCTGCTGCTGAAACACATCCCCACAGCATGATGCTGCCACCACCATGCTTCACCGTAAAGATGGTGCCAGGTTTCCTCCAGACATGACACTTAGCGTTCAGGCCAAAGAGTTCAATCTTGGTTTCATCAGGCCAGAGAATCTTGTTTCTCATGGTCTGAGAGTCCTTTAGGTGTCTTTTGGCAAACTCCAAGCTTGCTGTCATGTGCCTTTTACTGAGGAGTGTCTTCCATCTGGCCACTCTACCTTAAAGGCCTGATAGGTGGAGTGCTGCAGAGATGGTTGTCCTTCTGGAAGGTTCTCCCATCTCCACAGAGGAGTGACCATCGGGTTCTTGGTCACCTCCCTGACCAAGGCCCTTTTCTCCCCATTGCTCAGTTTGGCCGGGCGGCCAGCTCTAGGAAGAGTCTTGGTAGTTCCAAACTTCTTCCATGTAAGAATGATGGAGGCCACTGTGTTCTTGGGGACCTTCAATGCTGCAGAAATGTTTTGGTTCCCTTCCCCTATCTCTGCCTCAAGGCTATTCTGTCTCGCTCTACGGACAATTCCTTCGACCTCATGGCTTGGTTTTTGCTCTGACATGCACTGTCAAGTGTCGGACGTTATATAGACAGGTGTGTGCCTTTCCAAATCATGTCCAATCAATTGAATTTACCACAGGTGGACTCCAATCAAGTTGTAGAAACATCTCAAGGATGATCAATGGAAACAGGACGCACGTGATCTCAATTTTGAGTCTCATAGCAAAGGGTCTGAATACTTATGTAAAAACCTGTTTTCACTTTGTCATTATGGGGTATTGTGTGTAGATTGATGAGAATTATTATTATTTTTCATACATTTTAGAATAAAGCTGTAACGTAACAAAATGTGTTAAAAGGGAAGGGTTCTGAATACTTTCCGAATGCACTGTACATATACAATAATGTACATACCATACCGTATGTGCACACAAACACACACACACGCACACACACATATGCACACAACCTCTCACTGACAATTGAGTGGACCCATATGTGAATGCATAGCATGCAGGATATAATACAGCAATGACGAGTCCAGAGATATACACTGAGTGGACAAAACATGCTCTTTCCATGACATACACTGACCAGGTGAATCCAGGTGAACGCTATGATCCCTTATTGATGTCACTTGTTAAATCCACTTAAATCAGTGTAGATGAAGGGGAGGAGACAGGTTAAAGAAGGATACTTTTTTCTATCTCTCTCTCTCCGTCTCTCTTTCTGTCTCTCTCTCTCTTTCTCTCTCTCTCTTTCTCTCTCTCTCTTTCTCTCTCTCTCTGTCTCTCTCTCTCTCTCTCTCTCTCTCTCTCTCTCTCTCTCTCTCTCTCTCTCTTTCTCCCTCTCTCTCTCATATTCCATATGCTTCAAGGTCAATTTTGCCAATGCGAAGTGATACACATAAAAAATATGAAAACAACAGTGACAACAAGAATTGTAGATATAATACTAATGAAAAAATATATATAACAAATAAATTTACAATACAGAAATGTAATAATGGTCCACGATCAGAATCTAATTCAACAAACAGAAATTAAAATGACTAGTGCACTTGTCTATTACTGATAATACATGGAGAAAATATACATATAATTGCAACATTCAACGATTTCAACGATTTCAACGATTTTACTGAGTTACAGTTCAAATAAGGAAATCAGTCAATTGAAATAAATTCATTAGGCCCTAATCTATGGATTGCACATGACTGGGCAGGGGCGCAACCACTTGGGAGCCAGGCCCACCCACTGGAGAGCCAGGCCCAGCCAATCAGAATTAGTTTTTCCCCACAAAAGAGCTTTATTACAGACAGAAATACTCCCCAGTTTCATCAGCTGTCCAGGTGGCTGGTCTCAGACAATCCCACAGGTGAAGAAGCCAGATGTGGAGGTCCTGGGCTGGCGTGGTTACACGTGGTCTGCGGTTGTGAGGCCGGTTGGAAGTACTGCTACATTTTATAAAACGACGTTGGAGGCGGCTTATGGTAGAGAAATTAACATTACATTCTCTGGCAACAGCTCTGATGGACATTCCTGCAGTCAGCATGCCAATTCCACACTCCTCAAAACTTGTGGCATTGTGTTGTGTGCCAAAACTGCATATTTTAGAGTGGCCTTTTATTGTCCCCAACAGAAGGTGCACCTGTGTAATGATCATGCTCTTTAATCAGCTTATTGATATGCCACACCTGTCAGGTGGATGGATTATCTTCCTAGTTCTGCCCTGCATGCGTGGTTAATGGAATTTCTTTGTATATGTAGGATGTTATTGCAAAATTCAAGGTGCAGTTTTGTCCCATGATGTGTATTTTGACTATAATAGTGGGCCCCATATTTCACTGCCACAGGTGGACTCAGCAAGATTGGTTGGAATATTTGTACCCAGATTTTGAAAGGGGGGCTAAATTTGTGTATTGATTTCTTTATTTAGTAGTATGCTCTCCTTTCTTTCACTTCCAGTGTTTTGATAGCGGTGTTGAACTGTCCCGATGCTCTGATGTTAAGACGGAGATAGGTATAATTAGTGGGGCTGTCAATTTTGACCTCTCTTAGGGTTATTTCTTTGAGATATGGCTTTCTTTTGGAAGATCATAATTTTTGTTTTGCACATGTTCACTGTCAGTGTTAGATGCCTACTGCCAAAACTGGGCACTGACAGTGAACATGTGCAAAACAAAAATTATGATCTTCCAAAAGAAAGCCATATCTCAAAGAAATAACCCTAAGAGAGGCTATGCTGTTCTGTTAGAGACAACTAGACCAGGTCATCTGCATAATTTCTTTGTTGTCTATGAGAAGCCCAGGAGCTGTAGATAGCTCCAACTGTTTTGCAAATTCATCAATATAGATATTAAACAATGTTTGGCTCAGATTGCTGCCCTTCAATTCAATTCAAAGGGCTGTATTGGCATGGGAATCTCTCTCTCTTTCTTTCTTTCTTTCTCTCTCTCTCTCTCTCTCTCTCTCTCTCTCTCTCTCTCTCTCTCTCTCTCTCTCTCTCTCTCTCTCTCTCTCTCTCTCTCTCTCTCTCTCTCTCTCTCTCTCTATGTCTCTCTCTCTCTGTCTCTCGCTCTCTCTTCCTCTCCTAGCCTGGGTTGTGTGTTGTGTTTGGTACTCTAACATGGCATGAAGGGTGCTGACGTGAGTTAGGGAGAGGCACTGGCACGGAGGGGTTCTGCTGAACGGATTGGCTGGTCTCCTCTATACCCGCTCGCATAGACGGTGGCGTCAGAGAGAAAGGGAGAGAGAGATGCTACATTGAGAGAGAGAGAAGATAAATGTGCGAAAGCATAGCCAGCAAGCTGTAAGATAAAGGCTCGTTATCAATTTGTTTTCTTTCTCATCTCCCTATCCCTCTCTCTCCCCCTCCCTCCCTCGTTCCAGCCTTCATTCCCTCCCTCTTCACAGATAAACTCACATCTGACAAATTAAGTGTCAGTCAGAGAGAGGTTTTGAGTGATGTGTAGAGGACTCGTTGAAGGACTAATAGAAAGATGAATGGTTCTTGTCAGTCTCTCATTCTCTCTCCATCTCACTCTCTTCCTCATTCTCTCTCTGTCTCTCACCCTTTCCTCTCTGCATTTTGAAAGTCACACATGAGTGCTGAGGCGTGTTAGAGAGCCAGTGTGTTGATGTATGCCACACTACACATACATACACCATCACAACATACGGTGAGATCGATCTACGCTCTCTGCTCTAGTAGTCTGGGTACCACTCTGTTTAGCTATCATTCCAAGCTATCATTCTACTTTTTGGCATGCTTGTAATGCTAATGGCATATGACACGGAGTACAAGGAGTGGAATGCTAGCTAAACAGACTGGTACCCAGGCTACTGCTCTAGTGCTGCACGCCAAAGGATGATATTGCCCTGGCAACCGCCTCACCTGGTTGCCGTGGAGCTGAGGTGTTTATAGAGCGTCAGGCGGTCCAGTAAGGGTCACCCCTGGCAACATCACACCGCTCAAAGGGGGTCATCTTATTTCCTGTTTTCATTTCGTTCAGAGGCAGGGGATGGATGACCGGAAGAGAGGGATTCAAATTAAAGGCAAGAAAAGCTTGTCAATCACCCCCACATACAGAAGCACAACAATGGCTGTCAGATTAGCTGGCTCTGACTGAGTAGAGCCTCTTGTCTTGAAGGATGAATGGAAGTAATTCCATACCATGTTGAGTTTGTTGACCTATAGGTCACCATTTGTCTTGTGTTCCTATATGTCACCATTTGTCTGAAGGTTAAATGCTAATCTGATAATGTCTATATTGGCAAGTAATGTTGTTACTGGGTTAGGTTGTGACAGTAGTTGATCCAAATATTTATCTTCAATAGGCATACTATGCAATAGCTACTTGGAATAGGTTTCCTATGCAATAGCTGGGTCGTTCTATGAATAGAGTACATTTTGAGTCCCTTTGATATTTTAAGTAGAAATTGTGCACCTGTTATATTAAAGACATGTTCCGGTACTTTGTTGACTAGTAAGTATTTCAAGGAGAGAGAGAGAGATGTAACATTTTAAATAAGAACACAAGCAACTAAACCTTTAGTCAGTATTACAGCAAGCACGTCGTACATTCTTCACTCATCATTATTCACGATTCATTCAGCATTATCCATAATCATGGTAGCATTCACATTCATGTAGAAGTGTTTAGAAACATAATCTATTCTTATTTACAATAAAAGTGACACCAAAATGAAACAATACATTATTTACCATTCATTTCTATTGGGCACAAAATAATCTGAAACACAACCAAAACAAACATGCATCCAACAAGTTTGTAAAGTCACATAGGGCTGGGCCATATGGAAAAAATATCATATCACAATATTTTTCACATTTGTTACGGTATTTGACAGTATTTTATGTTCTTGAATTTAATAAAAGTTCTAAATTTGCTTTATGAGTTGTGCATGACCCTAGGGTGGCAACACAAATTCTAAGTGATTTCAATGGGGCTTTCTCCATTCTGATTGTTTTATACTGTTCAATTAAACTTCAACCAAAATTTGATCTAATTTGAGACCATTTCCACACTGCCACGTAGAGCTGCTAGATATGGGCAAAAAAATCGAGGCCTTATTTTTTACAACATATTGCAATTGTGATTTGACTTGCGATTTAGATCAAAACACTTGGGTGAACTGTTGGAAAAATGGAAATATAATTAATATTTTCGAATTTTACAGTTACAGTGGCTTTCGAAAGTATTCACCCCCCCTTGGCATTTTTCCTATTTTGTTGCCTTACAACCTGGAATTAAAATAGATTTTTTGGGGGGGTTTGTATCATTTGATTTACACTTTGAAGATGCAAAATATTTTTCCTTGTGAAACAAACAAGAAATAAGACAAAAAAACAGAAAACTTGAGCGTGCATAACTATTCACCCCTCCCAAAGTCAATACTTTGTAGAGCCACCTTTTGCAGCAATTACAGCTGCAAGTCTCTTGGGGTATGTCTCTATAAGCTTGGCACATCTAACCACTGCGATTTTT
Source organism: Coregonus lavaretus (assembly GCF_964263955.1). NCBI lineage: Eukaryota > Metazoa > Chordata > Actinopteri > Salmoniformes > Salmonidae > Coregonus > Coregonus lavaretus. The sequence continues at coordinate 56,381,667 of NC_139993.1, read as the reverse complement.
GCCCATTTGTGTTGAGGTGATTTTGAAGGAGTCAGGCGCAGGGGGGGTAAATCACATAATAACAGGATTTATTCCAAAACAAAGAGTTACGCTGTAATGCATCAAAACACTCCAATGCGCAAAATAGGCGCACTGGAAAATACAAGGCACACAGGGAAATATCCCAGCGATACAAAATACACGGAGCTCCACTGAGCTTCTCTATCCTCCACAATAAACAATCACACACAAAGACAAGGGGGCGATGGTGGAAATCCCGCAATAGGGAGGGATCGAGGATATCCCTCACCGGAACCCAGCATCGCTCCTCCGGACCGTACCCCTCCCACTCCACGAGGTACTGAAGGCCTCCCACCCGACGCCTCGAATCCAGGATGGAACGGACGGAGTACGCCGGGGCCCCCTCGATGTCCAGAGGAGGCGGAGAAACCACCTGCACCTCAGACTCCTGGAGCGGACCAGCCACCACTGGCCTGAGGAGAGACACATTGAATGAGGAGTTAATACGGTAATCTGGAGGACTTTGAACGGCCCCACAAACCGCGGGCTCAGCTTCCGGCAGGGCAGGTGGAGGAGCAGATTCCGGGTCGAGAGCCAGACCCGATCACCCGGTAGCAAGAACGGGGCCTCACTGAGGTGGCGGTCAGCATTGGCCTTCTGGCGACGCACAGCGTGCTGGAGGTGGACGTGATCAGCGTTCCACATCTCCGCCACGTGCCGAAACCAGTCCTCCACCATAGGAGCTTCGGTCTGGCTCTGATGCCATGGTGCCAGAACCGGCTGATAACCTAAAACACATTGAAATGGCGATAGGTTAGTGGAGGAGTGGCGGAGAGAGTTCTGGGCATATTCTGCCCATGGCAAGAACACCGACCACTCTCCCGGCCGGTCCTGGCAGTAGGACCGCAGGAACCTACCCACATCCTGATTCACTCATTCCACCTGCCCATTACTCTCGGGGTGAAACCCAGAGGTCAGGATGACCGAGACCCCCAGACGTTCCATGAACGCCTTCCAGACCCTGGATGTAAACTGGGGACCCCGGTCAGACAGTATGTCCTCTGGCACCCCGTAGTCCCGGAAGACGTGAGTAAACAGGGCCTCCGCAGTCTGCAGGGCCGTGGGAGGACCGGGCAGACGGTTGAAAAAGCGGTCCACAACGACTAGGATGGTGGTGTTACTTGGAGCTTCTTGGAGAAGAAGGCACAGGGGCGGAGCTTGGGTTGCGTGTCCGAACGTTGAGATAGGACAGCGCCTATCCCTACCTCGGACGCATCGACCTCCACTACGAATGGTAGTGATGGACCGGGATGGGCCAGTACCGGGGCTGAGGTGAACAGAACCTTCAGGTTACTGAAGGCCCTGTCAGCCTCAGCAGACCAGCGGAACCGGGACGGCCCACCCTTCAACAGAGATGTGATGGCAGCTGCGACCTTGCCAAAGCCCCGGATAAACCTCTGATAGTAGTTGACAAAGCCCAATAAAGCGCTGCACCTCCTTTACCGTGGTTGGAGTCAGCCAATTACACACGGCTGAAATGCGATCTCCCTCCATCTCCACACCTGAGGTGGTAATGCGGTATCCGAGGAAGGAGACGGACTGTTGGAAAAACACACTTTTCTGCCTTGGCATAAAGGTCATGTTCCAAAAGTCGGCCCAGCACTTTGCGAACCAGGGACACATGCTCGGCGCGCGTAGCGGAATACACCAGAATGTCATCGATGTAGACCACTACACCGCAACCAAGCATGTCCCGAAACACCTCGTTCACAAAGGACTGGAAGACGAATGGAGCATTCATCACCGGGTATTCGTAATGCCCCGTGGTTGTGCTGAATGCTTTCTTCCCTCTCTCGGACACGCACCAGGTTGTACGCACTCCGGAGATCTAATTTTGTGAAGAAGCGCGCCCCATGCATTGACTCGATTACAGATGGAATGAGGGGTAGAGGATAACTATAACGTATTGTCCCCTTGTTCAGTGCTCAGTAATCAATGCAAGGTCGCCGACCTCCGTCTTTCTTTTCACAAAAAAGAAACTTGAGGACGCGGGCAAAGTGGTGGGACGTATGAACCCCTGCGCAGGGACTTTGAGACGTATGTCTCCATTGCCTCCATTTCAGCCTGCGACAGGGGATACACATGACTCCTGGGAGGCACAGCGTCTACCTGGAGGTTTATCGCGCAATCCCCCGCCCGATGAGGTGGTAATTTGGTCGCCTGCGTTTTGGAAAACGCGTGCACCAAATTGAGGTATTCTGGGGGAATGCGAACTGGACTTTCCACCGTGGTTGCACCAACGGAAACAGCTAGACACCTACCCTGACACTCTCGCGACCACCCCGTGAGAACCCTCTGCGACCATGAAATGGTGGGGTTGTGGAGTGCTAAACAGGGAAGACCTAACACAACAGGGATATCAGGAGACTCAATAATAAAAAGGTGACTTGCTCTCTATGGGTCTCGTGCGTAAGCATAGTGACTGGTGCTGTAACTTCCCTAACGAACCCGGACCCTAATGGTCGACTGTCAAGTGCTCTGATGGGGAGTGGAATGGATAGGGGAACCAATGTATTACCTAGACTATGTGCTAACGACCTGTCCATACAGTTCCCAGCTGCGCCTGAATCGACCAGCGCCTTACAATGGGGAACTACGGTGAAATCAGGGAAGTGGATGGGTAGGGTACAGTGCGCAGCAGAGGGCTCTGAACGAGTGTGGGTGTTCGATACCTGGGATGACGCGAGAGTGCCCTGCTTGCCGCCTCCAGACCCAAACGACTAGGATAGTGCAGTTGAATGTCCTCTCGTGCCACAAGAGTGACACTGGCGCTGTCGTCCTCCGCTCTCCCGGATCGCCGCACCACCCATCTCCATCATCTCGTGATCTGGGTTGGGGGGGGGGGGGGGTGAAATGGGTGGTCCCCTTCCAGGACATCTTCTAGAAGCCAGCAGGTTGTCCAACCGGATGGCCATGTCCACCAGTTGATTGAAAGACAACGTGGTGTCCCAGCAGGCTAGTTTTTTTCTTAATTTAATAAATTATGTGAATTGGTTGCACCAGATCTTATTTAGGGGCTTCATAGCAAAGGGGGTGAAAACATATGCATGCACCACTTTTCCGTTATGTATTTTTTAGCATTGCTTGAAACTTTTTTCATTTCACTTCACCAATTTGGACTATTTTGTGTATGTCCATTACATGAAATCCAAATAAAATCCATTTAAATTACAGGTTGTAATGCAACATGTTGTTGCGTCTGCTTCATCGACCATTCAGACTGAAGAGTGAACGGTTGGCAAATGATTTCGTGATCGAGAAACAACTGCTCCTTGAGTGAGAGGGGGCTTGGTGAGAGGGAGTGAGCCGACTCAAGTAGCGGAGTAAACTATAAAAACGGAGTAGCGTATCACATTGAACAAACCAAACCAAAAATACAGTTATAGAAGGTAAAGTAAAAACCCAAACCGGTCCGTGCAGCAATGCCGGTATATAGTAAAATACGGTATACTGCCCAGCCCTAAAGTCACAACCTTGATATAATCATTGCGTGCTAGGAATATGGGACCAAATACTAAACTTCTGACTACTTTAAAACACATATAAGTGAATTTGTCCGAATACTTTTGGTCCCCTTAAATGGGGGTCTATGTACAATTTTAATTTCTAAACGGTTCACCCGATGTGGATGACAATACCCTCATATTAAAGCTTACAGTCTGCACTTTAACCTCAGTCATTGTATCATTTCAAATCAAAGTGGTGTCACTGTCCAAATACTTTTCGAGCTCACTGTATATGTACATATCTACCTCAATTACATTGTACCCCTGCACATGGATTCGGTACTGGTACCCCAAGTTATCTTTACTCATTGTGTATTTATTCCTCGTGTTATTATTTTACTATTATTTCTATTTTTTTCTCTTTATTGTTGGGAAGTGCCCGTAAGTAAGCATTTCACTGTTGGTATACAACTGTTGTTTACAAAGCACGTGACAAATACAATTGTATTTTATTTGTGTTGTTCATACATGCATAATCTATGAGCAGAATTACTGTCTTACCTCAATTAGCCACAAAATCCCTAGTTTGAAAGCGACTGTTTTTCTGGAAGCCCTAGCAATTTCAGTTTCAGCCAAAGGGGCTTCACTCCCTCACCATTTGAGTGACAGCTAGCAAGACACATACATAGTAGAGCGAGAGAGAGAGCAATGACATGGTGCACAAATCTGCACATTTGTGACATAGTATGTGTCACGCTCGTCGAACAGAGATGAGGACCAAGGCGCAGCGTTGCAGGCAAACATACTCTTTAATTAGAGACACGATCAAAAACAACAAACGATACGTGACAATTCACGGTCTAACATAAACAGACTAGAAACAAGATCCCACAAACTCTGTGGGGAAACAGGCTGCTAAAGTATGGTTCTCAATCAGAGTCAACAAGCAACAGCTGAATCACGTTGCCTCTGATTGAGAACCACACTGGCCAACATAGAAACACAATACCAGAATGTGAAACCTAGAACAACACACATAGACTTTACACACCCTGGCTCAACATATTAGAGTCCCCAGAGCCAGGGCGTGACAGTACCCCCCCCTAAAGGCGCGGACTCCGACCGCGCCCACCAAACACCACAGGGGAGGGACCGGGTGGGCACTCCGCTTAGGCGGCGGATCCGGCTCCGGGCCTGATCCCCGCTCCCTCTCCAACCCCCCAACGTACCCCTGGTCCAGTCTGGCCCCGCTGGCCGGAGCTGGACTGCACACTGGTGGAGCGGATTGCTCTAGCTCCGGCGTGAAGCATCTGACCGGTGCCGGACCAGCCACCGGTGGAACAGGCACGGGCCGTGCCGGACTGACGACGCACACCACTGGCTTGGTGTGGGGAGCAGGAGCGGGCCGAGCCGGGCTGACGAAGCGCACCACTGACTTGGTGCGGGGAGCAGGAGCGGGCCGAGCCGGGCTGACGAAGCGCACCACTGACTTGGTGCGGGGAGCAGGAACGGGCTGTGCCGGGCTGACGAAGCGCACCACTGACTTGGTGCGGGGAGCAGGAACGGGCCGAGCTGGGCTGACGACGCGCACCACTGACTTGGTGCGGGGAGCAGGAACGGGCCGGACAGGGCTGACGACGCGCACCACAGACTTGGTGCGGGGAGCAGGAACAGGCCGGGCCGAGCTGGCGATGCGCACCGTAGACTTGGTGCGAGTGGCAGGAACAGGCCGGACCGTACTGGGAACACACACCACTGGCCCTACGTGGGGATCAGGAACAGGCCGGACCGGACTGGCAACACACGCCAGTACCTCTCGCCGTGCCTCTACATCCTCCTTCCCCCTGGTGACCAGTGACTCCCGTAACCTGGCGGCCTCCTGCTGCCCCGTCGTCCACGGCGTTAGCCCCCCCCTAAAAAATGTATGGGCTTCACTCCTACCCGTGGACCAGGTCTCCATGCTCCTCGCCAGCCTTTCGCCCTTCTGCCTCCACGTCAAGCCCCTCTCTTCCTCACATGGCTTGACCCAGTCGAGGAGGCGAAGGAGATCCGCTAGAGATCTCTCAGGCGCTGGCTCCTGGACTTGCTGCTTGGTCCAGTCTTGGTGGGATCTTCTGTCACGCTCGTCGAACAGAGATGAGGACCAAGGCGCAGCGTTGCAGGCAAACATACTCTTTAATTAGAGACACGATCAAAAACAACAAACGATACGTGACAGTTCACGGTCTAACATAAACAGACTAGAAACAAGATCCCACAAACTCTGTGGGGGAACAGGCTGCTAAAGTATGGTTCTCAATCAGAGTCAACAAGCAACAGCTGAATCACGTTGCCTCTGATTGAGAACCACACTGGCCAACATAGAACCACAATACCAGAATGTGAAACCTAGAACAACACACATAGACTTTACACACCTCAACATATTAGAGTCCCCAGAGCCAGGGCGTGACAGTATGCCATTTTTGGGGACCACTTTTGGCTCGTGGGCGCTACTTTCAAAAGTACAGGAGAATATCTTTAAATGAAGTGCACTTTAATATAGACCAAATGGAACATTCTATAAATCAGATTTTTTATATGAATAAAGACTTGCTAATGTGCCAAAAATCTGCATGTTGGCCGTCGTCATATTTTTTTCAACTTCTAGGAAGATTTTAACCCACTTAACCCCAGAAATTATCCACGTTTTTACCATCATTGTAAAGCCCAAGTTACCTTCTTTCTTTGAAAAAGCCATTTCTCAAGATGATTATTTATTTAATGTGATTAGTGATTAATTTACGTCTGTCCCTCATTTTAAAGTCAACCTTGTTACATGAACTGAACTCTGGTTGGAATTTGTTGAAACTATTCCTTTGTAACTATTTATTTCAAAAGAAACATTGAACATACTGTATCTATGGGTAACAGGGTTGACGTGTTATGCTCAACAGTCTTCCACTACAAAATGGCCAAAAAGAGTCGAACCAGCTCACCTGCTTTTACACTATGATGACTATTATACAGTAGATAGGCTAGAAATGTTTTGTGTGACGCTTGCATTCAATTTCCCTTCCCTGTTGCACACAACAAGCTTCCATTCCCCATCACAAGGGGATATGCCACTTAGTGATGTGTTATCTAGTGCAGCCCAGTGACACTGCGTAGGCTGCAGGGCTCCAGCACCATTGTGGGTCAAACCCAGAGCCCTCAGAAGCCTAACCCCTCATTCCCACTGAGCCCACGACATGTCTGTTACACAAGCACCCTGATAAGACATGGAGAAATTCTGTCTTTTTCTCCATATATTCCTGTCTCGTTCACTCACTGCCCTCTCCTTTTCCCCCTTTCTATCGTCCCCCTGGCCACCGCCCCCGCAGTCACTGTCTGTATGTCACTGCAACTCACATCAACCGACCCCCCTTCCTCCTCCCCCTCATCTCTCTCAAAGTGAGAACATCAACTTGACCACTGCTTGTTTTATTTGTCAAGAGGAATTCACCAACCCTATGTTTAGACCTACACTTATGAATCATGCATGTATACTGTACGTATGGTACGTCATAGTTTGTTCTACCATTTTATCATGCTCTCTCTCCTTCGTTCTCTCTCTCTTTCTCTCTCTCTCTCTCCATATCACTGTGCTCAGCAATCAGCACCATGTGAAATATTTAGGTGTATGAGGCCGTGGGTCAGAGGTTACATAATTGAACCACTTCACCAGTAATACAGGAGTCATAACCCAGAAGACTCACCAAATTGCTCCACCCCACCTCCTTTCTCTTGCTCCTCTCTTCACAATTCTCCTTCACTCTGCTTTCTACATCACTATTTCTCTACCCCCTCCATTTTACTCTTTCTCTCATGTGTGTGAATGTATTTTTAAGTAGCTTTCCAGGACTGACTCATGGTGTTGTTTGATCTTGAGAGCTGAGAGAGAGAGAGCTGTGATTTGATGACTGCGTTCCGTGATGCATGCCGTGTGTACACGGAACAGCTGATGCCTCTGTCAGGAGGGAGAGTGCTTGCGCCTGGTATGCTGGTGTCAGAATCAGACACACGCACATCCCTCTCTCCACAGCAACTCACATCAACTGACCCCCCTCCTCCTCCCCCTCATCTCGCTGTGCTCAGCAGTCAGCACCATGTGAAATATTTAGGTGTATGAGGCCGTGGGTCAGAGGTTACATAATTGAACCACTTCACCAGTAATACAGGAGTCATACACTCTAACCCCAGCACCAACCCGGAAGAGAAACCCTCTGAACCCTCCCTCTGACGTGTATGACTCGTCTTTCTCTCTATCTCTGTGTCTATCCATCTTTCTTATCTTTCTTTTCCTTTCTTTCCCTCTACCCTAATCCCCCCATCTCTCATCACATTCTCTCTCACCAAATTGCTCTACCCCATCTCCTCTCGCTTGCTCCTCTCTTCACAATTCTTCTTCACTCTACTTTCTATATCACTCTGTCTCTACCCACTCCATTTCACTTTCTCTACCCCCTCCTGTCTCTCCTGTGTGAATTTATTTTTCAGTTGCTTTCCAGGGCTGATTCATAGTGGTGTTTGATCTTGAGAGCTGAGAGAGAGAGAGTCTGATTTGATGACTGCGTGCCATGGCGTGTGGCGTGTGGCGTGCCGTGTGTACACGTCACGGATTATGCCTATGTCAGGGGGTAGCTCTCTTGCTGGTGTCAGATATACAGTACACGCTGATCAGATGAGGCTTTTATTCTGAAATCCCCTGACATCCTCCCAGCCAGTTTATTAGGTACACCCATCTAGTACCGGATCGGACCCCTCTTTGCCTCCAGAACAGCCTGAATTATTTGGGGCATGGAAACGTTGCTCAATTGGTATCAACAGACCTAACGTGTGCCAGGAAAACATTCCCCACACCATTACACCACCGCCACCACCCATACGTAAAAATGTATGCACACATGACTGTAAGTCGCTTTGGATAAAAGCGTCTGCTAAATGGCATATTATTATTATTATTATTTACCGTTGACACCAGGCAGGATGGGGCCATGGACTCATGCTGCTTACACCAAATCCTGACTCTGCCGTCAGCATAATAATATAATATGCCATTTAGCAGACACTTTTATCCAAAGCGACTTACAGTCATGTGTGCATACATTTTTAGGTATGGGTGGTCCCGGGGATCGAACCCACTACCCTGGCGTTACAAGTGCCATGCTCTACCAATTGAGCTACAGAGGACCACAACATGACGCAACAGGAACTGGGATTCGTCAGACCAGGCAATGATTTTCCACTCCTCAATTGTCCAGTGTTAGTGATCACATGCCTACTGGAGACGCTTTTTCTTGTTTTTAGCTGATAGTAGTGGAAGCAGGTGTGGTCATAGACTGCAATAGCCATTCCGTGACAACGACCGACGAGTTGTGCGTTTCGAGATGACACCACTGGTGTACTGCGCCAGTATTTACCTGTTTGTGTCCTGCCTGTTAGCTTGCACGATTCTTGCCATTCTCCTTTGACCTCTCATCAACAAGCTGTTTTCGCACACAGCTTTAATATTGCAGATAGATTGTGGCTTCCATCAATGTAATTGTCTGCATCATTTCCAATCCCCCATATATTATTTTGTAAATATATATAATATATACAGCTCTGGAAAAAATTAAGAGACCACTGCAAATGTTTTCTTAAATCAGCATCTCTACATGTATGACAGCCATTCCTTTCCAGTGTCTGTTGAATTCCAACACAGGCACACCTCATTCTACTGAATTAGGTACTGATTAGGTGATCACATGAACCAAATCTTATTTAATGAGGAGAAGTATAACAGACATTGAGGACAACAAAGCTACAGACCGGCAGACGGCAAAAACTACTCTCTACTGACCGGGATGACCGCCAACTCATTCGAATGTCACTCAACAACCGTAGGATGACATCAAGTGACCTACAAAAATAATGGCAAACGGCAGCTGGGGTGAAGTACACGGCGAGGACGGTTCGAAACAGGCTCCTAGGAGCAGGGCTGAAGTCATGCAAAGCTAGAAAAAAGCCTTTCATCAATGAGAAGCAAAGAAGAGCCAGGCTGAGGTTTGCAAAAGACCAGAAGGATTGGACCGTAGAGGACTGGAGTAAGGTCATCTTCTCTGATGAGTCCAATTTTCAGCTTTGCCCAACACCTGGTCGTCTAATGGTTAGACGGAGACCTGGAGAGGCCTACAAGCCACAGTGTCTCGCACCCACTGTGAAATTTGGTGGAGGATCGGTGATGATCTGGGGGTGCTTCAGCAAGGCTGGAATCGGGCAGATTTGTCTTTGTGAAGGATGCATGAATCAAGCCACGTACAAGGTTGTCCTGGAAGAAAACTTGCTTCCTTTTGCTCTGACATTGTTCCCCAACTCTGAGGATTGGTTTTTCCAGCAGGACAATGTGCCATGCCACACAGCCAGGTCAATCAAGGTGTGGATGGAGGACCACCAGATCAAGACCCTGTCATGGCCAGCCCAATCTCCAGACCTGAACCCCATTGAAAACTTCTGGAATGTGATCAAGAGGAAGATGGATGGTCACAAGCCAACAAACAAAGCCGAGCTGCTTGAATTTTTTGCGCCAGGAGTGGCATAAAGTCACCCAACATCAATGTGAAAGACTGGTGGAGAGCATGCCAAGATGCATGAAAGCTGTGATTGAAAATCAGGATTATTCCACCAAATATTGATTTCTGAACTCTTCCTAAGTTAAAACATTACTATTGTGTTGTTTAAAAATTTAGATGAACTTATTATTCGAGGTCTGACAACACTGCATCTTTTTTGTTCTTTTGACCAGTTGTCATTTTCTGCAAATAAATGCTCTAAATGACAATATCTTTATTTGGAATTTGGGAGAAATGTTGTCAGTAGTTTATAGAATAAAACAAAAATGTTATTTTTACCCAAACACATACCTATAAATAGTAAAACCAGAGAAACTGATAATTTTGCAGTGGTCTCTTAATTTTTTCCGCAGCTGTATATATATATTCCTTATTTTTCCCTAACCCTAACATCCCTCCCCTAATTGGAGTAAACTAATGGACAGCAACTCTTAGGCTTCTAAACTCAGCAAAAAAAGAAACACCCCTTTTTCAGGACCCTGTCTTTCAAAGATAATTAGTACAAATCTAAATAACTTCACAGATCTTCATTGTAAAGGGTTTAAACACTGTTTCCCATGCTTGTTCAATGAACCATAAACAATTAATGAACATGCACCTGTGGAAAGGTCGTTAAGACACTAACAGCTTACAGACGGTAGGCAATTAAGGTCACAGTTATGAAAACTTAGGACACTAAAGAGACCTTTCTACTGACTCTGAAAAACACCGAAAGAAAGATGCCCAGGGTCCCTGCTCATCTGCGTGAACGTGCCTTAGGCATGCTGCAATGAGGCATGAGGACTGCAGATGTGGCCAGGGCAATAAATTGCAATGTCCGTACTGTGAGACGCCTAAGACAGTGCTACAGGGAGACAGGACGGACAGCTGATCGTCGTCGCAGTGGCAGACCACGTGTAACAACACCTGCACAGGATCGGTACATCCGAACATCACACCTGCGGGACAGGTACAGGATGGCAACAACAACTGCCCGAGTTACACCAGGAACGCACAATACCTCCATCAGTGCTCAGACTGTCCGCAATAGGCTGAGAGAGGCTGGACTGAGGGCTTGTACGCTTGTCGTAAGGCAGGTCCTCACCAGACATCACCGGCAACAACGTCACCTATGGTAACAAAACCACTGTCGCTGGACCAGACAGGACTGGCAAAAAGTACTCTTCACTGACGAGTCGCCGTTTTGTCTCACCAGGGGTGATGGTCGGATTCGCGTTTATCTTCGAAGGAATGAGCGTTACACCGAGGCCTGTACTCTGGAGTGGGACTGATTTGGAGGTGGAGGGTCCGTCATGGTCTGGGGCGGTGTGTCACAGCATCATCGGACTGAGCTTGTTGTCATTGCAGGCAATCTCAACGCTGTACGTTACAGGGAAGACATCCTCCTCCCTCATGTGGTACCCTTCCTGCAGGCTCATCCTGGCATGACCCTCCAGCATGACAACGCCACCAGCCATACTGCTCATTCTGTGCGTGATTTCCTGCAAGACAGGAATGTCAGTGTTCTGCCATGGCCAGCGAAGAGCCTGCATCTCAATCCCATTGAGCACGTCTGGGACCTGTTGGATCGGAGGGTGAGGGCTAGGTGCAATTCCCCCCAGAAATGTCAGGGAACTTGCAGGTGCCTTGGTGGAAGAGTGGGGTAAGATCTCACAGCAAGAACTGGCAAATCTGGTGCAGTCAATGAGGAGGAGATGTACTGCAGTACTTAATGCAGTTGGTGGCCACACCAGATACTGACTGTTACTTTTAAGTTTGACCCCCCCTTTGTTCAGGGACACATTATTCAATTTACAGTGAGGGAAAAAAGTATTTGATCCCCTGCTGATTTTGTACGTTTGCCCACTGACAAAGAAATTATCAGTCTATAATTTTAATAGTAGGTTTATTTGAACAGTGAGAGACAGAATAACAACAAAAAAATCCAGAAAAACGCATGTCAAAAATGTTATAAATTGATTAGCATTTTAATGAGGGAAATAAGTGTTTGACCCCCTCTCAATCAGAAAGATTTCTGGCTCCCAGTTGTCTTTTATACAGGTAACGAGATGAGATTAAGAGCACACTCTTAAAGGGAGTGCTCCTAATCTCAGCTTGTTACCTGTATAAAAGACACCTGTCCACAGAAGCAATCAATCAATCAGATTCCAAACTCTCCACCATGGCCAAGACCAAAGAGCTCTCCAAGGATGTCAGGGACAAGATTGTAGACCTACACAAGGCTGGAATGGGCTACAAGATCATCGCCAAGCAGCTTGGTGAGAAGGTGACAACGGTGCGATTATTGGCAAATGGAAGAAACACAAAATAACTGTCAATTTCCCTCGGCCTGGGGCTCCATGCAAGATCTCACCTCGTGGAGTTGCAATGATCATGAGAACGGTGAGGAATCAGCCCAGAACTACACGGGAGGATCTTGTCAATGATCTCAAGGCAGCTGGGACCATAGTCACCAAGAAAACAATTGGTAACACACTATGCCGTGAAGGACTGAAATCCTGCAGCGCCCGCAAGGTCCCCCTGCTCAAGAAAGCACATATACATGCCCGTCTGAAGTTTGCCAATGAACATCTGAATGATTCAGAGGAGAACTGGGTGAAAGTGTTGTGGTCAGATGAGACCAAAATGGAGCTCTTTGGCATCAACTCAACTCGCCGTGTTTGGAGGAGGAGGAATGCTGCCTATGACCCCAAGAACACCATCCCCACCGTCAAACATGGAGGTGGAAACATTATGCTTTGGGGGTGTTTTTCTACTAAGGGAACAGGACAACTTCACCGCATCAAAGGGACGATGGACGGGGCCATGTACCGTCAAGTCTTGGGTGAGAACCTCCTTCCCTCAGCCAGGGCATTGAAAATGGGTCGTGGATGGGTATTCCAGCATGACAATGACCCAAAACACAACAAAGGAGTGGCTCAAGAAGAAGCACATTAAGGTCCTGGAGTGGCTTAGCCAGTCTCCAGACCTTAATCCCGTAGAAATTCTGTGGAGGGAGCTGAAGGTTCGAGTTGCCAAACGTCAGCCTCGAAACCTTAATAACTTGGAGAAGATCTGCAAAGAGGAGTGGGACAAAATCCCTCCTGAGATGTGTGCAAACCTGGTGGCCAACTACAAGAAACGTCTGACCTCTGTGATTGCCAACAAGGGTTTTGCCACCAAGTACTAAGTCATGTTTTGCAGAGGGGTCAAATACTTATTTCCCTCATTAAAATGCAAATCAATTTATAACATTTTTTACATGCGTTTTTCTGGATTTTTTTTTTGTTATTCTGTCTCTCACTGTTCAAATAAACCTACCATTAAAATTATAGACTGATCATGTCTTTGTCAGTGGGCAAACATACAAAATCAGCAGGGGATCAAATACTTTTTTCCCTCACTGTATGTTAGTACCATCTCTGTAGAACTTGTTCAGTTTATGTCTCAGTTGTTTAATCTTGTTATGTTCATACAAATATTTACACATGTTAAGTTTGCTGAAAATAAACGCAGTTGACAGTGAGAGGACATTTCTTTTTTTGCTGAGTTTACTTCCGACTTATACAGTTGAAGTCGGACGTTTACATACACTTAGGTTGGAGTCATTAAACCTAATTTTTCAACCACTCCACACATTTCTTGTTAACAAACCATAGTTATGGCAAGTCGGTTAGGACATCTACTTTGTGCATGACACAAGTAATTTTTCCAACAATTGTTTACAGAGATTATTTCACTTATAATTCACTGTATCACAATTCCAGTGGGTCAGAAGTTTACATACACTAAGTTCACTGTGCCTTTAAAAGCTTGGAAAAAAAACAGAAAATGATGTCATGGCTTTAGAAGCTTCTGATAGGCTAATTGACATCATTTGAGTCAATTGGAGGTGTACCTGTGGATGTATTTCAAGGCCTACCTTCACCCTCAGTGCCTCTTTGCTTGACATCATGGGAAAATCAAAAGAAATCAGGCAAGACCTCAGAAAAAAATTTGTAGACCTCCACAAGTCTGGTTCATCTGTACAAACAATAGTACGCAAGTATAAACACCATGGGACCACGCAGCCGTCATACCGCTCAGGAAGGAGACGCGTTCTGTCTCCTAGAGATGAACGTACTTTGGTGCGAAAAGTGCAAATCAATCCCAGAACAACAGCAAAGGACCTTGTGAAGATGAAACAATAATCTATATCCACAGTAAAACGAGTCCTATATCGACATAACCTGAAAGGCTGCTCAGCAAGGAAGAAGCCACTGCTCCAAAACCACCATAAAAAAGCCAGACTACTGTTTGCAACTGCACATGGGGACAAAAATCGTACTTTTTGGAGAAATGTCCTCTGGTGTAATGAAACAAAAATAGAACTGTTTGGCCATAATGACCATCGTTATGTTTGGAGGAAAAAGGGGAAGGCTTGCAAGCCGAAGAACACCATCCCAACCGTGAAGCATCATGCTGTGGGGTACTTTGCTGCAGGAGGGACTGGTGCACTTCACAAAATAGATGGCATCCTGAGGAAGGAAAATTATGTGGATATATTGAAGCAACATCTCAAGACATCAGTCAGGAAGTTAAAGCTTGGTCGCAAATGGGTCTTCTAAATGGACAATGACCCCAAGCATACTTCCAAAATTGTTGCAAAATGGCTTAAGGACAACAAAGTCAAGGTATTGGAGTGGCCAGCACAAAGCCCTGATCTCAATCCTATAGAAAATGTGTGGGCAGAACTGAAAAAGCATGTGCGAGCAAGGAGGCCTACAAACTTGACTCACTTACACCAGCTCTGTCAGGAGGAATGGTCCAAAATTCACCCAACTTATTGTGGGAAGCTTGTGGAAGGCTACCCGAAACATTTGACCCAAGTTAAACAATTTAAAGGCAATGCTACCAAATACTAATTGAGTGTATGTAAACTCCTGACCCACTGGGAATTTGATGTTAAATAAAAGCTGAAATGAATCATTCTCTCTAGTATTATTCTAACATTTCACATTCTTAAAATAAAGTGGTGATCCTAACTGACCTAAAACAGGGAATTTTTACCAGGATTAAATGTCAGGAATTGTGAGAAACTGAGTTTAAATGTATTTGGCTAAGGTGTACGTAAACCTCAGACTTCAACTGTACATACTATATACATTTTACGGACACAGTATAGTTTACAATAGTTATCTTTTGTTTGTTTTTAGTCCCATTCAGCTCCACTCAACTGAACAACATCCAGTTTTGATTTCTTTTTGCCATATATTTTTCAACTGTGCTGTGATGTTTCACAAAAGTTCTGAACCTTTCTATTCTCATAGATTCTACATATTGTAAATTAAAGATCAACATTTTTGCTCAGAGTATTATTATATTATCGATTGACTATGACTTTTTAAATCATCCTGCAGTGCTATCTGCCGTTAGCTCCAGGTAAATGTTGCAATTCTTCAGCCATTCCCGAACCTGCGACCAAAAACAAGCTACATATGGACAGTACCAAACCAATAACATTCTATTGGTTGCAAGAATTTTGTATAATAATTTAAATTGAAAAATTCTAAGTTTTGAATCCGGCGTCATTTTGCATATCAGTCCATAAACCATGTGCCATGGAATCGGTACATCGAAAATATCTTCCTAACTATTTAGCAATCTATATGGTACAGCTGTCAATTTTTTGGTCCTTAAATTAAACTGGTATACTTTTTTATTTATCACAATTTACTTTAGTCAATTTTGGTCTTTAATGCAGGGCCAACAGACAAGTTCCTTACTTTCTACCCCTTCCACTTGCCTCTTCCATTTTATGCAATTAGTTGGTTGTAATTTTGAGTAGAGCAGACATTTCCATATATTTTTGTTAGCTGCATGTGTGACATAACTCCAACAGTCCTATTTATGATATCATTTACAAAGATTATACCTTTTTAAAACATTTTTTCCAATAATATTGGTTTTATATCAATTAGTATGTTTGAGTTTAACCATAGTATTTGTTGTAATATTTGTTCTGTATTTTCTGGTGTTATCAAACTGAAATTGCAACCAACTTTCTATGGTTGTTTTAAAAAATGCGATATTTTGGAGGTGATTTCATTTTCAAATAACCAAAAGTGAGAGGTTGTAATCTGAATAAAGTGAAAAGGGCCATTCTTGAACATGGGGTGAGACATTTTTACTAATCTGCTAGAGAACCAGTTCAGATTTAAGTATAACTGTTGAATGACTGAAGCCTTTAGTGAGAGGTCTAATGCTTTAATATTTAATAATTTCTGCCCTCCGAATTCATATTCATTATATAAATAGGCCCGTTTCATTTTGTGTGGCTTGCCGTTCTTGCAAGAACATAAGCAAATAGGTAAACTGGGAAATTACTAAAGAGTTAATCACAGTGATTTTTCCCCAAATACGGTAACAAGATCTTATCTGTTAACTTTCGCTCCATTCTCAGGAAACCCTAGACACTGTCATGATAGTGGAACTGACGCGCCTGGCACCGGCGATCATACCACGCTCAAAGTCGCTTAGGTCACTAGTTTTGCCCATTCTAACATTCAATCGAACAGTAACTGAATGCCTCGATGCCTGTCTGCCTGCTTTATATAACAAGCCACGGCCACGTGACTCACTGTCTGTAGGAGCGAACCATTTTCGTGTGTGGTTGGTGTATCTAATAAACTGGCCACTGAGTGTATACACAGTATGTCATTGCATTCTATGACTCTCACTAAGACTTATCGTTGCATTTACTAGGGAGTGATGGCTCTTAATTTATTAGCTTTGGCATAAATAAGAGGAATAGATAGACTGGATTGTGGAAGAGCCAGTTTGCTTTTGATGACTGTGGACAGTGGCCAATAGTGGAGTTTTGCGCCAGTCCTACATATTGGGCACTGTGGTCCTATTCATGATACTGAATTGGTCCATGAGAAGCATTGGCATATGCTGCATCTGCATGCAGTATTAAACGATCCACAGCCCCAATTTGCCTGTGAGTCATTGCCTGGCTTGCCAGTTGCCTGAGAGTGCTGTAGGGTTAGAGGGCCATCTAGTGGACCTAGTTAGACAACACTTCCCTTTTCTCTGAGACAGTAAACTAACACCCTCTAAACAGTTAGGCCCTGTGTTCACCTCGAGATATTTTAGCAGTCATAGAGAGAGTGGTTGTTTGGACCGATTCTGTCATCCATTGATTCTAATAAAACATCCTGCTCATAATTACTTGCCAATGAAGCACACCTATCAAAATAGGTGGCCATAATTGTATCACTTTAACAAAAATATGTGATATTATTTAAGAAGATCTAATGAAGACTAGTCTTTACCAGTAATATATGTTTTTGTCTGGATCCAATTTTGTATTTGTGCAGTCTCTAATACCGAACACTTTCTAACTCTGAATTGGCCCCACCTCTCTCTGGTAGAGAATGTCTTTGTGCACCTGGCTGTAATAGTGAGTGATGTGGTGGGTGACGTCATCATCTGTGTGTTCACCTCAGGGGGTTATCAGGGCGGAATGTTCCCATTGTCACTGAACCAGAACCACCGTCAACCATTGTCACACAACCTCTCACTCCCACCTGGCAACATCCTCCTCCATTTACAGTTCCACTTCAATGTGAGAGCAGTTACACACCCGCCCTCTCTCTCTCTCTCTCTCTCTCTCTCTCTCTCTCTCTCTCTCTCTCTCTCTCTCTCTCTCTCTCTCTCTCTCTCTCTCTCTCTCTCTCTCTCTCAACAATTGTTCACGACCCGCAGATTCCTGCTTTAATGGACAGTGTCCAGTCCTTACAATACTGTTCTAGCAAGGACAGGCTTTGTTGTAGCCCCTGCTCTGTTAGTGACAAATTACTAAGTCATCGGCATATAAAATCAACTTTATTTCTTTGTATTCTAGGGTGAGTCCCAGAGATGTAGATTGTTCTAATGGTAGCCAGTTTATTTATACAGTGCCTTGCAAAAGTATTCACCCCCCTTGGCGTTTTTCCTATTTTGTTGCATTACAACCTGTAATTTATTATTTGGATTTCATGTAATGGACATACACAAAATAGTCCAAATTGGTGAAGTGAAATGAAAAAAATAACTTGTTTCAAAAAATTCTAAAAAATAAATAACGGAAAAGTGGTGCGTGCATATATATTCACCCCCTTTGCTATGAAGCCCCTAAATAAGATCTGGTGCAACCAATTACCTTCAGAAGTCACATAATTAGTTAAATAAAGTCCACCTGTGTGCAATCTAAGTGTCACATGATCTCAGTATATATACACCTGTTCTGAAAGGCCCCAGAGTCTGCAACACCACTAAGCTAGGGGTACCACCAAGCAAGCTGCACCATGAAGACCAAGGAGCTCTCCAAACAGGTCAGGGACAAAGTTGTGGAGAAGTACAGATCAGGGTTGGATTATAAAAAAATATCCGAAACTTTGAACATCCCATGGAGCACCATTAAATCCATTATAAAAAAATTGAAAGAATATGGCACCACAACAAACCTTCCAAGAGAGGGCCGCCCACCAAAACTCACGGACCAGGCAAGGAGGGCATTAATCAGAGAGGCAACAAAGAGACCAAAGATAACCCTGAAGGAGCTGCAAAGCTCCACAGCGGAGATTGGAGTATCTGTCCATAGGTCCACTTTAAGCCATACACTCCACAGAGCTTAGCTTTACGGAAGAGTGGCCAGAAAAAAGCCATTGCTTAAAGAAAATAATAAGCAAACACATTTGGTGTTCGCCAAAAGGCATGTGGGAGACTCCCCAAACATATGGAAGAAGGTACTCTGGTCAGATGAGACTAAAATTGAGCTTTTTGGCCATCAAGGAAAACGCTATGTCTGGCGCAAACCCAACACCTCTCATCACCATGAGAACACTATCCCCACAGTGAAGCATGGTGGTGGCAGCATCATGCTGTGGGGATGTTTTTCATCGGCAGGGACTGGGAAACTGGTCAGAATTGAAGGAATGATGGGTGGCGCTAAATACAGGGAAATTCTTGAGGGAAACCTGTTTCAGACTTCCAGAGATTTGAGACTGGGACGGAGGTTCACCTTCCAGCAGGACAATGACCCTAATTACACTGCTAAAGCAACACTTGAGTGGTTTAAGGGGAAACATTTAAATGTATTGGAATGGCCTAGTCAAATCCCAGACCTCAATCCAATTGAGAATCTGTGGTATGACTTAAAGATTGCTGTACACCAGCGGAACCCATACAACTTGAAGGAGCTGGAGCAGTTTTGCCTTGAAGAATGGTCAGAAATCCCAGTGGCTAGATGTGCCAAGCTTATAGAGACATACCCCAAGAGACTTGCAGCTTTAATTGCTGCAAAAGATGGCCTTACAAAGTATTGACTTTGGGGGGGTGAATAGTTATGCACGCTCATGTTTTCAGTTTTTTTGTCTTATCTCTTGTTTGTTTCACACAAAAAAAATTGCATCTTCAAAGTGGTAGGCATGTTGTGTAAATCAAATGATACAAACCCCCCAAAAATCAATTTAAATTCCAGGTTGTAAGGCAACAAAATAGGAAATCAAGTTTTCAATTTGAATGCTTTTTAATGCTGCCTCATTCAACATTGCTAGTTTTTTTTTACTTGTATGTATGTCGGTGGGAGGAGGTAGAGTTTAGGTTTTGGTTATAAATTCAGTGATGGTTTATCTTATTTTTTAGATAAATTCTAATTTGGCGGTGGTCCGACAAGGGCAGCTGTGTCATGACCATAAAGGCATTGAGTTTGTCTTGCTCTTTATCTGTTATGGCATATTTGACTACACTGTTTCCTAGAACAGAGCAGTAAGTACGATCAGCTCCCCAGCACCTCTCGGATTCAGAGGGGTTGGGTTAAATGCGGAAGACACATTTCGGTTGAATGCATTCAGTTGTACAACTGACTAGGTATCCCCTTTCCTTTCCCTTAGTAAACCTACCCAAAGAGTCACCCTTCTTCCTGCCGTTAACAATGTACAGACCCAGGCTTTTACAGAGCTGGGGCACTTGTTTCCCAAAATTGAAAAATAATACTGTCATAGCTCTGTCTGTGTGTAGTCAGTTGTGATTCATACACAGATGTATTACCATGTACATAGGTGTTTCCTTCTAAATATATGTAGTCTGCTTCTTTACCAGTTCTAGCATTTAGATGGCAGAGTAATACAACAAACTAATAATGAGCAGTCAAAATGACTGCTTTAGTGGTTCTAGTGTTGACAGAACTGTGCCTACTGACTGAAAATGAATTATATCCCAATAGAGAGTCTGAAAGCAATCTTCATTCAAATATGGAGCGTCAGATGGGGGCACATACATTGCACACGTGTAGATGTCTCGACCTGAGTTGACAGTTTATTTTTTATCTTAAGCCAAATGTATGTTTTCCCTTTCTCTCTGCTGAGATATAATTTGAAAGATCTTCTTTAAACCAGATTATAATCCCTCGCGAATCTCTGCCACATTTTACATGCAGATGTTTCACTGAAGGTACAGTAAACTCCCTGGTATTATTTGGAGAGGATGTTTGTAAATCTCCTCTGCTCCATGTCCCTAGAAGTATAATAATGAACTACTGTATATACAATATCTACAAAGTCTGGGTCTGTGCTTTTCACCCCAAACCCTGAACGTTATAGCTGCTAATACTTAAAGATGCTATGTTTCAAATGTTCCTTTAGGATGTGTTTAACAGTGTGATTGGTCTGTCAACCAATTTGTTATTATTGCATTATCATGTGCTATAACATGATAATGTATCATGTGTTATAACATGTTATGGAGATAAAACGAATAAACAGTATATCAATATCATTAATAATAGTAGTAGTTAGGTTATAACATATATAGAAGGTTATATGATGTATTTTCTTTCTCTCTCTCTCTCTCTCTCTCTCTCTCTCTCTCTCTCTCTCTCTCTCTCTCTCTCTCTCTCTCTCTCTCTCTTTCTTTCGTTCTTTCTTTCTTGCTCTATCTTTCTCTCTCTCTCTCTCTCTCTCTCTCTCTCTCTCTCTCTCTCTCTCTCTCTTTCTCTCTCTCTTTTTCTCTCACAATGAGCTTCACTTTCATAATGAAGAACTCTGTCATCATTCTGAGTTACGCTGACATGCCATCTCGCCATCACGTCATGTCCCTTGTCGTTCTAAGAAACGCCATTCATGGTAAATTGGATCCAGTGGGTTCTCAGAATTAGGGTGGTGTCTTGCATATGTTGTGGTCACCTTGTGAATCACCAGTTCAGAAAGTCTCAGTGCTCTCTGTGAATGGAGGGAAAGGGGAGAGAGAGAGGAGAGAGGAGAGAGAAGATAGAGAGAGCGAGAGAGAGGGGAGAGAAGGAGAGAGAAAGAGAGGGAGAGCGAGAGGGAGAGAGCGAGAGAGAGAGAGAGAGAGAGAGAGAGAGGGAGAGAGGGAGAGAGAGAGAAGGGATGATGAGAGAGGGGACACGTCAGTCTTCCATTGATCGATGAGTCAGAGGAGCTGTTCAGTGTTCCATGACCCTTGACCTTACCTTGCTGTTACCAGGCCGACCAGCCAGCGTGAGTAATGACAGGTGGCATCGGGAAAGCCACGAGCCAGATGTGGCACCAGCTCATCAGCAAACAGTAAACATTTGACTTCAGATTCTAGTAGGGTGAGGCCGGGTGCTGCAGAATGTCATAGTGCCCTCGCCAATTCGTTGATATATATGTTGAAAAAGGTGGGGCTTAAGATGCATCCCTGTCTCACCCCACGGCCCTGTGGAAAGAAATGTGTGTGTTTTTTTGCTAATTTTTTACGCACACTTGTTGTTTGTGTACATGGATTTTATAATGTTGTAAGTTTTTCCCCCAACACCACTTTCCATCAATTTGCAGACCCTCATGACAAATTGAGTCAAAAGCTTTTTTGAAATCAGCAAAGCGTGAGAAGACTTTGCCTTTGTTTTGGTTTGTTTGTTTGTCAATTAGGTTGTTCAGGGTGAATACATGGTCTGTCGTATGGTAATTTGGTAAAAAGCCAATTTGACATTTGCGCAGTACATTGGTTTCACTGAGGAAATGTACGAGTCTGCTGTTAATGATAATGAAGAGGATTTTCCCAAGGTTGCTGTTGACGCATATCCCACAGTTGTTATTGGGGTCAAATTGGTGGGGTTTCAAATGTCTCCGGAAGGTGGTGAGTGACTCCGCTGTCCTGGCGTCGTGAGGGAGCTTGTTCCACCATTGGGGTGCCAGAGCAGCGAACAGTTTTGACTGGGCTGAGCGGGAACTGTGCTTCCGCAGAGGTAGGGGAGCCAGCAGGCCAGAGGTGGATGAACGCAATGCCCTCTTTTGGGTGTAGGGACTGATCAGAGCCTGAAGGTACGGAGGTGCCGTTCCCCTCACAGCTCCGTAGGCAAGCACCATGGTCTTGTAGCAGATGCGAGCTTCAACTGGAAGCCAGTGGAGTGTGCGGAGGAGCGGGGTGACGTGAGAGAACTTGGGAAGGTTGAACACCAGACGGGCTGCGGCATTCTAGATGAGTTGTAGGGGTTTAATGGCACAGGCAGGGAGCCCAGCCAACAGCGAGTTGCAGTAATCCAGACGGGAGATGACAAGTGCCTGGATTAGGACCTGTGCCGCTTCCTGTGTAAGGCAGGGTCGTACTCTCCGAATGTTGTAGAGCATGAACCTACAGGATCGGGTCACCGCCTTGATGTTAGCGGAGAACGACAGGGTGTTGTCCAGGGTCACGCCAAGGCTCTTCGCACTCTGGGAGGAGGACACAACGGAGTTGTCAACCGTGATGGCGAGATCATGGAACGGGCAGTCCTTCCCCGGGAGGAAGAGCAGCTCCGTCTTGCCAAGGTTCAGCTTGAGGTGGTGATCCGTCATCCATACTGATATGTCTGCCAGACATGCAGAGATGCGATTCGCCACCTGTTTATCAGAAGGGGGAAAGGAGAAGATTAGTTGTGTGTTGTCTGCGTAGCAATGATAGGAGAGGCCATGTGAGGATATGACAGAGCCAAGTGACTTGGTGTATAGCGAGAATAGGAGAGGGCCTAGAACTGAGCCCTGGGGGACACCAGTGGTGAGAGCACTTGGTGCGGAGACAGCTTCTCGCCATGCCACTTGGTAGGAGCGACCGGTCAGGTAGGACGCAATCCAAGAGTGAGCCGCGCCGGAGATGCCCAGCTCGGAGAGGGTGGAGAGGAGGATCTGATGGTTCACAGTATCAAAGGCAGCAGACAGGTCTAGAAGGACAAGAGCAGAGGAGAGAGAGTTAGCTTTAGCAGTGCGGAGAGCCTCCGTGACACAGAGAAGAGCAGTCTCAGTTGAATGACCAGTCTTGAAACCTGACTGGTTTGGATCAAGAAGGTAATTCTGAGAGAGATAGCAAGATAGTTGGCTAAAGACAGCACGCTCAATAGTTTTGGAGAGAAAAGAAAGAAGGGATACTGGTCTGTAGTTGTTGACATCAGAGTGTTGGTTTTTTGAGAAGGGGTGCAACTCTCGCTCTCTTGAAGACGGAAGGGACATAGCCAGCGGTCAAGGATGAGTTGATCAGCGAGGTGAGGTAAGGGAGAAGGTCACCGGAGATGGTCTGGAGAAGAGAGGAGGGGATAGGGTCAAGCGGGCAGGTTGTTGGGCGGCCGGCCGTCACAAGTCGCAAGATTTTATATGGAGAGAGAGGGGAGAAAGAAGTCAAAGCATAGGGTAGGGCAGTGTGAGCATGACCAGCAGTGTCATTTGACTTAACAAACGAGGATCGGATGTCGTCAACCTTCTTTTCAAAATGGTTGATGAAGTCATCCACAGAGAGGGAGGAGGGGGGGGAGGGGGAGGAGGATTCAGCAGGGAGGAGAAGGTGGCAAAGAGCTTCCTAGGGTTAGAGGCAGATGCTTGGAATTTAGAGTGGTAGAAAGTGGCCTTAGCAGCAGAAACAGATGAAGAAAATGTAGAGAGGAGGGAGTGAAAAGATGCCAGGTCCGCAGGGAGTCTAGTTTTCCTCCATTTCCGCTCGGCTGCCCGGAGCCCTGTTCTGTGAGCTCGCAATGAGTCATCAAGCTACGGAGCTGGAGGGGAGGACCGAGCCGGCCGGGAGGATAGTGGACATAGAGAGTCAAAGGATGCAGAAAGGGAGGAGAGGAGGGTTGAGGAGGCAGAATCAGGAGATTGGAGGGAGAAGGATTGAGCAGAGGGCAGAGTGAGTAGTGTTGGAGGAGAGCGAGAGAGAAAAGGATACAAAGTAGTGGTCGGAGACATGGAGGGGAGTTGCAGTGAGATTAGTAGAAGAACAGCATCTAGTAAAGATGAGGTCAAGCGTATTGCCTGCCTTGTGAGTAGGGGGGGACGGTGAGAGGGTGAGGTCAAAAGAGGAGAGGAGTGGAAAGAAGGAGGCAGAGAGAAATGAGTCAAAGGTAGACGTAGGGAGGTTGAAGTCCCCCAGAACTGTGAGGGGTGAGCCATCCTCAGGAAAGGAACTTGTCAAGCTCATTGATGAACTCTCCAAGGGAACCTGGAGGGCGATAGATGACAAGGATATTAAGTTTAAATGGGCTAGTGACTGTGACAGCATGGAATTCAAATGAGGAGATAGACAGATGGGTCAGGGGAAAACTAGAGAATGTCCACTTGGGAGAGATGAGGATTCCTGTGCCACCACCCCGCTGACCAGATGCTCTCGGGGTATGCGAGAACACATGGTTAGACGAGGAGAGAGCAGTAGGAGTAGCAGTGTTTTCAGTGGTAATCCATGTTTCCGTCAGCGCCAGGAAGTCGAGGGACTGGAGGGTAGCATAGGCTGAGATGAACTCTGCCTTGTTGGCAGCAGAACGGCAGTTCCAGAGGCTGCCTGAGACCTGGAACTCCACGTGGGTGGTGCGTGCAGGGACCACCAGGTTAGAGAGGCAGCAGCCACGTGGTGTGAGGCGTTTGTATAGCCTGTGCGTAGAGGAGAGAACAGGGATAGACAGAGGCATAGTTGACAGGCTGCAGAAAATGGCTACAATAATGCAAAGGAGATCGGAATGAAATGAACTAAACATCTGGGAAAGGAGAGAGCGGGGCCTCCCTCACCACAACACCCAAATATAACTCTCTCAACTTCCACCTCAGAAACTATAATTGTTGTAAACTACAGCGGTTCAATGTTTTCTAGGAATAGACTAACTTAGTTTATTCAGCTAGCTAACTAGGTACAGTATTCTTCCATGAAAATCGTCCAGGGCACCTAGTCATAAGACGCCACAGCCAGCTAGCATGCCGGACTCCAACAACACAGTTTAGCACCAATACTCGGCCACAACAAACCACCAGTGTGTCAACACGCCAAGCAGATCGTTCGTGTCCGTGTCTAACGTTGTGGGTTAGTCCCGACAGCTTGAGCGAGTCCGTTGTCAACTTATTCAGCCAGTTAGTTAGCTAGAATAGTTAGCATACTAGCTAACTCCCAGAAGTGGTTAGAGTCTATGGATTCTTCAATTACATTGAGCTGATTTCTGACGTGCTGTTTCTGACGTGATTTCTCTTTCTCTCTCTCTAACAGTTCTATTCCATGTGAAGTTTGGCTTATCAACACCTTATGTCCACTCTAGAGAACACCCAGTTGAACATTGTATTAAAGGCAAACCGTGCATAGTGGCCACCATCCATAAACATGGATTCTGGATCTTGTTTCAATAGCCTTCCTAGCTTACTGTTTGACTGAAACAGGCTGGTATTACCAGGGGGAAGGGCATAAACCGGGCATCCCCTCCTACATGCCAGGCAAAATGCCCCGCTGTGTGGTGCCAGCTGCCCCTTCCTCTGCCACACTGACACACACACAGACTCACACTGGGGCAGTTAAGGTATATTGGTGGCATAGCTTATGCATAAGCATGTACTGAAATGCACACTTGAACTGTTAAGGTAGTACTGATGGATGGGGCATATACAGTATGGCATTATACCATTACCTCCTGAAAGACATGTCCTGGTGCATACATTGATGGCATAGTTCATGCATAATAACCTAAGCATGTAGTGAACGGCAGGAAACAGCACGTGTTAACTATGTGTTCATTACAGGTCTAGACATTAGCAGGCTAGATGTGTGGATTACAGGTCTAGACATTAGCAGGCTAGATGTATGGATTACAGGTCTAGACATGTTCTCTTCAGAGATGTGCAGTGCTGTAGATATGCTATTTCTGTCGCATGGCTATGTATGGCTGTGTGATGCCCATGTATCTACCACATGTGTGTGATAGTTGTGTATGGCAGATAATGTCTAGTAATGGATATTACGCTCTTTAGACCTTTGTGGTTATGTGGACATGTGTTACACAGGAACAGAGTAGATACATACCTTTATTCCCCCTCTGTCCTATGTATCAGAGTGACAGTAGTGAGTCCATTCCAGGGAGTCTGCTCCAGGTCTTAGTGCGCTGCCGGTGCCGGACTCAGAGCGACCACAGCTTCTCACACACCAGGGGAAGGAAGTGCAGTCTGGGACTGGGACAACTACACAGCACAGTACAGCTCTCGCTGGACGCACAGAGTGTGAAAGAGAGTGTGAAAGAGAGTGTGAGAGAGAGAGAGAGAGAGAGAGAGAGAGAGAGAGAGAGAGAGAGAGAGAGAGAGAGAGAGAGAGAGAGAGTCGCGACTTGCAAGGGATGTTGGATGGTTGTTGTTGCTGCTGTTGTGTGTTTGATGTATCCTTGAATGTTGCATTTATGACAGTGGAAGTTGATCTGTTTAGACAGTTGATGTTGATTGATGTGTATGTGATGATGATTGTGTGTGTGGAGACCTGAGGTGTGTGTTTGATGGTGCTGGGTAGCTGAGGGTGTTGGTGCTATGTATCGGCGTTCGCCCTGTCACAGAAGCAGGGTCCACTTTGACTTCAGCGAGGAAGTCATCAAGAGACTCCATGCCTCCAGCCGCACTCACAGGTCAGAACAAGGATATAACACTGTCTCTTTCTTTCTCTTTCTCTCCGTCTCTCTATCTTTCTCTCTCTCTCTCTCTCTCTCTCTCTCTCTCTCTCTCTCTCTCTAGCTTTCTCTCTCTCTCTCTTTCTTTCTCTTTCTCTCTGTCTCTCTATCTTTCTCTCTCTCTCTCTTTCTTTCTCTTTCTGTCAGATTCACTTAATCTTTCTCTCATGTGCTTCTATTGCTTTTCTCAGGTTCAGTTCAGTGCATGATGTGTTGCCATTCCGCTCATCACATCATTAGAGATAGCATGCAGTGCTTGTTATGCATGCTTTTTAGTTCTCACTTTACTGTTTTCTCTATCTCTTTTTCTCTTTCTCTATCTCTCGCTCTCTCTCACCTCCCTCTCACTCTGTCACTCCAAACTTTCCTGCATGGACTGACTTTCATCCCCTTCTCTGAATACTTTTTCCCATGTTCTGTTTGTGTGTGGATTTGTCTCTCTTTCCCATGTTCATTATATGTAACCCTCTCTGTCTTTCCCATGTTCAGTCTCTAAATATCTCTTAATCATGAATTCTATAGTTGAGTGTGTGTTAGGGAATCAATACTATATCATGTTGAGTGTGTGGCATTTGTTTGTTTACATTGGTCTGGTGCAGTTCTGTACTACTGGTCCATCCAGATCCAGCTGTGCTGTTACCCAAAGCTCACCTACTGTACTTGATGTATTGCAATTTCCTAAATGTAGCGCGCTGATGACGCAACTAAACACTCCCAGCAGGATTTGTATTAACACTCCACTGTCACTGCCTCAAACGTTTGTTTACCCAACCGCATGACAGCTATTCTCTCCAACACCACTTTACAACTGCTTATTGTTTATGCTGTGGAAACACATTACAATACGCTCTGCAAAGCCAATATCGCTTATGAAGAGTAATTCCGTTTTTAGTGGATTTGCCTTGCGGAGATACACACATTATTCTAGCACATTAACCTTTGACCAGAATATCATCATCATCATGGTAAAATCTTAGATTGTTGTTGTGGAGAAGCAGCGAGAGGGAGCAGCAGGCAGGACAGGACCGGTCAAAACCAGCATGACTAGTCTGGAGAGGAGACTGTGGCCAGAATCATCTTTAAGAGCCAAGGCTTCATGTGGAAAGTACTGTACAGTCAGTCAGTGCATGTGGAAGTGGAAAATTACAGATGTCAGATTTTAACTTGATCACTCTTTTCATGCAGAGAATTTTCCTGCTGCATCAGGAAGTTAATGAGCCTTGGGATTCCTTAAAAATGTGCAGTCCTCTTTGGGATCAGGCCTGCTATCAAATAATATTCTCTCTCGCTGAAACGCTAGGCCTATGTCCTATTACTGCAACATTCAAACATACAAAAATGTATTTGAAATGCAGCCATACACATAAACAACCATCATTTTATATACAGTACCAGTCAAAAGATTGGACACACCTACTCATTCAAAGGTTTTTCTTTATTTTTACAATTTTCTACATTGTAAAAAAGTAGTGAAGACATCAAAATTATGAAATAACACATATGGAATCATGTAGTAAGCAACAAAGTGTTGAACAAATCAAAATATATGTTATATTTGAGATTCTTCAAATAGCCACCTTTTGCCTTGATGACAGCTTTGCACAATCTTGGCATTCTCTCAACCAGCTTCACATGGAATGCTTTTCCAACAGTCTTGAAGGAGTTCCCACATACAGTTGAAGTCAGAAGTTTACATACACCTTAGCCAAATACATTTAAACTCAGTTTTTCACAATTCCTGACATTTAATCCTAGTAAAAATTCCCTGTCTTAGGTCAGTTAGGATCACCACTTTATTTTAAGAATGTGAAATGTCAGAATAATAGTAGAGAGAATTATTTCATCACATTCCCAGTGGGTCAGAAGTTTACATACACTCGATTAGTATTTGGTAGCATTGCCTTTATATTGTTTAACTTGGGTCAAACGTTTCGGGTAGCCTTCCACAAGCTTCCCACAATAAGTTGTGTGAATTTTGGCCCATTCCTCCTGACAGAGCTGGTGTAACTTAGTCAGGTTTGTAGGCCTCCTTGCTCGCACACACTTTTTCAGTTCTGCCCACACATTTTCTATAGGATTGAGGTCATGGCTTTGTGATGGCCACTCCAATACCTTGACTTTGTTATCCTTAAGCCATTTTGCCACAACTTTGGAAGTATGCTTGGGGTCATTGTCCATTTGGAAGACCCATTTGCGACCAAGCTTTAACTTCCTGACTGATGTCTTGAGATGTTGCTTCAATATATCCACATAATTTTCCTTCCTCATGATGCCATCTATTTTGTGAAGTGCACCAGTCCCTCCTGCAGCAAAGCAGCCCCACAGCATGATGCTGCCACCCCCGTGCTTCACGGTTAGGATGGTGTTCTTTGGCATGCAAGTACCCCCTTTTTCCTCCAAACATAACGATGGTCATTATGGCCAAACAGTTCTATTTTTGTTTCATCAGACCAGAGGACATTTTTCCAAAAAGTACGATCTTTGTCCCCATGTGCAGTTGCAAACTGTAGTCTGGCTTTTTTATGGCGGTTTTGGAGCAGTGGCTTCTTCCTTGCTGAGCGGCCTTTCAGGTTATGTCGATATAGAACTTGTTTTACTGTTGATATAGATACTTTTGTACCTGTTTCCTCCATCATCTTCACAAGGTCCTTTGCTGTTGTTCTGGGATTGATTTGCACTTTTCGCACCAAAGTACGTTCTTCTCTAGGAGACAGAACGCGTCTCCTTCCTGAGCGGCATGACGGCTGCGTGGTCCCATGGTGTTTATACTTGCATACTATTGTTTGTACAGATGAACGTGGTACCTTCAGACGTTTGGAAATTGCTCCCAAGGATGAACCAGACTTGTGGAGGTCCACAAATTTCTTTTCTGAGGTCTTGGCTGATTTCTTTTGATTTTACCATGATGTCAAGCAAAGAGGCACTGAGTTTGAAGGTAGACCTTGAAATACATCCACAGGTACACCTCCCATTGACTCAAATGATGTCAATTAGCCTATCAGAAGCATTCTAAAGCCATGACATCATTTTCTGGAATTGTCTAAGCTGTTTAAAGGCACAGTCAACTTAGTGTATGTAAACTTCTGACCCACTGGAATTGTGATACAGTGAATTATAAGT
The DNA here is from genome assembly GCF_964263955.1 of Coregonus lavaretus. Taxonomy (NCBI): domain Eukaryota; kingdom Metazoa; phylum Chordata; class Actinopteri; order Salmoniformes; family Salmonidae; genus Coregonus; species Coregonus lavaretus. The sequence continues at coordinate 56,351,503 of NC_139993.1, read as the reverse complement.
GAAATAATCTGTCTGTAAACAATTGTTGGAAAAATTACTTGTGTCATGCACAAAGTTGATGTCCTAACCGACTTGCCAAAACTATAGTTTGTTGAAAAATGAGTTTTAATTAGTTTTAACCTAAGTGTATGTAAACTTCTGACTTCAACTGTATGCTGAGCACTTGTTGGCTGCTTTTCCTTCACTCTGCGGTCCGACTCATCCCAAACCATCTCAATTGGGTTGAAGTTGGGGGATTGTGGAAGTCAGGTCATCTGATGCAGCACTCCATCACTCTCCTTCTTGGTAAAATAGCCCTTACACAGCCTGGAGGTGTGTTGGGTCATTGTCCTGTTGAAAAACAAATGATAGTCCCACTAAGCCCAAACCAGATGGGATGGCGTATCACTGCAGAATGCTGTGGTAGCCATGCTGGTTAAGTGTGCCTTGAATTCTAAATAAATCACAGACAGTGTCACCAGCAAAGCACCCCCACACCATAACACCTCCTCCTCCATGCTTTACGGTGGGAAATACACATGCGGAGATCATCCGTTCACCCACACCGCGTCTCACAAAGACACGGTGGTTGGAACCAAAAATCTCCAATTTGGACTCCTGACCAAAGGACACATTTCCCACCGATCTAATGTCCATTGCTCGTGTTTCTTGGCCCAACCAAGTCTCTTCTTCTTATTGGTGTCCTTTAGTAGTGGTTTCTTTGCAGCAATTCGACCCCGAAGGCCTGATTCACACAGTCTCCTCTGAACAGTTGATGTTGAGATGTGTCTGTTACTTGAACTCTGTGAAGTATTTATTTGGGCTGCAATTTCTGTGGCTGGTAACTTTAATGAACTTATCCTCTGCAGCATAGGTAACTCTGGGTCTTCCATTCCTGTGGTGGTCCTCATGAGAGCCAGTTTCATCATAGCGCTTGATGGTTTTTGCGACTGCACTTGAAGAAACGTTCAAAGTTCTTGAAATGTCTTAAAGTAATGATGGACTGTTGTTTCTCTTTGCTTTTTTGAGCTGTTCTTGCCATACTATGGACTTGGTCTTTTACCATATAGGGCTATCTTCTGTATACCCCCCCTACCTTGTCACAACACCACTGATTGGCTCAAACGCATTAAGAAGGAAAGAAATTCCACAAATTAACTTTTAAGAAGGCACACCGGTTAATTGAAATGCATTCCAGGTGACTATCTCATGAAGCTGGTTGAGAGAATGCCAAGAGTGTGCAAAGCTGTCATCAAGTCAAAGGGTGGCTATTTGAAGAATCTCAAATATAAAATATATTTTGATTTGTTTAACACTTTTTTTGGTTACTACATTATTTCATATGTGTTATTTCATAGTTTTGATGACTTCACTATTATTCTACAATGTAGAAAATAGTAAAAATAAAGAAAAACCCTTGAATGAGTAGGTGTGTCCAAACTTTTGAATGGTAGTGTAGCTTACTTAATAAGATAAGATACTGTAGATATTGGTCTCCACTAGGCTATGACATACAATTGTGAAGTGTATCCAAAGGTTACGAATGAGATGTCAAAATGTTGATCAATCATTGGGTGGGCTAGCGGTTAGGGCTGCTTTCTTCACATACCGGTCTACCGTGTCAGCGTGGGTTAGATTCCGGCCCACGCCCTTCTGGCACATGAGCATCTCGTCATTATATACAGATCTCTGACTAAGGTAACACCGATATAATCTTTTAGGGAGCAGTAATGAGGTGACCAATAATGGTTGCAATTGAGACCAGCTGTGCGGGTGAATTTAGTGATGGTTTAACGAGACATTAGCTAGAGATAATCTAGTGCCATCGATGGTTGCAATAGTTCCAGTGTTATTTGATTATATTCCAACAGGCTACTTTTTGTAGGCTACCTGTTAGCCTATCCATTGTCACATAATGAAAGGTGTGAAGGGCTACTGTTTGTTTTCCTGGCTGAGTTGATGAGCTGATTTGGGCCATCAGTTGATTGACAGATGTAGGCCTACTGTAGAACGATAAACTTTCCTCCAGTGTGGATGCTCGCCCACATTTTATAGTTAGGCTATGTATAATTTGCATAGGTGGGTAGAGTACTGAAAATCAGTAGTTAAGTAAAAGTGCTGTTACTTAGATTGTAATTTACTTAAGAAACTACTCAAGAGTAAAAAAGCATCCTGTCAGAAAACTACTTAAGTACTAGTTACAAATAGAGTTTGGTAATTTTTTACACCTTATGGTAAACTGTGACAGCAAATAAAAAGGACAACAACTAAGTGCAATTGATTTGACATTAATTTATTATTTAAGCCTGCCAGCACCATCTTGCAGATGTCCTCCAACACAGGTAGTCTCCAATGAAGACTGACAACAAAGTCCGTAGGCTGTACAGTTTCTATTACGGTCTTATTCAAAGTTGACTTAATATCTATCAATGTGCTCTAGCAAGCTAAATGGTACTCGAGACATTGGAATAATTTTACAATTTCAATAGCATTAATGAAAATGTATTTCACAATATAATTTCAAGTACATGTGATGGTGAATGCGTACTAAAAAGATTTACACCAAGTGTGGTGTAGAATTTTTCACTCAGAATGAAATATCAAGGAGGATCAGGTAAGTGTTACAACAGTCAAACAACAATCAATATCGAAATGTCACTATCAATCACATTACTAGTATGCAAATCAGATGCATTTCAGCATGGAATTAAACATCAAGGTAGGCATTCAGGTAAGAATCATGTAAGTAATAAATAATCAAACAGTGCAGATATCAACTGCCATAGTCAACTGAATACTATTTTCCTGCCAAGGTAGGATTTACCCTCCATCCTCCTTTTCTTCCAAACCTCTCCTTTCCACTTTGAAGGGTAGTTTCTTTTCTTGGCTGGCCCATTTCACTCCCCCTCGGCTGTGCCGCTACAAGCTGTAAATAAAAATACACACAAAAATGTCTTTCTAGTATATGGCACAAAACGTTTACTGAGATTATACACTGACTGTATGACAAATGTACTAATAGTCCTTGTCATAAAAACAGAATAACATTTAGACACACACACACAGAGTGAGAGAGACCAAAGGAGTGGGAGGATGCTGCGCTGGACTCACCGGTTGATCTAGCTAACGTTAGCTAGCTACATGGTTGACACTGCAGCTATCTAGCTAGCTTAGCTAGCTTAACTAGTGGCAACCTAATGTGATAGTTAGTTAGCTATTGCCACACACATCTGATTAATCTGTTCACCCTTTATGCCAATGACAAGGTGGATAGTTAGCCAACAAGGAGAAATCATATGGGGAGCTAAAAGCAGGAGATTAAACTGTGAGATTCTGGGTTAGCCAAAGCTAGTTAGCTACCTAGCCATTTGATTTGCACTCGCCCTCAAAACACTTTCAACAGCAGAATTATATCTGAGAAATACTTATCTTACTCCAGAAATATAGAATATTACAAAAGCAGGTAATTCAAGTGCAACTTACCTCTGATCGCATCTCGCTAAGAACCCACAGGAGTGAAGATGTGCACTTCAAGTGCCGTGGTGCAGATACAGGGTTTGACAACAGACAACTTTGAGAGCCAATGAACTTAAGAGTTTTGATGAAAAGCTATTTTAAATACTGTAACGACCCGGTATTGTGTTCTGTGTTCGTGGGTGTGTTATCGTTCTCATGGGTGCTAGCAGGGGTTAAATATGCCAGGACAGATGGAAAGGTTGGGGGGGTATGATGGGTAATCCCGCGGGGTTTTGGAATGCTTAAATAGGGGTTACGGTCTCATCTCTCTCTCTCTCTTCTGTTCGGGACCCTTGACTTGACATGTTATATTTGTGTATGTTCGAGGTTTAGCGGCGTGGGCTGTGGCCTGAACAATAGCCCATTCAGGAATAAACCTGTGTTCTGCCTGTACACCTGGTGCCCGTCCGTCTTTTACTTTATGACCCAGCTGGGTCATTACAATACATTGAATTGGTCAAGGGGTCGTGAAATGTTCATACAGACGTAAAAGGGAACCAATAGTTTAAAAAAGGAAATCACCAAATTTGGAGTTAAGAGGTTTTCATCCTTCAGCAATAATATAATATCATAATATAAATCTATGTAACTGAACTGATTCGGGACAATGTAACAGAATAAAAATCTAGTTACTTCCTTCAGAAATGACTGGTACAACCCACAGAGAGTAACCAGGAAAGTACTAGTTCCTCCAAAAATTCAAAGGGCCATGGGCCGGATTCGAATGCATGCCGACTCTGGCATACGTGTGCCGTGGTCTGCGGCTGTAACCTCTGGACAATATGTCACGCCCTGGCTCTGGGGACTATTATGTTGAGCCAGGGTGTGTAAGTCTATGTTTTGTATATCTATGTTGGCCTGAGTGACTCCCAATCAGAGGCAACGAGTGTCAGCTGGTTGTCTCTGATTGGGAGCCATATTTAACTATCGGTCTTTTCACTTTGTGTTGTGGTTTCTTGTTCCTTTTGGTTTGTGTGTATCGAAGGACTTCACGTTTCGTTCGTTGTTTTGATCGGGTGATCTGTTTAATAAATAATATGTACGCATTCAACGCTGCGCATTGGTCCTCCTCCTTAAGCGAACGGGACAGAAGAAACCACCAAGAATGGACCAAGCAGCGTGAAGAGGAGAGAGGAAGGACCTGGGATCAGGGGAGTAGGAGTTTCGGCTGGGCCACGCTAAGTGAAGAGGAGAGAGGCTGGTCTATGAAGCAATGGATCGAGAGTCTGGCGAGAGCTAGGGAGGCCTGGTCCACGGGGAGGAGAGAACCCCAGAAATTTTTTAGGGGGGGGCTCACGACGTGGACGACGGGGCAGCAGGAGGCCGCGATGGAGCGGTCCAGCGGGTGTGAAGAGGAGGCCGCCAGGTTAAGGGGGCCACTGGTCACAGAGGAGAGGGAAAGTGTGGAGGCACGGCGAGAGGTACTGGGGTGTATTACCAGTCCGGTCCGGCCCGTTCCTGATCCCTGCATAGGGCCAGTGGCGTGTGTCCCCAGTACGGTTCGGCCTGTTCCTGCCTCTCGCACCGAGCCTGTGGTGCGCGTCGTCAGCCCTGTCCGGCCCGTTCCTGCTCTCCGTACCAAGTCGGTGGTGCGCGTCGCCAGCCCGGTCCGGCCCATTCCTGCTCTCCGCACCAGGTCTGTGGTGCGCGTCGCCAGCCCAGTCCGGCCCATCCAAGCTTCCCGCACCAAACCAGTGGTGTGCGTCGTCAGTCCGGCGCGGCCCGTTCCTGCTCTCCGCACCAAGTCTGTGGTGCGCGTCGCCAGCCCAGTCCGGCCCATCCAAGCTTCCCGCACCAAGCCAGTGGTGTGCGTCGTCAGTCCGGCACGGCCCGTGCCTGCTCTCCGCACCAAGTCTATGGTGCGTTTCGTCAGCCCTGTCCGGCCCGTTCCTGCTCTCCGCACCAAGTCTGTGGTGCGCGTCGCCAGCCCAGTCCGGCCCATCCAAGCTCCCCGCACCAGGTCAGTGGTGCGCGTCGTCAGCCCGGTCCGGCTCATTCCTGCTCCCCGCACCAAGTCAGGGGTGCGCTTCGTCAGCCCGGTCCGGCCCGTTCCTCCTCCACGCATCAAGCCAGGGGTGTGCGTCGTCAGTCCAGCACAACCCGTGCCTGGGTCATGTCCGGAGCCGGAGCCGCCGCCGAGGCGGAGTGCCCACCCGGTCCCTCCCCTGTTGTGGTTGTTTGGTGCGGCCGGAGTCCGCGCCTTTGGGGGGGGGTACTGTCACGCCCTGGCTCTGGGGACTATGTTATGTTGAGCCAGGGTGTGTAAGTCTATGTTTTGTATATCTATGTTGGCCTGAGTGACTCCCAATCAGAGGCAACGAGTGTCAGCTGGTTGTCTCTGATTGGGAGCCATATTTAACTATCGGTCTTTTCACTTTGTGTTGTGGTTTCTTGTTCCTTTTGGTTTGTGTGTATCGAAGGACTTCACGTTTCGTTCGTTGTTTTGATCGGGTGATCTGTTTAATAAATAATATGTACGCATTCAACGCTGCGCATTGGTCCTCCTCCTTAAGCGAACGTGACACAATACAGGCACTGAGGCAACCAACAATTTATTTGGCCTATTGATTGCCTTGAACATTTAATAAAATAATTGATTTTAAAAAAAGATTTCCCCGCACTAAAAATACCCCCTACAAATATGTCAATTTATTATAATCCACATAAGAATACACAGGAGACGCGCTGTAGCCTGCACACAGCTTACATAGGCTACTTGAAGTGACGCTCTGTGGACCTGCAGTCTAAGTTATTGTATAGCCTACAAACTGCTGCAGGATTATTTTCCTCCTGAGACGAAATGGGTCATATTAAGATCCGACATCTGTACATTGTTCACACTTGTGCTTGTCTGTTCATGTGAGCACGTATCTGCCTGTAGTTAATGTGTGCAGTGGTGTTACTGGCCATTATCTGTGTTTGCTTGCTTGTGCGTATATCCTGTAGGAAGCCGTGTGAGTTTGTGACTATCATTTATATTATGTGTGGGTAGGCTGCACGTGTGTGTGTGTGTGTGTTTGTGTACGTGTACGTGTGTGTGTGTGTGTGTGTGTGTGTGTGTGTGTGTGTGTGTGTGTGTGTAGATAACTGCCCCTGTGCAGTTTATGATCAGAGGGTGTTTGGACTTGTCACCCACCAAATGCCAACACAAGATATTCTCCCAGTGAGATAGCGTGGTCAAATATTTGGACTGTGACAAGGATTCCCCTAACCTATCAATGAGCATAATACTGGACTGGTCAGGTGCTATGGACCAATGGACGGGCTCAGTGGAGGGTTGTGTTCAGGGATGGGTCAGTGTTTCCCATATAATATAATAATAATATGCCATTTAGCAGACGCTTTTATCCAAAGCGACTTACAGTCATGCGTGCATACATTTTTGTGTATGGGTGGTCCCGGGGATCGAACCCACTACCCTGGCGTTACAAGCGCCGTGCTCTACCAGCTGAGCTACAGAGGACCACATGGGTGGAGTGGAACACTGTTGTCTCTCAGTGGTCATGGACAGACAGAAAACAATATTATGTTTTACAGTAGACTACTGTTACTGTATACCAGTTGTCATGGAGATGGTTAACCAGAGGTTATGGTTGGTTTGTTAGTTAGTGAGGTTGAGACCTGTGGTTGGTGTGTGGTCATGGTTTATGATGTCAGACTGAGTCATGGTTATGTTTTGGTTGAAAAAGTGACTGGCTGCACACTGCACATTGTGCCCTGAACAATGATGATGGTGTTGGCTATGGTAATGATGATTGTGATTATAGTAATAGTGATGATGATGGTGATGATGGTGGTGGTAGTGATGATGATGATGGTGGTGATGGTAGTGATGATGGTGATGATGGTGGTGGTAGTGATGATGATGGTGGTGGTAGTGATGATGGTGGTGATGATGATGATGATGATGATGATGGTGATGATGGTGGTGGTGGTGATGATGATGGTGGTGGTGGTAGTGATGATGAGGGTGGTGGTAGTGATGATGATGATGGTAATGATGGTGGTGGTGATGATGATTATGATGGTGGTGGTAGTGATGATGATGATGATGGTGGTGGTGGTGGTAGTGATGATGATGATGATGATGGTGGTGGTGGTAGTGATGATGATGATGATGGTGGTGGTGGTAGTGATGATGATGATGATGATGGTGGTGGTGGTGGTGGTAGTGATGATGGTGTTGGTGGTAGTGATGATGATGATGATGGTGGTGGTGGTGATGATTATGATGGTGGTGGTAGTGATGATGATGATGATGATGGTGGTGGTGGTGGTAGTAGTGATGATGATGATGGTGGTGGTGGTGGTGGTAGTGATGATGGTGTTGGTGGTAGTGATGATGATGATGATGATGGTGGTGGTGATGATGATTATGATGGTGGTGGTAGTGATGATGATGATGATGGTGGTGGTGGTGGTAGTGATGATGATGATGATGGTGGTGGTGGTAGTGATGATGATGATGGTGGTGGTGGTAGTGATGGTGATGATGGTGGTGGTGGTAGTGATGATGATGATGATGATGATGGTAGTGGTGGTGGTGGTAGTGATGATGATGATGGTGGTGGTGGTAGTGATGATGATGATGGTGGTGGTGGTAGTGATGATGATGATGATGATGAATATGATGATTATGATGGTGGTGGTGATGATGATGATGGTGGTGGTGGTGGTAGTGATGATGATGATGGTGGTGGTGGTAGTGATGATGATGATGGTGGTGGTGGTAGTGATGATGATGATGGTGGTGGTGGTAGTGATGATGATGATGATGGTGGTGGTGGTGGTAGTGATGATGATGATGGTGGTGGTAGTGATGATGATGATGATGATGGTGGTGGTGTTGGTGGTAGTGATGATGATGATGATGGTGGTGGTGGTGGTGGTGGTAGTGATGATGATGATGATGATGGTGGTGGTGGTAGTGATGATGATGATGATGATGGTGGTGGTGGTGATGATTATGATGGTGGTGGTAGTGATGATGATGATGATGGTGGTGTTGGTGGTAGTGATGATGATGATGATGGTGGTGGTGGTGGTGGTAGTGATGATGATGATGGTGGTGGTGGTGGTGGTGGTAGTGATGATGATGATGATGGTGGTGGTGGTGGTAGTGATGATGATGATGATGGTGGTGGTGGTGGTGGTAGTGATGATGGTGTTGGTGGTAGTGATGATGATGATGATGATGGTGGTGGTGGTGATGATTATGATGGTGGTGGTAGTGATGATGATGATGATGGTGGTGGTGGTGGTAGTAGTGATGATGATGATGGTGGTGGTGGTGGTGGTAGTGATGATGGTGTTGGTGGTAGTGATGATGATGATGATGATGGTGGTGGTGATGATGATTATGATGGTGGTGGTAGTGATGATGATGATGATGGTGGTGGTGGTGGTAGTGATGATGATGATGATGGTGGTGGTGGTAGTGATGATGATGATGGTGGTGGTGGTAGTGATGGTGATGATGGTGGTGGTGGTAGTGATGATGATGATGATGATGATGGTAGTGGTGGTGGTGGTAGTGATGATGATGATGGTGGTAGTGATGATGATGATGGTGGTGGTGGTAGTGATGATGATGATGATGATGATGATGATGGTGGTGGTGGTAGTGATGATGATGATGGTGGTGGTGGTAGTGATGGTGATGATGGTGGTGGTGGTAGTGATGATGATGATGATGATGATGGTAGTGGTGGTGGTGGTAGTGATGATGATGATGGTGGTAGTGATGATGATGATGGTGGTGGTGGTAGTGATGATGATGATGATGATGATGATGATTATGATGGTGGTGGTGATGATGATGATGGTGGTGGTGGTGGTAGTGATGATGATGATGGTGGTGGTGGTAGTGATGATGATGATGGTGGTGGTGGTAGTGATGATGATGATGGTGGTGGTGGTAGTGATGATGATGATGATGATGATGGTGGTGGTGGTAGTGATGATGATGATGGTGGTGGTAGTGATGATGATGATGATGATGGTGGTGGTGTTGGTGGTAGTGATGATGATAACGACAACAAAAGGGTGAACAGAAACGAGGAAGTGGCTGTTTAAATACTATGAGGAAACCAGAAGACCTGGGAACAAATCCTGTTTCTGATAATCTAAAAAGGTTTTCTCTTCACACATACACACACGCATGCTTATGCACACTCAGACTGAGAGAGAGAGAGAGAGAGAGAGAGGCAGAGAGATAGTGTGAGGGAGAGACAGATAGAGACAGAGAGAGAGAGAGAGAAAGGAAGAGACATGCTTACGCACACTCAGACAGAGAGAGAGAGAGAGAGAGAGAGAGAGAAAGAGGGAGAGAGAAAGGAAGAGAGAGAGAGAGAGAGGGAGAGAGAGAGAGAGAGAGGGACGGACGGACGGACGGAGAGGCAGGGAGATAGTGTGAGAGGGAGAGACAGAGAGAGCGAGAGAGAGAGACCATGCTTACTGATCAAAACCTTAGAAAAACCTTGACAAAGTACAGGCTCAGTTAGCACAGCCTTGCCATTGAGAAGGGTAGACACAGGAACACCTGGCTCAATGTAGATGAAAGGCTGTGCAACCACTGCAGAACCTGAGACAGAGCTGCATTTCCTGACAAAATGTCAAAAATATAAAAAATTAGAAAGTGTCATTTCCCCAAATTTGAAACTTTTTTTCAAGGTTTCAAAGACTTCTCTGATGAGAATAGGCTACCCGTCCTGTTGGGGGAGGACGCAGAGAGCTGTGGGTTGGCAGCGCACTACATTGCTGCCTGCCATAAGATGAGGGACAGTTTCTGACAGACCAACCAACCTGCACATGTCCTCTATATTGTTATTGTTCAATGGTTATTTTGACCCTTGGTTATTGTTGTTACTGTTGTCCCGTTGACAATATTGATTATTATTATTTTAATTATGTTAATAGTGTAAATATCCAAGGTAAGCTTTGGCAATATGTACATTGTTACGTCATGCCAATAAAGCAAATTGATTTGATTTGAATTGAATTGAATTGAGAGAGAGAGGGAGAGAGAGACGAAGAGAGAGAGAGAGACAGAGAGACAGAGAGTGAGGGAAGGGAAGGGAAGGGAAGGGAAGGGAAGGGAAGGGAAGGGAAGGGAAGGGAAGGGAAGGGAAGGGAAGGGAAGGGAAGGGAAGGGAAGGGAAGGGAAGGGAGAGCAGAGTTTGACCTAGGGTAACTTGACTTTGTAAAAGTATACAGACCAGAGAATGTAATGGAAAACTATCTCACTGCAATTTGCCAGCCCATGGAATGAATGCCATTTAAAGCAAGTTCTGTTTAGTCTCACAGGTCAGCCACAGACTGGCCTCCCTCCTTCCTCTCTCTCTCCTTCTCTCCCTCTCTCATTCTCTCGCTCTTTTTGTCGTTCACTCTCTCTACCTCTCCCTCTCTTCGTCCGCTCTCTCTCCTTACTCCCTCTATCTTTCTTTTCTCTCCCTCTTTTTGTCATTTTCCCTCTCCAGAGGAGTGTTTCAATATGAGCTCTGTCACAAAGCATATTTTATTTTCCAAAATAACGTGACGGTGATTTATGTTCTCTCTGAAAGAGAATGTTTGGGAAATGACATCATTGTAAAATATGTAAATAGGAATATTGTGTTTGTTGTTTCTCCACAAAAGGCCTGGACACATGGTTTATGTTTAGTGTCCGCTTGTTTGCATATTCTAGAATGACGTCTTTGTGACATCTTAGTTCATGCGTTCCACATTCCGCTTGTTGGCTGCTTAAGTCATAATTTTCATTCTTGTGCATTTTCATTGTAGTATCCTCACATACGTCCACTTTATTTCTCTACTCTACAGAATGTTTCTGCTCACTATGCTGAATCTCTTCATGTCAACGTCTAAAGCTAGTCTCTTTTATCTACAAGGTCATGTCAATCAAAGTGATGAAGAGCCATGGTATTTAGAGTGTAGTAGAAGTGTGTACTCTTTCTTATCTGACTCTGTCATGTGCAGAGTGTGGGCTGGACTGAGTTTTGGGAAAGGATAGCTGAATGTTCTTCCCACCAACAGAACCATGTAGGGCAGACTAATACACTGCTTGGGACCTACCAGTACACTGCTTGGGACCTACCAGTACACTGCTTGGGACCTACTAGGAATGTTTCCTTTCCTCCAGTCCCAGAGAGTAGCCTGAAGGATTAGTTTTCTCCCAAATTGAGTTTGATTACAGGCCTGTATAGTGATGAGTGACCTAAAGCACTTACTACACCAGAAGTGTCTCTGGCTTTCCCTGACACTCAGCATGTTGATCTGTGTATGTGTGCTGTGTGTGTGTGTGCACACTTCCATGTGCGTGCTGAGTGTGTTTTCCCATTTGTGACACCTCTGTGACTGTTTTCCTTCCTGTGTTATCAACTGCAGCCAGTCTGTAGACAGTGTAGACATTGGTGTCATGGAGACAGACAGACACACACACACACCTCCAGTCTATCTGTGCACCTCTAGTAATTCCACAACAGGAAGTAGCAGTCATCATGCCTTCTTAATAATGCCTCCCTCAGTACTAGGGACGGGCATTTGAAATAATTTCACTATTCAAATAATATCACAAATAACCGTGCCCATCCCTACTCAGTACTGTCTAACATTACACTGTACCTGGCTGAGACTGTGTACTGCTGCGTGTGAATTTACCACCACTGATTACTGTCCACCACTGATGTAATGTTAGTGTTGATGGAACTTCTCTACATACTTCATGATGATGTCCTGTAATAGCCCCTCAGTTATTCCCCAATCCCCATGTTCAAAGAGATAAAGAAGACTTAACTTAACATTGCCCACTGTCTTTTCTCAATGCTTAAGAAAATACATTACTTTATTTTCCTTTGTTCTCTATTTATTCTCTCTTTAATTGTCGTAGTCTCTTACGTCACCGTCTTTCACTCACTTCATGTCCCAGAATTCTCTCCCTCCCATCACACATCTCAGCCTGTTTTTCTCACTTCTTGACTCCCTCTCTCTCTGTCTCTCTCTCTCACACTTGCGCTCTCGTTCTCCCCCCGTTGCCACGGTAACGACCCCCTTCCCTTCCCTTCAAGACTGTTGTTAAGTCGGGATGATTTAGCTGCATCATGGGGGAAGGATGTATAAGCCACACAGAGGTCATTGGGAACACTTCTGATTGAACTTCCTGATTGCTTTTGCAGAACAGTGACAATACTTAATACTTACTGGAAATGATGATTTCTACTGTACACCTTTTCTCCTCATCCTCACTTATCTGAAAGGAGTGTGTAGGTTGGGCTATAACTAGGGTCCAGAGTGTTTCTGGTCATGTCACATAGTAAGCAAAAACTGGCAACTCCCCCTTTCACAGTCAGTTTGGCATCCTCCATTTTGCATTCATGTATCCAGTGCCAATCGAGCTAATGTTCCCTACTCAGGCTCCCAGAGCTGATTGAACCATGGATGTTTCATGTTTCCGTCACATCCACGTCACCATACTCCATGACTCTGTTACCCTCTCAGCGGAGCCTCACACGTCGGACTCTGCCAATCATGGCCATGCTTCCTGGTTGTGGTGTAATCCTGACCCCTTCTTCCCACTAAGCTCATAATTGAATCCCTGCAATAAGGGATTTGGCTTTTGCTTGCGTACATCAACCAACATGTTGGATAAATTCTTCCTGGATCTCGTCAGAAAACAGGATTCTTTGAAACTACTGGAATGACGGCTCGAGGGAATGGTACAAAATGTTCTCTCTGTCAGTTTCTTTCTGACTCAGTTTCTCTCTCTTTCTCTTGGGCTGATGTTTTGGGTTATGGGGCAGGCTTAATTCTATACACTGAGTATACCAAACATTAGGAACACCTTCCTAATATTGAGTTGCACCCCCCATTTTGACCTCAGAACAGTCTTCATCAGGGCATGGACTCTACAAGGTGTCAAAAGCGTTCCACAGGGATGCTGGCCCATGTTGACTCCAACGCTTCCAAGAGTTGTGTCAAGTTAGCTGGATGTCCTTTGGGTGGTGGACCATTCTTAATACACACAAGAAACTGTTGAGTTTGAAAAACCCAGCAGCGTTGCATTTTTTTTTTTTTTTTATTTATTTAACCTTTATTTAACCAGGTAAGCCAGTTGAGAACAAGTTCTCATTTACAACTGTGACCTGGCCAAGATAAAGCAAAGCAGTGCGATAAAAACAACAACACAGAGTTACATATGGGGTAAAACAAAACATAAAGTCAAAAATACTACAGAAAATATATATACAGTGTGTGCAAATGTAGCAAGTTATGGAGGTAAGGCAATAAATAGGCTATAGTGCAAAATGATTACAATTAGTATTAACACTGGAATGATAGATGTGCAAGAGATGATGTGCAAATACAGATACTGGGGTGCAAATGAGCAAAATAAATAACAATATGGGGATGAGGTAGTTGGGTGGGCTAATTTCATATGGGCTGTATACAGGTGCAGTGTTTGGTAAGGTGCTCTGACAACTGATGCTTAAAGTTAGTGAAGGAGATAAGAGTCTCCAGCTTCAGAGATTTTTGCAATTCGTTCCAGTCATTGGCAGCAGAGAACTGGAAGGAATGGCGGCCAAAGGAGGTGTTGGCTTTGGGGATGACCAGTGAGATATACCTGCTGGAGCGCATACTACAGGTGGGTGTTGCTATGGTGACCAATGAGCTAAGATAAGGCAGGGATTTGCCTAGCAGTGATTTATAGATGGCCTGGAGCCAGTGGGTTTGGCAACGAATATGTAGTGAGGACCAGCCAACAGGAGCGTACAGGTCACAGTGGTGGGTAGTATATGGGGCTTTGGTGACAAAACGGATGGCACTGTGATAGACTACATCCAATTTGCTGAGTAGAGTGTTGGATGCTATTTTGTAAATGACATCGCCGAAGTCAAGGATCTGTAGGATAGTCAGTTTTACGAGGGCATGTTTGGCAGCATGAGTGAAGGAGGCTTTGTTGCGAAATAGGAAGCCGATTCTAGATTTAACTTTGGATTGGAGATTCTTAATGTGAGTCTGAAAGGAGAGTTTACAGTCTAACCAGACACCTAGGTATTTGTAGTTGTCCACATACTCTAGGTCAGACCCGTCGAGAGTAGTGATTCTAGTCGGGTGGGCGGGTGCCAGCAGCGTTCGATTGAAGAGCATGCATTTAGTTTTACTAGTGTTTAAGAGCAGTTGGAGGCTACTGAAGGAGTGTTGTATGGCATTGAAGCTCGTTTGGAGGTTTGTTAATACAGTGTCCAATGAAGGGCCAGATGTATACAAAATGGTGTCGTCTGCGTAGAGGTGGATCTGAGAGTCACCAGCAGCAAGAGCGACATCATTGATATACACAGAGAAAAGAGTCGTCCCAAGAATTGAACCCTGTGGCACCCCCATAGAGACTGCCATAGGTCCAGACAACAGGCCCTCCGATTTGACACATTGAACTCTTATCTGAGAAGTAGTTGGTGAACCAGGCGAGGCAGTCATCCGAGAAACCAAGGCTATTTAGTCTGCCAATAAGAATGCGGTGGTTGACAGAGTCGAAAGCCTTGACAGAGTCGAAAGCCTTGGCCAGGTCGATGAAGACGGCTGCACAGTACTGTCTATTATCGATCGCGGTTATAATATCGTTTAGGACCTTGAGCGTGGCTGAGGTGCACCCATGACCAGCTCGGAAACCGGATTGCATAGCAGAGAAGGTACGATGGGATTCGAAATGGTTGGTTGCAGAGCTGGTGGCCGGGGTAGTGGTAGCCAGGTGGAAAGCATGGCCAGCCGTAGCAAAATGCTTGTTGAAATCGCTCAAGGCTGATTAGCCAACAACAACGTTCATTTGGTTGCAGCTAGCTAGTTGTGATTATCCAGTGTTAAAGGTCCAGTGATTCAGTGATTCCGGCAGAAAATCTGATAGGTTCTGTGTCGATAACGTGCTGGGCAGACAGTGCAGACTGGCCGATAATAGTCCAGGCTAGAGCTGGCTGGTAGGTAGTGCAGGCCACGGACAATGGAGAAAAGCCGCTAACGGTGGCTAATAGCAAGTAGCTAGTTAGCTGGTTAGCTGGCTACTCCCGTCCGGTAGACAGAGAGGTAGATATCCGGGGCTAGCTCAAGGCTAACTGGTGCTTCGGGGGCAGTGGTGATTAGCCTACAGCAACATCCATTCGACCTCCATTCGGTTGCGGCTAGCTAGATCCGGTGTTAAGGTCCAGTGATTCAGTTATTCCGGCAGAAAATCTGATGTTCTGGGTGAAAAACCGCTAACGGTGGCTAATAGCAAGTAGCTAGTTAGCTAGTTAGCTGGCTGGCTAGTTTCAACTGGAGATTCTAGATAAAGGTGAGTAAATAATAGAATCCATTCCACATTGAGTGAGACGGGTTGCAGGAAAGTATATTTAGTAGAAGGATGAAAAGTGTGATAGGGAAAAATGTATACGTAAAATACGAAAAAAATACAAAAAACAGGCTATTTACATGGACACACAAGAGAACACGACCACACTGCTACGCCATCTTGACACAAACTGGTGCGCCAGGCACCTACTACCATACCCTGTTCAAAGGCACTTAAATGTTTTGTCTTGCCCATTCACCCTCTGAATGGCACACATACACAATCCATGTCTCAATTGTCTCAAGGCTTAAAAATCATTCTTTAACTTGTCTCCTCCCCTTCATCTACACTGATTGAAGTGGATTTAACAAGTGACATCAATAAGGGATCATAGCTTTCCCATGGTCAGTCTATGTGTTGTACTCAGTGTACATTCTAGCTTTGATGTAGATAAGAGATGTAGATATGTTAATCTAAGTAGGGAGGGTCCTATACATTGGGCACATTCCAGTGATGCTGTGGATAGGAAGTGAAGGCTTAGTGCAGGGGCCTGTGACCATCTGCATGTCATGGGACTTTGGCATCACATCAGTCAGTCACTACCTCGCTCACACAGTGAGTCATGAGTCTGTCTGTGCTGAGGCATCCTTTTTTCTACCACAATTGAAAAATGGGTATGTTTTCGTTTTTCCAACACACAAGAATGCATTTCTTTGCAAAGTATGAAATAATTATCAGCAACCTTGTCTTGTCTGAGTCAAGCGAAGTATTCGGCATGTGAGGTAAAGGCTTGGGGATTGTACCAATCCTATATCTAAAATGATCTGAGTGGCTGTATGAATAGAGCGCCAGAAATCCATGAGCTTATTGCAGTGCCAGAATAGGTGCAGAAAAGTTCCTTTCTCAGTCCTACATTTCAGGCAATTTGGTGAAGTGTCTAGGAACGGTTTAATTTAACAGTGATAAGATAAAACTTGAAAATGAATTTGTAGTTTGGACTAGTAGTAAGTGGGTAGTGGATCTTATTACAGATCTCCAGCCATAACTCCTCATCAAATTCCGTGCCTAAATAGTTTTTTTCCACATCCTTTGAAGAGGGATGAAGGGGGATTCCCATTGTCTGGATAATGTACAGTACATCTTAGCAATTATTCCTTTGTTAGATATTGATGCGGTTATTAATTCTTCAGCTTCTGAGAACTGAAATCTCAGCTTTCCTTCTTTTATAAACATAAAGATACAATTTCTGATTTAAAGATACCTAGCAAAATCTGTACCAGGGATGTTGTATTCAATATGGATTTCGATAAATGACTTCATTGTATTCGATCCACTATAAAACAAGTCAGCAAACCTCCTAAGACCCAGCGAGCGCCACTTATAGAGGTCCACCTTTGAGAACACATTGGGCAAGTCAGGGTTATAAGAGATAGGAGCAAGTAAAGAATGGCTGTTTGAAATCCCCAAGTGCTTTCTACAGTCTGCCCATGCCATTAATGTGTTGTACATAGTGAAGGTCTTACTGTTATCACAAATGTGTTGAAACTGATTCACAAACATAAGATTCTTCAGAGGTAAAGGACGGCTAAACTGAGCTTCAATCTGAACCCATAGAGAGTCCTGTCTGTCCAAAATCCAGGAAATAAATTGCGAGTTTGGGCTGACCAATAGTACAATTGGAAATTAGGCAGACCCAAACCCGCCATAGATTCAGGTTTGACCAGAGTATAATACTTAATTCTTTTTTTTATTTTGTTACACCATACAGTGAGGGAAAAAAGCATTTGATCCCCTGCTGATATATGACAAAACTGAAATGCTGAATTGTTTCAATGAGCACTTTGTATCATCTGGTAGGCTGTTTGATTCAGTGTCCTCTGTCTCTGTACAACCCTGTATGGATGAACCAGTGAGAGCTGGTCAAACTTTTAGTTTTCTGCCATTCTCAGTGCAGGTGGTACATAAAGCCCTGAAATCCTTAGATCAAAGAAAGCCTGCAGGTCCTGATCTTTTGGATCCCAGCTTTTTAAATCTGGCAGCTGATTTCATAGCTGAACCACTTACATATCTGTTCAATCTAACCCTGGAATGTAATGAAATTCCAAAGATCTGGAAATCAGCATTTGTCCTACCACTTTTAAAAGGGGGCGATCCAACTCTTTTAAATAATTATAGGCCAATCTCAAAGCTGTCACCCCTGGTGAAAATACTTGAAACCCTTGTAAGTGAACAGCTAAAAGAGTTTTTATTTACTAACTCTATTTTATCAATGTATCAATCGGGCTTCAGGAAGAAGCATAGCACAATTACAGCAGCCATGAAGGTTTTAAATGATATCACTGAAGCCCTTGACAAAAAACAGCACTGTGTCTCACTTTTTATTGATCTCTCTAAGGCTTTTGATACAGTTGATCATGCTATACTAAGGCAGAGATTGTTGAGTGTAGGTCTTTCGGAGCATGCAGTTGCATGGTTTGCTAACTATCTGTCTGATAGAACTCAGTGCACTCAATTTGATGGGCTTATGTCTGTTAAATTGTCTGTCCTGAATGGTGTGCCCCAGGGCTCTGTACTTGGTCCTCTCTTATTCACTATTTATATTAATGATTTGGACAAAAATGTCCAAAATGCACAACTTCATTTTTATGCTGATGATACTGTTATTTACTGTTGTACCTCATCTCTTACAAAAGCTTTCCAGAACTTGCAAACTGCTTTTTATACTGTTCAACATACCTTGTGTCAATTGAAGCTTATCCTCAATACTGACAAAACTAAACTAATGGTGTTTTCTAATGCAAGAAATAGACCTCTGAACCTTTCACCTGTTACTACCTGTCAGGGCAAGGAGATTGAGGTTGTAACCTCATATAAATATCTTGGAATTCTAATTGATGACGGCCTCTCTTTTAAATTGCATATTCAACAACTTACAAAAAAATTGAAGCTGAAATTGGGATTTTATTTTAGGAATAAGGCCTGTTTTTCTTTTGAAGCCAGAAGGAGGCTAGTATCAGCTACATTTATGCCTTTACTAGACTATGGGGATATTTTATATATGAATGCTTCCGCTCAGTGTTTGAGATCAATTGACACTCTTTATCATGGTACTTTGAGATTTATTTTAAACTGTAAAACCCTTACGCACCACTGTACTTTGTATACCAGGGTTGGCTGGCCTTCTCTAGTCACTCGTAGGCTCAGTCACTGGTATACTTTTATTTACAAAGCCATTTTGGGTTTACTACCTTTTTATTTGGGCATTTTTATTGTTCAGAAATGTGGTGGGTACTCTCTTCGTTCACTGGACTTTATCCTGCTAACTGTTCCAAATGTCCGAACTGAATTTGGTAAAAGGTCTTTTATGTACTCTGCGCCATCGTTTTGGAACACCTTACAAAATAATTTTAAACTGGAAGAACTTGTCCCGATTGGTGTTTTTAAATCTCTGATGAAGGATTTTGAGGCTGATTCCCTGACCTGTCAATGTTTTTAATTTGCTGTTTTTGATATTGTTATACTCCTGTGAATTCATGAATGGTTTTTACTAGATTACTTGTAGTTTTTCATGTTGTCTGTCTGTAATTTTTTGTAATGACTTGGTGCTGCCTATCTTGGCCAGGACGCTCTTGAAAAAGAGATTTTAAATCTCAATGAGCCCTTCCTGGTTAAATAAAGGTTAAATTAAAAAAATTAAAAAGGTCTGGAGACTGGCTAGGCCACTCCAGGACCTTAATGTGCTTCTTCTTGAGCCACTCCTTTGTTGCCTTGGCCGTGTGTTTTGGGTCATTGTCATGCTGGAATACCCATCCACTACCTATTTTCAATGCCCTGGCTGAGGGAAGGAGGTTCTCACCCAAGATTTGACGGTACATGGCCCCGCCCATCGTCCCTTTGATGCGGTGAAGTTGTCCAGTTCCCTTAGCAGAAAACCCCCCCCAAAGCATAATGTTTCCACCTCCATGTTTGACAGTGGGGATGGTGTTCTTGGGGTCATAGGCAGCATTCCTCCTCCAAACACGGCGAGTTGAGTTGATGCCAAATAGCTCGATTTTGGTCTCATCTGACCACAACACTTTCACCCAGTTCTCCTCTGAATCATTCAGATGTTCATTGGCAAGTTTCAGAAGGGCCTGTATATGTGCTTTCTTGAGCAGTGGGACCTTGCGGGCGCTGCAGGATTTCAGTCCTTCACGGCGTAGTGTGTTACCAATTGTTTTCTTGGTGACTATGGTCCCAGCTGCCTTGAGATCATTGACAAGATCCTCCTGTGTAGTTCTGGGCTGATTCCTCACCGTTCTCATGATCATTGCAACTCCACGAGGTGAGATCTTGCATGGAGCCCCAGGCCGAGGGAGATTGACAGTTCTTTTGTGATTCTTCCATTTGCGAATAATCGCACCAACTGTTGTCATCTTCTCACCAAGCTGCTTGGCGATGGTCTTGTAGCTCATTCCAGCCTTGTGTAGGTCTACAATCTTGTCCCTGACATCCTTGGAGAGCTCTTTGGCCATGGTGGAGAGTTTGGAATCTGATTGATTGATTGCTTCTGTGGACAGGTGTCTTTTATACAGGTAACAAGCTGAGATTAGGAGCACTCCCTTTAAGAGTGTGCTCCTAATCTCAGCTCGTTACCTGTATAAAAGACACCTGGGAGCCAGAAATCTTTCTGATTGAGAGGGGGTCAAATACTTATTTCCCTCATTAAAATGCAAATCAATTTATAACATTTTTGACGTGTTTTTCTGGATTTTTGTTGTTGTTATTCTGTCTCTCACTGTTCAAATGAACCTACCATTAAAATTATAGACTGATCATTTCTTTGTCAGTGGGCAAACGTACAAAATCAGCAGGGGATCAAATACTTTTTTCCCTCACTGTATAAACCTTGACACACATTTTTTTCAAAGAATCATGTTATGGGTATGCTTGTCATCGGCAAGGACTAGGGTGTTTTTTCAGGATAAAAAGAAACGGAATAGAGGAAAATCCTAGAGGAAAACCTGGTTCAGTCTGCTTTCCAACAGACACTGGGAGACAAATTCACCTTTCAGCAGGACAATAACCTAAAACACAAAGCCAAATATACACTGGATTTGCTTACCAAGACGACATTGAATGTTCCTGAGTGGCCTAGTTACAGTTTTGACTTAACCTCTATGGGATCGGTGTCTCGTATACGGGACGGTTGAGCTAACGTGCGCTAATGTGATTAGCATGACTGTTGTAAGTAACAGAAAACTTTCCAGGACATAGTCTTATATGGGCAGAAAGCTTAAATTCTTGTTACTCTAACTGCACTGTCCAATTTACAGTAGATATTACAGTAAAAAAAGACCCTGCTCTTGTTTGAGGAGAGTGCACAACAACAACAAACTTATCACGGCAACTGGTTTGATACATTCTCCACTAAAGGTAAATAATGTACTTACATTCTGTAATCTTGCTCTGATTTGTCATCCTAAGGGTCCCAGAGATCAAATGTAGCATAGTTTTGTTTGATAAAATCAATTTTTATATTCAAATGTAGGAACTGGGTTCTACAGTTTGAACCCTTGCTGTCTCTGGCTCCACACACACTCCGCCTGGCCATCTAGATGTGTGAAAGTTAGTGTATAAGCTAATGATCCAACATGTATGACATTCCTGGGAGTGTGTAAACTTACATTTTGTATTACCATATCATTTTTGAATGTTCTTTTTAGTTATGTACTTAAAAATTTATCAATTGACCAATTCAGCACATTTGAGCAGACTTGATACAAAATAGTCCAGTATTGCAATGCTTCACTGGATCAATCTGAAACTTTGCACACACACTGCTGTCATCTAGTGGCCGAAATCTAAATTGCGCCTAAACTGCAATATTATATTGTGGCCTTTCTCTTGCATTTCAAAGATGATAAAAAAATACAATAAAAACGCATGTTTTTTTGTTTGTATTATCTTTTACCATATCTAATGTGTTATATTCTCCTACATTAATTTCACAAGTATTTTACAATCCAGGTGTGTAAAGCTCTTAGAGACTTACCCAGAAAGACTCACAGCTGTAATCGCTGCCAAAGGTGATTCTAATATGTATTAACTCAGGGGGTTCAATACTTATGGAATCAAGATATATTAGTGTTTTTATTTTTAAGTAATTTTTTCAGTAATGTTAGAATGTTTCTTCCACTTTGACATAGAGTATTTTGTTTAGATCGTTGACAGAAAATGACAATGAAATCCATTTTAATCCCGCCTTCTAACACAACAAAATGTGGAAAAGGGGGTGTGAATACTTTCTAAAAGCACTGTATATGAGGAACCTTATACCTGCCCAACCCAGTCACATTGGAGTTTCATATACTCAGTGTCAGAAAGGTGAGTTTCCTGAAGGAAGGTGAGAGAAGCCCCAATCCTTCTTTAGAGCACAGAGCATTTTTTCCCCTTTTGATTACGTTTGATAAACCCCTAATATTCTGGCAAGTTATATTTAACCGATGTTATCCACTTAAATGTAAGTAAACCCTTAAAAAACGATTGCATGTTGCTGCAGCATCCTCAATATTACATCATCATCACGTTGTATCATGAGAGATCTACAGTACCATTTATGTAGTCTGTCCACGAGAGATTTTGACTGATGTGATGCCAACGTTCCTAAGCCTCTTCCATCATCACAAGCCAGCAGCATCAGATGTGTCGTCATCTCAAGCTGCTACCATCACAGTCAACTACTGTTTGTATGCCAGATATGATCCTGCTAGAGACTCCCCAAGTCTATTTCATTTGACATTTTCGTCATTTAGCAGACGCTCTTATCCAGAGCGATTTACAGAAACAATTAGGGTTAAGTGCCTTGCTCAAGGGCACATCGGCAGATTTTTCACTTAATCGGCTCGAACCAGCAACATTTCGGTTAATGGCCCTACGCTCTTAACCGCTAGGCTACCTGCTGTCCTATTGCTATACACACCCCAGCCAAGCCTACATTACCTAGAGACCATAGAGTGCTGTAGCTATCCAGGAGTGTAGGTGATCTCATTGCACAACACTGTCCAAACAGGGTTGATATTTAGCTTACTGTTTACTTAATAAGGGTGTAGTAGTAGTGTGTTTCTGATACCCTACAGTATAGTTCCCAAGCCTTAGCCTCAATACGTCCTGTTGTTTCCATCAGGGTTCAGAGTGAGCCCTGAGGCGTTTGTTTTGATCTTAAAGTAAGTGGTTTGCCACGTTTAATGTACTTCATCTCTGAACTGGAAAGAGAGCGAGAGAGAGCGAGAGCGAGTGAGAGAGGACGTTAATGGCTACCATTGTTTTGCGATGTGGCAATGTGAGATGGGTTTGTATGATGAGGCTGCTCAGGCTGCCTGAGCTTTAGAACTACCCGCCTGTCTACCGGCCCGGCCTGATAGACTTGATTTATCTAACACACAAAGGAATACAGCAGTACACTGCCCTGAGGACCAAGGATGTAATCAAGCATAGAGTACATACACTCACCTGGCATGCTCTCACACACACTTACACACACACACACACACACATCACTGTGTCCTCCTCTTATACAGATCACAAACATGCATCTGTGGCCCCAGGCTGGTTTCCTGAATCAGATGGTGTGTTTTAATTGTTTGTCTCCTCTAAACTCTGATTGTTGGTCTGTTGTGTGTGTGTGCATCAGAAGGCTTGTCCCCTCCTCTTTGCGGAGCCTCCTGCAGTGACAGGTTACAGAAGTCACCCCTCCCTCCCCCTACGCCCCCTCTCCTTCCCAGGGAAAACCTTGAGACTTTCCAGAAACATGATCTCTCTCCGGGGACTTTTTGTCAAGATCCCTCTCTCTTACCCTCCACCCCTGTTCTGATTGGAATAGCAACATCTGTGTCATAATTTATTTTTCCCCCCAGTTTTTGTCAGTTAGGCCCAGAGTGTTCATGATGTCACTACCTTGTCATTAACTAGAATCGATGTGTAGTACTTCCTTGTTAGAATTAAAACGAGAATCACAGCGTATCTCAGTCTTGGATGTTTATTGTGAAAGATTGTGAAAGATTTTGCGTTCTTTTATCTGTTATCAACAAAGACCGCTTGAAGCCTAAATGTGGCCCTGATGGTCTCATCATTGTTCTCTGTGTTCTCTGGGAGGTCACAGAGTACTCACGTGAATCTTGATGTCACAGAGTACACATGAACAGTGATGTCAAAGAGTACTCACATGAATCTTAATGTCACAGAGGACTCACATGAACAGTGATGTCATTGTTTGGTATGATACAGCAACTTGTGTTTTTACAAGGCAGATCCTATTTCATATGTTATCTGTCTCTGTTGACACACCGCAAACCAATGATGGAAAGTTGCCATTCCATAATATTTTTTCAGTGTAATATCATCCCGATTGTGAACCATTCTCATGCTCTCTGTATGTCGGACCATCTTCGTAATGTAGTCTAGAGTTTTCTGTAGACCTGAAATTATAGGAACTTTAGAATTAGATCAACTTTTATTTCCAAAAGGAATATCATTTGTAGTGTCAGTTGGTTGTTCTGTTTTGTTCTGGCCTGTAGGTGGAAAGTAATACAACATATAGAATGATAATAATAATAATAAATGCCATTTAACTCTTTTATCCAAAGCGACTTACAGTACAGTCATGTGTGCATACATTTTATGTATTGGTGGCCCCAGCAGGAATCAAACCTACAACCCTTGGCGTCGCAAGCGCCATTCTCTACCGACTGAACCTCACAGGACCAGTAGAAAAGATAGATGTAGTAACTTTGTTAGTAACATTATGTTTTCTATGTGTGTTGCAGCTTTGACGTGGAGAATGGCCCGTCAGCCAGCTGCAGTCCGTTGGACCCTTCAGCGTCTCCCGGGTCAGGCCTGGTCCTACACACCAACTTCCCTGGACACAACCAGCGCAGAGAGTCCTTCCTCTACCGCTCGGACAGTGACTACGAACTCTCGCCCAAGTCCATGTCCCGAAACTCCTCCATCGCATCCGAACTGTAAGTTATCACACACGCACACACTTCCAAACACTCTTACACACTCACATACCATGAAGTGATCTGGTTGTTCTGATCTGTTTGTTCAGTGTGTTCCATTATGTTCGATCCATGTCCCCTGGTACATGATAAATGACAACCATTTCTGTGGATACTACCACCACTAATAATTTGCCAAATGATAAGTGGAAAAAGGGTTCCAAAAGAGGCTCATCGTTATCAGAAAATACCAAAGAAAAAACAGATAAAGCAACACCTCACAGCACAACGCCTCTCCCCTATTTGACCTAGATAGTTTATGTGTATGTATTGATATGTAGGCTACGTGTGCCATTTAAAAATGTATGTAGTTAGGTCCTTGAGCTGTTCTTGTCAATTAATGTTCTGTATTATGTCATGTTTCATGCTTTGTGTGGACCCCAGGAAGAGTAGCTGCTGCTTTCGCAACAGCTAATGGGGATCCTGATAAAATACCAAATACTAAAGATGATGAGCTGATAATAGAAAGAGTCCAAACACATGACAGTGGAAAGAAGCTTTCTTTAACCAGGAACATATTTTACCTAACAACATTACATTCCAGTAGAATAAGTGTTCCTTATTAGTGAATTTCAGGGATATTTTCTCATGTCAGAGTGTAACTGGTTCTTATTGCTTAATGTCTTTGTGTAACAACATCCTATTTGATAGCCTATAAGCCACTATTATGCAAGACGCCATTGAGCTCTGATGTTATTGTAATTTGGCTGTGGGGTACATAGGGGTAATTTGTCTGTGGGGTACGTAGGGGTCATATTTGAATGTGGGGTACGTAGGGGTAATTTGGCTGTGGGGTACGTAGAGGTATTTGGCTGTGGGGTACGTAGGGGTAATTTGGCTGTGGGGTATGTTGGGGTAATTTGGCTGTGGGGTACGTAGGGGTAATTTGGCTGTGGGGTACGTAGGGGTAATTTGGCTGTAGGGTACGTAGGGGTAATTTGGCTGTGGGGTACGTAAAGGTAATTTGGCTGTGGGGTATGTTGGGGTAATTTGTCTGTGGGGTACGTAGGGGTAATTTGGCTGTAGGGTACGTAGGGGTAATTTGTCTGTGGGGTACGTAGGGGTCATATTTGGCTGTGGGGTACGTAGGGGTAATTTGTCTGTGGGGTACGTTGGGGTAATTTGTCTGTGGGGTACGTTGGGGTAATTTGTCTGTGGGGTACGTAGGGGTAATTTGTCTGTAGGGTACGTAGGGGTAATTTGTCTGTAGGGTACGTAGGGGTCATATTTGGCTGTGGAGTACATAGGGGTAATTTGTCTGTGGGGTACGTAGGGGTCATATTTGGCTGTGGGGTACGTAGGGGTAATTTGTCTGTGGGGTACGTAGGGGTAATTTGGCTGTAGGGTACGTAGGGGTAATTTGTCTGTGGGGTACATAGGGTTAATTTGTCTGTGGGGTACATAGGGGTAATTTGTCTGTGGGGTACATAGGGGTCATATTTGGCTGTAGGGTACGTAGGGGTAATTTGTCTGTGGGGTACGTAGGGGTAATTTGTCTGTGGGGTACGTAGGGGTCATATTTGGCTGTGGGGTACGTAGGGGTAATTTGGTTGTGGGGTACGTAGAGGTAATTTGGCTGTGGGGTGGGTAGGGGTAATTTGTCTGTGGGGTACGTAGGGGTAATTTGGCTGTAGGATACGTATGGGTAATTTGTCTGTGGGGTACGTAGGGGTCATATTTGGCTGTGGGGTACGTAGGGGTAATTTGTCTGTGGGGTACGTAGGGGTCATATTTGGCTGTGGGGTACGTAGGGGTAATTTGTTTGTGGGGTACGTAGGGGTAATTTGGCTGTAGGGTACGTAGGGGTAATTTGTCTGTGGGATACATAGGGGTAATTTGTCTGTGGGGTACATAGGAGTAATTTGTCTGTGGGGTACATAGGAGTAATTTGTCTGTGGGGTACATAGGGGTAATTTGGCTGTAGGGTACGTAAGGGTAATTTGTCTGTGGAGTACGTAGGGGTAATTTGGCTGTAGGGTACGTAGGGGTAATTTGTCTGTGGGATACATAGGGGTCATATTTGGCTGTAGGGTACGTAGGGGTAATTTGTCTGTGGGGTACGTAGGGGTAATTTGTCTGTGGGGTACATAGGGGTCATATTTGGCTGTAGGGTACATAGGGGTCATATTTGGCTGTAGGGTACGTAGGGGTAATCTGGCTGTGGGGTACGTAGGGGTAATTTGGCTGTGGGGTACGTAGGGGTAATTTGGCTGTGGGGTACATAGGGGTAATTTGTATGTGGGGTACATAGGGGTAATTTGTCTGTGGGGTACGTAGGGGTAATTTGGCTGTAGGGTACGTAGGGGTAATATGTCTGTGGGGTACATAGGGGTCATATTTGGCTGTAGGGTACGTAGGGGTAATTTGTCTGTGGGGTACATAGGGGTCATATTTGGCTGTGGGGTACGTAGGGATAACTTGTCTGTGGGGTACATAGGGGTCATATTTGGCTGTGGGGTACGTAGGGGTAATTTGTCTTAAGATTCCTGTTTGTCCTCAATGGCTCAACTACAGGCACAGTTTAGGGTATTGGGACCTTCGTTACTCATAACTAACTGGCACATACTTTCATAATGACTACCTCCCTGGATGTGGTTAAAGTAACATTATTTCCCCTGGTTTTGAAACAATGGACTGATTTAGCCCATTACACCTGACGTGTGTATGCCACTGTTAACAGTCTTAGGAATGCTTTCTGAATTATGCTCAGGATGTGTTGTTGACATGTTTTTGTTTGTGTTTACAGACATGGTGATGACCTGATAGTAACGCCTTTTGCTCAGGTAAATATGATCCCAGCTCACCTGTCCTTTAACCCAGTTGCTAACACACCTATATTCAGACCATCTCAGTGTCTTTCCATACTTTCTGGAGTAAGTAATGGCTAAACGTGTTTTCTTTCTGTCCAGGTCCTCGCAAGCCTTCGAAGTGTAAGAAACAACTTCACTGTCCTGACCAATGTCCAATGTGCTTCAAACAAGTAAGTGTCTGGTGTTATTGCTGATCTGACTGATTAAGACCCCTACCTAATGAATTATGCATAAATAAAGGTACAAAACAAATTAGTGTCATGTCTGCTTTGGAGGACAATAAACAGCAGCTGTAAATGTGCTGTAGTTTGTATCTCCATCCACAAGAGGGCAGTTGCTACCTATTCCACCCACTCACGGCCTTGTTTTATTGGCGCTTTTCTCTCTGCATTTAAACATTTTCACAGTTCAACACATCATCAAATGAAATCAAATTGTATTTGTCACATGCGCCGAATACAACTGGTATAGACTTTACCGTGAAAAGCTTGACAAAGTTGGGTTGGAACTCGTAAGATGTCGCCCTTCTCTGTCAGCGCTATCCTCAGGCTGTAGAACACATGAACTCAGAACTCAGAACACAGAACTCAGAACACAGAACTCAGAACACAGAACTCAGAACACAGAACTCAGAACACAGAACTCAGAACATATAACTCAGAACACAGAACTCAGAACACAAGAACTCAGAACACATGAACTCAGAACACAGAACTCAGAACACAGAACTCAGAACACAGAACTTGGAACCCATCTTATTATTCTCCCAGGTTTCCATGAGACTCCAGATTCCAAGTCGTCCTTGTGTTTTTCCAGTATAATGATAAGGCCAGGAGAGAGGAGAGAGGTGGTGCACTGCACAGCAGGATGTGAAACACATGGTTTCTCTTTTTCCTCAGGAAAACACTTGAACTACGTCAAGCTATTAGGACACTGTTTGCACTCTTTCTTAAGGAGGTTAGCTGTGGGGTGATGGGGGAAAAACAACCCCGTTATCACTGACACAGATCAACTGCCATTTATGTAAATTATTATATTGTGCATGTTAAGTAATATTGGTCATAAGCCTGTCTGAAATGTCTAAAACATAATGCACACATTATAGGCTATGCATGAATCACATGCCTGTATGCCTTATTATGTAGTGCAGAACATCCTCCTCTAGAATGAATCCACTCAGACTGGGACTAAAACTGGGACAGACTGGGACCCAGACTGGGACTAAAACTGGGACAGACTGGGGTTATACTGGGACAGACTGGGACTCAGACTGGGACTAAAACTGGGACAGACTGGGACTCAGACTGGGACTAAAACTGGGACAGACTGGGGTTATACTGGGACAGACTGGGACTCAGACTGGGACTAAAACTGGGACAGACTGGGGTTATACTGGGACAGACTGGGATCAGACTGGGACAGACTGGGACTCAGACTGGGACAGACTGGGACTCAGACTGGGACAGACTGGGACTAATAATGGGACAGACTGGGATAAAACTGGGACAGACTGGGACTCAGACTGGGACAGACTGGGACTAATACTGGGACAGACTGGGACTAAAACTGGGACAGACTGGGTCTCAGACTGGGACAGACTGGGTCTCAGACTGGGACAGACTGGGCTTAATACTGGGACAGACTGGGACAAAAACTGGTACAGACTGGTACTCAGACTGGGACAGACTGGGACTAATACTGGGACAGACTGGGACTAATACTGGGACAGACTGGGACTAAAACTGGGACTCAGGCTGGGACTCAGGCTGGGACTCATACTTGGACTCAGGCTGGGACTCATACTTGGACTCAGGCTGGGACTCATACTTGGACTCAGGCTGGGACTCATACTTGGACTCAGGCTGGGACTCATACTTGGACTCAGGCTGGGACTCAGGCTGGGACTCAGGCTGGGACTCATACTTGGACTCAGGCTGGGACTCATACTTGGACTCAGGCTGGGACTCATACTTGGACTCAGGCTGGGACTCATACTTGGACTCAGGCTGGGACTCAGGCTGGGACTCAGGCTGGGACTCAGACTGGGACTCCGACTGGAACGCATAGTTTCTCCATTGAGTTGATATTGCAGACTAATATTACAAAACAGAAAATGTGTATTATGGATGAATTTGTATGTAGGGCATTGTTCCTCCTGCAATCAGATATCACCTTGACAGTGTCTGTGTTCTGTCTCTAGCATGTTGTAAAGATACTGGAATACAAGCTTTGTTCATAAAAAGCTTGTATTGAACAGCCTGCCTAATTGAAAACCCAAAGCCTCCCTGACCTACATTCAGCTCACACACAAACACACACACACACACACACACACACACACACATACACACACACGTGCGCATACATGAACGCACCCTCGCAGGCGCACACACACACACACTCACACACACACATACTTGCATGCATGCTTGCAGGCACACACACACACTTGCAGACAAACAAACTTGCATGCACACACATGCACGCACGCAAACTCGCACACAGAGCAGATCAGGAAGATGTGCTTTGAGAGCTTGTTGAAAGGAAAGGTTGATCTCAATTCACCTTTTATTCCTCATTTACCTGCTGCTTTTCTCAATCTCTCTCTCTCTCTTGCTCTCTCTCTCTCTCTCTCTCTCACACTCTCTTCCTTTCAGTTTTTCCCTCCTCTTCTCTCTGTAATCCTCACAGACATGTTGGCCTCGTTCTCCTCTGTCTTCCTCTCCTCTGTCTCTCCTCTCCTCTGTCTCTCCTCTCCTCTGTATCTCCTCTCCTCTGTCTCTCCTCTCCTCTCTCTCCTCTCCTCTGTATCTCCTCTCCTCTGTCTCTCCTCTCCTCTGTATCTCCTCTCCTCTGTCTCTCCTCTCCTCTGTCTCTCCTCTCCTCTGTATCTCCTTTCCTCTGTCTTTCCTCTCCTCTGTCTATCCTCTCCTCTGTCTCTCCTCTCCTCTGTCTTCCTCTCCTCTGTCTTCCTCTCCTCTGTATCTCCTCTCCTCTGTATCTCCTCTCCTCTGTATCTCCTCTCCTCTGTCTCTCCTCTCCTCTGTATCTCCTCTCCTCTGTCTCTCCTCTCCTCTGTCTTCCTCTCCTCTGTCTTCCTCTCCTCTGTATCTCCTCTCCTCTGTATCTCCTCTCCTCTGTATCTCCTCTCCTCTGTCTCACCTCTCCTCTGTCTCTCCTCTCCTCTGTCTCCCCTCTCCTCTGTCTCTCCTCTCCTCTGTCTTCCTCTCCTCTGTCTTCCTCTCCTCTGTATCTCCTATCCTCTGTATCTCCTCTCCTCTGTCTCTCCTCTCCTCGGTATCTCCTCTCCTCTGTCTCTCCTCTCATCTGTCTCTCCTCTCCTCTGTATCTCCTCTCCTCTGTATCTCCTCTCCTCTGTCTCTCCTCTCCTCTGTCTCTCCTCTCCTCTGTCTCTCCTCTCCTCTGTCTCTCCTCTCCTCTGTCTCTCCTCTCCTCTGTCTCTCCTCTCCTCTGTCTTCCTCTCCTCTGTCTTCCTCTCCTCTGTCCCTCCTCTCCTCTGTCAATTCAATTTCAATTCAATTTAAGAGCTTTATTGGCATGGGAAATGTATGTTAACATTGCCAAAGCAAGTGAAGTAGATAGTAAACAAAAGTGAAATAAACAATAAAATTAACAGTAAACATTACACTCAGAAGTTCCAAAAGAATAAAGACATTTAAAATGTCATATTATGTATATATACAGTGTTGTAACAATGTGCAAATAGTTAAATTACAAATGGGAAAATAAATAAACATAAATATGGGTTGTATTTACAATGGTGTTTGTTCTTCACTGGTTGCCCTTTTCTTATGGCAACAGGTCACAAATCTTGCTGCTGTGATTGCACACTGTGGTATTTCACCCAATAGATATGGGAGTTTATCAAAATTGGGTTTGTTTTCGAATTCTTTGTGGATCTGTGTAATCTGAGGGAAATATGTGTCTCTAATATGGTCATACATTTGGCAGGAGGTTAGGAAGTGCAGCTGAGTTTTCACCTCATTTTGTGGGCAGTGTGCACATAGCCTGTCTTCTCTTGAGAGCCAGGTCTGCCTACGGCGGCCTTTCTCAATAGCAAGGCTATGCTCACTGAGTCTGTACATAGTCAAAGCTTTCCTTAAATTTGGGTCAGTCATAGAGGTCAGGTATTCTGCCACTGTGTACTCTCTGTTTAGGATCAAATAGCATTCTAGTTTACTCTGTTTTTTTGTTAATTATTTCCAATGTGTCAAGTAATTCTCTTTTTGTTTTCTCATGATTTGGTTGGGTCTAATTGTTTTGCTGTCCTGGGGCTCTGTGGGCTCTGTTTGTGTTTGTGAACAGAGCCCCAAGACCAGCTTGCTTAGGGGACTCTTCTCCAAGTTCATCTCTCTGTAGGTGATGACTTTGTTATGGAAGGTTTGGGAATCGCTTCCTTTTAAGTGGTTATAGAATTTAACGTCTCTTTTCTGGATTTTGATAATTAGCGGGTATCGGCCTAATTCTGCTCTGCATGCATTATTTGGTGTTTTTTGTTGTACACAGAGGATATTTTTGCAGAATTCTGAATGCAGAGTCTCAGTTTGGTGTTTGTCCCATCCTGTGAATTCTTGGTTGGGGAGCGGACCCCAGACCTCACAACCATAAAGGGCAATGGGTTCTATAGCTGATTCAAGTATTTTTAGCCAGATCCTAATTGGTATGTCAAATGTTATGTTCCTTTTGATGGCATAGAAGGCCCTTCTTGCCTTGTCTCTTGTGGAAGTTACCTGTGGCGCTGATGTTTAGGCCGAGGTATGTATAGTTTTTTGTGTGCTCTAGGGCAACGGTGTCTAGATGGAATTTGTATTTGTGGTCCTGGCAACTGGACCTTTTTTGGAACACCATTATTTTTGTCTTGCTGAGATTTACTGTCAGGGCCCACGTCTGACAGAATCTGTGCAGAAGATCTAGGTGCTGCTGTAGGCCCTCCTTGGTTGGGGACAGATGCACCAGATCATCAGCAAACAGTAGACATTTGACTTCAGATTCTATAGGGTGAGGCCGGGTGTTGCAGACTGTTCTAGTGCCCTCGCCAATTCGTTGATATACAGTGGGGAGAACAAGTATTTGATACACTGCCGATTTTGCAGGTTTTCCTATTTACAAAGCATGTAGAGGTCTGTAATTTTTATCATAGGTACACTTCAACTGTGAGAGACGGAATCTAAAACAAAAATCCAGAAAATCACATTGTATGATTTTTAAGTAATTAATTTGCATTTTATTGCATGACATAAGTATTTGATCACCTGCCAACCAGTAAGAATTACG
This sequence comes from Coregonus lavaretus, assembly GCF_964263955.1. NCBI lineage: Eukaryota > Metazoa > Chordata > Actinopteri > Salmoniformes > Salmonidae > Coregonus > Coregonus lavaretus. The sequence goes on along the minus strand of NC_139993.1, from coordinate 56,318,552 downwards.
GCTCTCACAGACCTGTTAGTTTTTCTTTAAGAAGCCCTCCTGTTCTCCACTCATTACCTGTATTAACTGCACCTGTTTGAACTCGTTACCTGTATAAAAGACATCTGTCCACACACTCAATCAAACAGACTCCAACCTCTCCACAATGGCCAAGACCAGAGAGCTGTGTAAGGACATCAGGGATAAAATTGTAGACCTGCACAAGGCTGGGATGGGCTACAGGACAATAGGCAAGCAGCTTGGTGAGAAGGCTACAACTGTTGGCGCAATTATTAGAAAATGGAAGAAGTTCAAGATGACGGTCAATCACCCTCGGTCTGGGGCTCCAGAAAATCACATTGTATGATTTTTAAGTAATTAATTTGCATTTTATTTCATGACATAAGTATTTGATACATCAGAAAAGCAGAACTTAATATTTGGTACAGAAACCTTTGTTTACAATTACGGAGATCATACGTTTCCTGTAGGTCTTGACCAGGTTTGCACACACTGCAGCAGGGATTTTGGCCCACTCCTCCATAAAGACCTTCTCCAGATCCTTCAGGTTTCGGGGCTGTCGCTGGGCAATATGGACTTTCAGCTCCCTCCAAAGATTTTCTATTGGGTTCAGGTCTGGAGACTGGCTAGGCCACTCCAGGACCTTGAGATGCTTCTTACGGACCCACTCCTTAGTTGCCCTGGCTGTGTGTTTCGGGTCGTTGTCATGCTGGAAGACCCAGCCACGACCCATCTTCAATGCTCTTACTGAGGGAAGGAGGTTGTTGGCCAAGATCTCGCGATACATGGCCCCATCCATCCTCCCCTCAATACGGTGCAGTCGTCCTGTCCCCTTTGCAGAAAAGCATCCCCAAAGAATGATGTTTCCACCTCCATGCTTCACGGTTGGGATGGTGTTCTTGGGGTTGCACTCATCCTTCTTCTTCCTCCAAACACGGCGATTGGAGTTTAGACCAAAAAGCTCTATTTTTGTCTCATCAGACCACATTACCTTCTCCCATTCCTCCTCTGGATCATCCAGATGGTCATTGGCAAACTTCAGACGGGCCTGGACATGCGCTGGCTTGAGCAGGGGGACCTTGCGTGCGCTGCAGGATTTTAATCCATGACGGCCTAGTGTGTTACTAATGGTTTTCTTTGAGACTGTGGTCCCAGCTCTCTTCAGGTCATTGACCAGGTCCTGCCGTGTAGTTCTGGGCTGATCCCTCACCTTCCTCATGATCATTGATGCCCCACAAGGTGAGATCTTGCATGGAGCCCCAGACCGAGGGTGATTGACCGTCATCTTGAACTTCTTCCATTTTCTAATAATTGCGCCAACAGTTGTAGCCTTCTCACCAAGCTGCTTGCCTATTGTCCTGTAGCCCATCCCAGCCTTGTGCAGGTCTACAATTTTATCCCTGATGTCCTTACACAGCTCTCTGGTCTTGGCCATTGTGGAGAGGTTGGAGTCTGTTTGATTGAGTGTGTGGACAGATGTCTTTTATACAGGTAACGAGTTCAAACAGGTGCAGTTAATACAGGTAATGAGTGGAGAACAGGAGGGCTTCTTAAAGAAAAACTAACAGGTCTGTGAGAGCCGTAATTCTTACTGGTTGGCAGGTGATCAAATACTTATGTCATGCAATAAAATGCAAATTAATTACTTAAAAATCATACAATGTGATTTTCTGGATTTTTGTTTTAGATTCCGTCTCTCACAGTTGAAGTGTACCTATGATAAAAATTACAGACCTCTACATGCTTTGTAAGTAGGAAAACCTGCAAAATCGGCAGTGTATCAAATACTTGTTCTCCCCACTGTATATGGCACAGCTGTAAATTATTTGTTCCTTTAATGAAACTGGTATACCCTCAGAGTTAGTTTCAGAAATGTGTGTTTTTTTTGCCAATTTTAACCGCACACTTGTTGTTTGTGTACATGGATTTTATAATGTTTTTCCCCCAACACCACTTTCCATAAATTTGTATAGCAGACCCTCATGCCAAATTGAGTCAAAAGCTTTTTTGAAGTCAGCAAAGCATGAGAAGACTTTGCCTTTGTTTTGTTTTGTTGTTTGTCAATTAGGGTGTGCAGGGTGAATACGTGGTCTGTCGTACGGTAATTTGGTAAAAAGCCAATTTGACATTTGCTCAATACATTGTTTTCACTGAGGAAATGAACTAGTCTGCTGTTAATGATGATGCAGAGGATTTTCCCAAGGTTGCTGTTGACGCATATCACACTGTAGTTATTGGGGTCAATTTTGTCTCCACTTTTGTGGATTGGGGTGATCAGTCCTTGGTTCCAAATATTGGGGAAAATGCCAGAGCTAAGGATGATGTTAAAGAGTTTAAGTATAGCCAATTGGAATTTGTGGTCTGTATATTTTATCATTTCATTGAGGATACCATCAACACCACAGGCCTTTTGGGGTTGGAGGGTTTGTATTTTGTCCTGTAGTTCATTCAATGTAATTGGAGAATCCAGTGGGTTCTGGTAGTCTTTAATAGTTGATTCTAAGATTTGCATTTAATCATGTATTTTTTTTTTGCTGTTTGTTTTTTGTTATAGGGCCAAAAAGATTGGAGAAGTGGTTTACCCATACATCTCCGTTTTGGATAGATAGCTCTTTGTGTTGTTGTTTGTTTAGTGTTTTCCAATTTTCCCAGAAGTGGTTAGAGTATGGATTCTTCAATTACATTGAGCTGATTTCTGACATGCTTTTCCTTCTTTTTCCGTAGTGTATTTCTGTATTGTTTTAGGGATTCACCATAGTGAAGGCGTAGGCTCAGGTTTTCTGGGTCTCTATGTTTTTGGTTGGATAGGTTTCTCAATTTCTTTCTTAGGTTTTTGCATTCTTCATCAAAACATTTGTCATTGATGTTACTTTTCTTTGGTTTTCTGTTAGAGATTTTTAGATTTGATAGGGAAGCTGAGAGGTCAAATATACTGTTTAGGTTTTCTACTGCCAAGTTTACACCTTCACTATTACAGTGGAACGTTTTGTCCAGGAAGTTGTCTAAAAGGTATTGAATTTGTTGTTCCCTAATTGTTTTTTGGTAGGTTTTGACACTACTTTCCTTCCATCTATAGCATTTCTTAATATTATTCAGTTCCTTTGGCTTTGATACCTCATGACTGAGTATTGCTCTGTTCAAGTAGACTGTGATTTTGCTGTGGTCTGATAGGGGTGTCAGTGGGCTGACTGTAAATGCTCTGAGAGACTCTGGGTTGAGGTCAGTGATAAAGTAGTCTACAGAACTACTGCCAAGAGATGAGCTATAGGTGTATCTACCATAGGAGTCCCCTCGAAGCCTACCATTGACTATGTACATACCCAGCATGCGACAGAGCTGCAGGAGTTGTGACCCGTTTTTGTTGGTTATATTGTCGTAGTTGTGCCTAGGGGGGCATATGGGGGAGGGAATGCTGTCACCTCCAGGTAGGTGTTTGTCCCCCTGTATGATGAGGGTGTCATGTTCTTGTCTGTCTCTCCTCTCTCCTATGTCTCTCCTCTCCTCTGTCTCTCCTCATGTAGAGTGACTTAACCTATATAGTTCTTACCAGATGTGGTTGGCCATAGCACAATGTTACGATGTGATGTAGGCCTATCAAAATGTATTTCATATCCATACTGATATGCTGTGCATGTTCTCTGTTTCCTCAGGAGGTCCCCTGCGGCCACTCAGCCTCCCATCACCAGAGTCTGTCTGCCAGGTAAGACCACAATGCACAACTCTCTCCTGCAATGCACCTGGTGTCCAAAAGACAGTGATGTTGGTTTGTCCATCTGTTTTCCTAAGCCTAAATCTTAAGACACGATATCAATGTCAAGACCATTCTCTTGGTCTCTCTTCTCTCTCTCCCTTCTGTCTCTCTCCTCCTCCGTCTTTCCCTCACTCTTCTGTTACTTTCTTGTCTACACTTGAACCCTGAGACCTCACCCCCTCCCTCACCCCCTCCCTCACCCCCTCAGTGTTACTAACAACACACCCCCAGCCTGTTTTTAGTCTAACTGCTCTGATGGGGGGAGTACCAGGAAACCTCTCACTTCTCACTGAAAACACAACAGCATGTAAATCCTGCTCATTAGAAATGTACTGGAGCCATTATAAACGGAGTAGAGACTATGGTGTGTGTGTGTGTGTGTGTGTGTGTGTGTGTGTGTGTGTGTGTGTTTGTGTGTGTGTGTGTGTGCATGACTGGGAACTCCTGACTGGGTCCTTGAGCTTTAAGCTCTCAGCCTACACTACAGCTAGCAAACTGTCTACATGTGTGATAGTGTCAGGAGGGCAGGCTGCCCTAACGACGAGGCTGTTTGTCACACACACACACACACACACACACACACACACACACACACACACACACACACACACACACACACACATACATAAACAAACACACACACAAACAAACATACATACACACACACCTACATACATACACACACACACACACACAAACACACACACACACACACACACACAGACATACACACATACATACATACATACATACATACACACACACACACACTCACACACCCTTGGCGAGACAAGACAGAGGATCTCTGAGAAATGTTGATTAAACATAGCAGGAGAAGTGTGGGTTTTCTTTAGTGGTTAGCATCATAGTGAAGGAGAATGGGATGCCATTGAGTCTGCTGCTGGGGACGTGGCCATAACACAGTGAACAGGGACTCAGCCCCATTCCTCTCACATTGTTAAGATATATGTTATCCCAAACACTTCCAGTCATTAGACTTATAATACAAGCCCTACAAGGACAGAGGAGTACACACACACACACACACTGTATTACAAGGGCAGATTGAAATAGAGAAGAGCAAGTGCGTGATGTGATTGTGTGTCATTCAACTGTGTGTGTGTGTGTGTATGTGTGTCAATAAATGTGTGTATGTGCATCAATGCATGTGTGTATGTGCATCCATATGAGTAGGCCTACATGTGTATTTCTATATGTGCACAGCATGTACATGTTTTTGAGTGTGGTGCTGTGCAAGTGTGTATCGGAGTGTGTGTGTGTGTGTGTGTGTGTGTGTGTGTGTGTGTGTGTGTGTGTGTGTGTGTGTGTGTGCAAGCGTGTGTGTGTGTGTGTCTCTGTGGGCAGGGAGCTGTTCCTGTGTGACAGTGCTGCGGGGCCCTGATTGACGTCAGCCCGCCTGCATGCGGCTTTTGTTGACTTCCTGTCAGCGCAGATGGACAGACCGCTACTTCCCCTTTCTGAAGAGGGAGTGCTCGTCAGGTGCTGAGTGTGTGTGTGTGTGTGCGTGTGTTTGTGTATGTGAAAATAATGAGTGTGTTTCCTATAAGCAGACTAGGCTATGACGATCACTATGACCTATTGAGTTAGGCACTGTGAGGTTTCATGTGCTTTTCAATCAGTAGTTTTAGTTCAGAGTCTCCTCGGAGGATATCAGTAGCATGCTGGCAGCATCACAGGGTTCACTGAGTACAGTGTTGAAGGGTTAGGTGAAAAGGGTTAGGGCTGGGAATTGCCAGGGACGATACAATATTATCATGATACTTAGGTGCCGATACGATATTCTATATGTATAGCAATTCGATATTGTGGTTTAATTGCGTTCCAAAAATATTGCTCACTATATGTCTGCTGCAGAGGGACAAGAGAGAGCATGAGAAAAATAGTTTTGATCAGTAATGGAAATAAAAGTGCTGAAAACAAATTGGCTCCCTATTTCAAAAGAAGATGGCGAACAAACTACGAAGGAAAAATACTGGCATTTTGGTGCAGGTACAACCAACTAGCCCAAAAATAATATTGTGATATTGTCCAAACAATACGATATATCATCAAAAATAATATCCCGATATGTAACTGTATATAATTTTTCCCCATCACTAAAATGGTGGATGAAGTAGATTTTGATCAAATCAAATCAAATCAAATTGTATTTGCCACATGCGCCGAATACAACAGGTGTAGACATTACCGTGAAATGCTTACTTACAGCCCTTAACCAACAACGTATTTATTTTTTCATAAAAAAGTAACATAAAACAACAACAACAAAAAAGTGTTGAGAAAAAAAGAGCAGAAGTAAAATAAAATAAAATAACAGTAGGGACGCTATATATATACAGGGGGGTACCGGTGCAGAGTCAATGTGCGGGGGGCACCGGCTAGTTGAGGTAATATGTACATGTGGGTAGAGTTAAAGTGACTATGCATAAATAATTAACAGAGTAGCAGCAGCGTAAAAATATGGGGTGGGGGTGGGGGGGCAGTGCAAGTACTCCGGGTAGCCATGATTAGCTGTTCAGGAGTAATAATAAATAATAATATGCCATTTAGCTGACGCTTTTATCCAAAGCGACTTACAGTCATGCGTGCATACATTTTTGTGTATGGGTGGTCCCGGGGATCGAACCCACTACCTTGGCGTTACAAGCGCCGTGCTCTACCAGCTGAGCTACAGAGGACCAGGAGTCTTATGGCTTGGGGGTAGAAGCTGTTGAGAAGCCTTTTGGACCTAGACTTAGTGCTCCGGTACCGCTTGACGTGCGGTAGCAGAGAGAATAGTCTATGACTAGGGTGGCTGGAGTCTTTGACAATTTTGAGGGCCTTCCTCTGACACCACCTGGTATAGAGGTCCTGGATGGCAGGAAGCTTGGCCCCAGTGATGTACGGGCCGTACGCATTACCCTCTGTAGTGCCTTGCGGTCGGAGGCCGAGCAGTTGCCATACCAGGCGGTGATGCAACCAGTCAGGATGCTCTCGATGGTGCAGCTGTATAACTTTTTGAGGATCTGAGGACCCATGCCAAATATTTTCAGTCTCCTGAGGGGGAATAGGCTTTGTCGTGCCCTCTTCACGACTGTCTTGGTGTGTTTGGACCATGATAGTTTGTTGGTGATGTGGACACCAAGGAACTTGAAGCTCTCAACCTGTTCCACTACAGCCCCGTTGATGAGAATTGGGGCGTGCTTAGTCCTCATTTTTTTTCCTGTAGTCCACAATCATCTCCTTGGTCTTGGTCATGTTGAGGGAGAGGTTGTTATCCTGGCACCACACGGCCAGGTCTCTGACCTCCTCCCTATAGGCTGTCTCATCGTTGTCGGTGATCAGGCCTACCACTGTTGTGTCGTCTGAGAACTTAATGATGGTGTTGGAGTCGTGCTTGGCCATGCAGTCATGGGTGAACAGGGAGTACAGGAGGGGACTGAGCACGCACGCCTGAGGGGCCCCCGTGTTGAGGATCAGCGTGGCAGATGTTTTGTTACCTAGCCTTACCACCTGGGGGTGACCCGTCAGGAAGTCCAGGATCCAATTGCAGAGGGAGGTGTATAGTCCCAGGATCCTTGTCCAGGTGGGAAAGGGCAGTGTGGAGTGCAATAGAGATGCATCATCTGTGGATCTGTTGAGGCGGTATGCAAATTGGAGTGGGTCTAGGGTTTCTGGGATAATGGTGTTGATGTGAGCCATGACCAGCCTTTCAAAGCACTTCATGGCTACAGACGTCAGTGCTACAGGTCGGTAGTCATTTAGGCAGGTTATCTTAGTGTCCTTGGGCACGGGGACTATGGTGGTCTGCTTGAAACATGTTGGTATTACAGACTCAGTCAGGGACATGTTGAAAATGTCAGTGAAGACACTTGCCAGTTGGTCAGCACATGCTCGGAGTACACGTCCTGGTAATCCGTATGGCCCTGCGGCCTTGTGAATGTTGACATGCTTAAAAGTCTTACTCACATCGGCTACGGAGAGCGTGATCACATAGTCTTCCGGAACAGCTGATGCTCTCATGCATGCTTCAGTGTTGCTTGCCTCGAAGCGAGCATAGAAGTGGTTTAGCTCGTCTGGTAGGCTTGTGTCACTGGGCAGCTCGCGGCTGTGCTTCCCTTTGTAGTCTGTAATAGTTTTCAAGCCCTGCCACATCCGACGAGCGTCAGAGCCGGTGTAGTACGATTCAATCTTAGTCCTGTATTAACTCTTTGCCTGTTTGATGGTTCGTCGGAGGGCATAGCGGGATTTCTTATAAGCGTCCGGGTTAGAGTCCCGCTCCTTGAAAGCGGCAGCTCTACCCTTTAGCTCAGTGCAGATGTTGCCTGTAATCCATGGCTTCTGGTTGGGGTATATACGTACGGTCACTGTGGGGATGACATCATCGATGCACTTATTGATGAAGCCAGTGACTGATGTAGTGTACTCCTCAATGCTATCAGAAGAATCCCGGAACATATTCCAGTCTGTGCTAGCAAAACAGTCCTGTAGCTTAGCATCTGCGTCATCTGACCACTTTTTTATTATCTGGGAGGTGTTTTACCGTCATTGTTTCTCCTTGTGAATGATTAGGTAGACTCCACTCAACCAATCCTCCAATAATACATTTGTCCTCATTTGCTCAGGTTAGCTTAGGTTATATCTAAACACAAGGTTAGTTGATGAGACTTCCACATACTGTAGCTGAAGGCTTTGACAGTGCTGTTGGTTACCTACTGCATAGCTACTCTGCATGCTACCAGAGTCATTACATCACCCTCTATTTATCACTCCCTCAGCTCTGTCTCTTCCATCTTACCATATTCCCATGCTCTGAGAGGTCCCTTCTTCCACCTGTATCCCCCCACCCCTCCTCCACACACATACACACACACACACACACACACACACACACACACACACATACACACACACACACACACACACACACACACACACACACACACACACACACACACACACACACACACACACACACACACACACACCCTACCCCCTCTATGACAGTGGGTGATGTAAGGCTTGCTAGCCCTGTCTTTGTCTGTCGCACTGGAGACAATGAGACAGAGGGAAAGAGTGATTTCCTGTCCCATCCTTCCTCCGTCTGCTCCCCCTCTCTTTTCGGCCGGCAGAGGGGAGGAAGAGGGGAGCAGATTGATCCTGTTATTGGCCTGTCGTCCCTGTTGTAACGGAACACGCCGGACAAACGGACGGAACCCAGGAGGTGTTTTTGTGTCTGGCTGGCAGGGAAGCTGTGTGTGTGTGTGTGTGTGTGTGTGTGTGTGTGTGTGTGTGTGTGTGTGTGTGTGTGTGTGTGTGTGTGTGTGTGTGGCCACTGGACCACTAGCTGGACAAAGCAACAGTACCTGTGTGTGTGTTTGCTCCTTCAGTGGACTGGAGAAAAAAGGGGATGCAGACAGACAAAGGGCCATTGTCTCTGTGCCCACATCTCATAAACACGTAGGCACTGATGGAAAAACACACACACTGATACAACACTGATAAACACTCACACACGGATACAACACTGATAAACACTCACACACTGGTACAACACTGATAAACACTCACACACGGATACAACACTGATAAACACTCACACACTGGTACAACACTGATAAACACTCACACACTGGTACAACACTGATAAACACTCACACACGGATACAACACTGATAAACACTCACACACAGATACAACACTGATAAACACTCACACACTAGTACAACACTGATAAACACTCACACACGGATACAACACTGATAAACACTCACACACGGATACAACACTGATAAACACTCACACACTAGTACAACACTGATAAACACTCACACACGGATACAACACTGATAAACACTCACACACGGATACAACACTGATAAACACTCACACACGGATACAACACTGATAAACACTCACACACGGATACAACACTGATAAACACTCACACACGGATACAACACTGATAAACACTCACACACTGGTACAACACTGATAAACACTCACACACGGATACAACACTGATAAACACTCACACACTGGTACAACACTGATAAACACTCACACACGGATACAACACTGATAAACACTCACACACGGATACAACACTGATAAACACTCACACACGGATACAACACTGATAAACACTCACACACTGGTACAACACTGATAAACACTCACACACTGGTACAACACTGATAAACACTCACACACGGATACAACACTGATAAACACTCACACACGGATACAACACTGATAAACACTCACACACGGATACAACACTGATAAACACTCACACACTGGTCTGTGGTCTGCACACTCGCAGCTCACACAATGTCATGTACTTAATGCTAGGGTCAGGCCTCAGCATAGCCTGTTCTGTTGTTGTTGTTGTGTATATTGTACAGTTCGGAATGGAAATAACCAACACAGGACCTGATGTTCTTATCACAGTAGGGGATGTTGTCATGACTTCTCATCTGCACACTGAGTGACACTGAGTGACACTGAGTGACACGCACAGCAGCAAGGCAGGCAGGGAATTGGAAAAACCTCAGTGCGGTTTTTCACAGTGGCCGTGATGATGGACAGATACATGGGAGAGATGAAGAGTGACTCTAGCATGACATTTTCCCAATGAGAGGCCTTACATGTTATTTCAAAGCTAAGCTCAGGAGTAGTGTTTGCTTTGGCATGCAGTAAAGCCTAGTCTATGTATGGCTAAAGTGATATGGACAATGTACAGATGTAGGATCTTAATTTGATCACCCTGTTGTATTTGAGGTCTAAAAAGGCTTCTGAAGTTTGTAATTTCCACTTTGAAATTTCACTGAAAATGTATCAACCCCTACAAAAATTTCCATTAGTTATAATCCACATAATAATTAAAATGTCCTGTTGCTGCAGGATTGTTTTCCTGCTGTAGCAAACTGGCTCAAATTAAGATCCTACATATGTAGGACTGTTATGCAATAGGGCATAGAGTTAGACACATGGGTGGTCCTCTGTAGCTCAATTGGTAGAGCATGGCACTTGTAACGCCAGGGTAGTGGGTTCGTTCCCCGGGACCACCCATATGTAAAAATGTATGCATGCAGGACTGTAAGTCGCTTTGGATAAAAGCGTCTGCTAAATGGCATATTATTATTATTATTATTATTATTAAGAGAGAGAGATAGAGGAGAAACAGGAAGAGGTAAGAGGAGAGAGAGAAGAGAGATAGAGGAGAGAGAGAAGAGAGATAGAGGAGAGCGATCATCACTGATGACGATCAGAACAGGTTGGGGAGGTCCGCCCGCTTCTTGTGTATTTCACAACCTGATCTCATAGTTTCCTTTTCGAAATTTGACCCATTAATTCTGCGTGGTTACAGGGTTAACTCTGCATGGTTACAGGGTTAAAACAGAAACAACTCAAAGGGTTAAGTTTAGGTATTCATTCCGAGTGGTTAAGGTTAGGGGCTATGGTTTGGGGAAGGTAACAAAGTAATCAAAAAATTATGCACTGTTTGCATTAAGTATCATCAAGTACTCTCCCTGCTTGCTAGAGAGTTGTGAACTGCCGTGGCTCAGTGGTCTAAGCAGCGTGCTCTGGCTCTGAGCCTCATGAGTTTGAACCCAATGCTGTGCCATCGAATGTTGTTTATTTTTGTTTCTTTCTTGTGACCAGCCTGGTATTTCACACCATAGGAATGTTGCTGTTGTGTTGTTGTGATGGTCAAACATGACGAAGGCCTCAGTGCTCTGTCATAGTTCTAGAGTCATAGAGGAAATGTTTTCCCCATGCGTTGACTGGACCGGTAATGGAAAAACACATAGGTATGACCAGTCTTCCTGATAGGTCAACCCAGCGATGAAATTGCCTCCAACAATGTGTGTGTGTGTGTGTGTGTGTGTGTGTGAACAGGCCTGTGAACCTACAGGCTTCATTCACACACTGTGTGGTTGGCTATTCAGCTCTATAGAAAGGTGTTAACAGTCTGGCTTTTAAGTGAAAGTCCCATTGTAAAGCCCCATTGTAAAGCTCCAGTGTAAAACTCCATTGTTAGACTATTTATCTATGAGGAATGACTCTAGCATGACATTTTCCCAATGAGAGGCCCTACGTGTTATTTCAAAGCTAAGCTCAGGAGTAGTGTTTGCTTTGGCATGCAGTAAAGCCTAGTCTATGTATGGCTAAAGTGATATGGACAATGTACAGATGTAGGATCTTAATTTGATCACCCTGTTGTATTTGAGGTCTAAAAAGGCTTCTTGGTGTGCTTGGACCATTTAAGTCTGGAGCTAATGTAAGCCCTGTTGTAAAACAGGAGAGAGGTATAGATAAAGACAGCCCCTGCTACATTTGGTAGTCCAATATCTAGGCTCCTCTTTCTCTAAGAGCATCTCCAGATGACCCTCCGAGCATATTTGGTGTTAGCCCCTTTCAGTCTTAAAGCTCCAGCAAATCACTGAATCATCTTGGAATAACGGCTTACTGTGGTTTACTTTAAATCCTATGTGTTGAACCTTGACTTAACCAGTTAACCTTTATAGCTTACGGTAGAATAAGTACCTCTTTCTCTGAATTCAATCAAGTTTGGGCAACACTTAATATGGCTGCTTTCTTTTAGACCTGTTCTGAGGTGGTGCTGTGTGTGTGTGTGTGCGCATGCGTGTGTGTTCGTTCTCTAAGCCCTGTTCTGTAGCTGTGCACGGGTTCCTATAATACATGCCCAGGATGTAATGAATTGAGCCCAGACCAGACAGGGAATAAAGAGTTACTCATCATCAGCCAGTTTATGACTGTTTCTTAAAATGCCCATCCTGGACTGACCCTGCTGCTAATACAGTGCTGGCATACAGGAATGCAACAGAGGTCACTGAGGGACGAGAGAGAGAAGAAGGGCTGATTTGAGGGCTTACGCTGCTCCAACGCTGCGCACTGTAGGCTGCAACACCTGGAGTTTCCCTGTATTTTGGTGGGAAACAGCTGTGAAGCGAGCTGTAGCCTATTGTGTGTTTGTGTTTATGAGTCTGTTATTAAAGAATGTGAAACAAAGTTGTCTGTTAGCTGCTTTTTATTAAATTATGTATGGCTGTTTTTTTCTTTCGGTTTCTTTGTTTCTTCTAGGCTATTGAATATGCGCACGTTTTTAGTTTATTAATACATCTATTAGTAGGCTTACGGATTAGGCTAGTACATGTTCAAGTAATCTGCCCAGCCCTGTTTTATTCTGTCTAAAAGGAAGGCAATGAATGGAGTGCATGCTTCCTGTGACTTGTTTAATAGCATGCGGCTCAGATCATCTTTTATAGGCAAATATATAGTATAGGCTGTTTTCAGCCAGGTTTAAACAGCCAACCATTCTTATCCACATGTAGCATTGTGCCTTTGTTTATTTGTCATAGTGACTGGCTCCTATATGTGATAGGCCCAGCTGGAGGTGAGGAGAAGCCATGGGCACGGGTGATAATAGACACCGCCCTGGGTACACATGTCTGGGGTTTCTCTCTGACACAGAGGTGGCCATCTGCCAGGGTCTGAGACGTGGTTCCCCTCATGACCACAGCTATACATATTCAGGAATACACACACACACACGTACACACACTCACACACTCACTCACACACTCTCTCACACACACACACACAAACACAGCTGACAGCTGATCTCGAGCATTGTTCCTTTGCACTCACAGACTCTTAATTAAGAAGTGATGACACTATCAGACATCTGCCCTTCTCATGGTATCCCTGTTGGCATCAACAGTGGGTCCTATGGCACGTCTAACCTGTCTGAATGCCACAGCTATCTCTAACACAGCACGTCTGCTAAATACCATACCAGCATGCCATGCACCGCTGCCCGTTGCCAAGGCGATTTATTATTCCTGCTGCCCTTCTGGTGGTCAGACCCAGTGTGTGTTCTAGTAAGGACACACACACACACACACACACACACACACACACACACACACACACACACACACTTGAGTCTGCAGTATTGTGAAAAATGCTTGGTACTCCTGCCCCAGGTGACTGAGTGTTGGGAAACAGCAGGTCTGTATCTTCGGACCACTTTCCTCCAGCCCAGTATTAGCCTGCCCTGTATTACTGTCCTCTATGTTTAATATTACCTACTGCCAGTCAGTCTTTACTGCTTCCCGCTCAAAGGCCCCTGAAGGAGCAGGTAACTAGGCAGAGTTCTCTGTTAACCAGGCAGAGTTCTCTGGTAGCCAGGCATAGTGTTCTAGAGTGAAACCCTAGAGAGACTCAGAGTGTTTATGACGGTTAACTCATCTAGCCTGTTAACTGGAATTGGCCTCTGGTCTCGAACTGAAGGGAAGAGAAGGGAACATTTGACAAGTGTTATTTTTCCATAGAAACTGAATGGAATCAACATTGCAAGCATGTGTCCGTAACTCTGACAAAGGGTTTCCTCCCAAAATATGTTTGTGTGTGACTCTAAACAGAATATGTACGTTTGAGAGTGAGTGTCATTGTTCATTGAGATGTATACATTTTTTCATTGTCAGTACAGTCACATTTCCGCAGAACCAGAGTTCCTGTTGTGGGATAAACACAGCACGGAATTACCTTGAGTGGTTCCATAGAAGCGAAGAGTGAATAAGCGGACATGTGATGTAATCACTGGGCAGTGTGTCCATGTGGCCCCCTGGGGCCTTGGGTCTGTAGCAGGGTCTCGTGGGCAGAGCCACACAAGGCTCCACTAGATAGGAGCCATGTCTGGCTGGAGGGAAGCATAGGGCTGGAGGCTGCTAGCAGTGGTTTATCTGATGGATTAGTTGTTATTATTCTGGTGTATAAATTACATGAGCTTAGAATCAACTTCTCAAGTATGTTTGATGCAGTAGACTTACTATATTTACCCCTACTCACCCTACAGCTAGAGACCTAGGAACCTAGGTGTGTGTGTGTATGTGTGTGTGTGTGTCCTGGGCGGGGGGTGATTATTTTGGGTTAAAAAAACACTCCAGGCCACAATTGAACATATAAAACTAGATAGAAACTATGTAGAAATTATAATCAACCTATACGTTTTGAAATAACAACCCTTTTTCTGGCCCGCAAATTGCTTTTGACGAACAAATCTCTGCTGAATTTTTTTATCCCAATGTGGCCCTCGAGCCAAAATGATTGCCCACCCCAGCTCTATCCTCTCTGTTAGGGACTCATTGTCTTCATAGGACCACTGTAAAGTGTATATCAATGATTGAACTAGAGTGACCTCTCCCACTATAATATATCCCATTGTGACAAACTCCTATCCTCTCTCTGATTGGGACTATTCTCTCTTCCCAGAACCTTAACACAGTATGCTATATCCCATTGGTTGAACTCACGTGTCATCTCCCACTATAGAATACTCCTATTGGTTAACTAACAGTGACCTCTGACACCATAGTATAGTTCTATTGGTTAACCTAGAGTAACCTCTCCCACTATAGTAAAATCCTATTGGTTAACCTGTCCCACCACAGGCGCATGGTTTTCTAACTTCAACCCCCCACAGAGGCTGTTGTTCAACAATTTAAAACCACAAGTTATCGATCTTCTAAGGGCCAAGATATCCTGTGGCATGCCACACGGTTCGATAATTGGACCTTTGTTATTCCTAATCTATATCAACGACCTTGCTGCTGTGTCTTCTACCATACTTCCCATTCTTTTTGCTGATGATAGACATTTGATTTTATCACACAATAATTTTGATTTACTAATGAATGAAGCCAACTCAGGCATGGCCAAATTTTCTGAATTGTTCCAGAAAAACAAATTATTTTTAAATGTAAAAAAATCCAACTTTATTGTATTCACTAGTAAGAATCAGAAATATTGTAAAAAATCTAAATTGGTGGGAATTAAATAGAACAAGTAACATCCACTAGATTCCTCAGAATTTTAACTGATGAAAAGTTATCCTGGAAAGATCATATTCAATTTTTCTGCAGCAAAGTGATGAAATCTGTTGGTATCATCAGAAAGATTAGTGGTTCATCAGGCTTGCTTCCTAACTCTATACTATAGCTTAATTTACCCATATCTCATTTACTGTAATATTGTCAGGCCAGTACATATGCCTCCTACCTACACAAATTACTCATCATACAAAATACATGTTCAAGACTAGCCACCTCTAATTACCTGGCTCTATCTGCACCTTTGTTTAAGAAACTCAATATCTTGTCTATTTACAACATTAATGTACGTTAATTATGCACTTTCATCTACAAATACTCATACCTCCCAGACAGTTTACCTTTCAATGGATTCTTCCAGGTTAATTCTGAAATCCATCTATATATCACAAGACACTGCTATAACCTTCACCCTCCCCACTGCCGCACCTCACATAGTCAATTCTCTATCAGATACAGAGGTACCATACTCTGGAATTCTTATCTTCACATTGCCAAAACATCATCATCCCTCAATAACTTCAAGAGAAGACTGGGGGTCAGCCTGATGAACCAAACTACTCAGTAATCTCCTCCATGAAGGCTGGGGGTCAGCCTGATGAACCAAACTACTCAGTATCTCCTCCATGAAGACTGGGGGTCAGCCTGATGAACCAAACTACTCAGTAATCTCCTCCATGGAGACTGGGGGTCAGCCTGATGAACCAAACTACTCAGTAATCTCCTCCATGAAGACTGGGAGTCAGCCTGATGAACCAAACTACTCAGTAATCTCCTCCATGAAGACTGGGGGTCAGCCTGATGAACCAAACTACTCAGTAATCTCCTCCATGAAGACAGGGGGTCAGCCTGATGAACCAAACTACTCAGTAATCTCCTCCATGAAGACTGGGAGTCAGCCTGATGAACCAAACTACTCAGTAATCTCCTCCATGAAGGCTGGGGGTCAGCCTGATGAACCAAACTACTCAGTAATCTCCTCCATGAAGACTGGGGGTCAGCCTGATGAACCAAACTACTCAGTAATCTCCTCCATGGAGACTGGGGGTCAGCCTGATGAACCAAACTACTCAGTAATCTCCTCCATGAAGACTGGGAGTCAGCCTGATGAACCAAACTACTCAGTAATCTCCTCCATGGACACTGGGGGTCAGCCTGATGAACCAAACTACTCAGTAATCTCCTCCATGGAGACTGGGGGTCAGCCTGATGAACCAAACTACTCAGTAATCTCCTCCATGAAGACTGGGGGTCAGCCTGATGAACCAAACTACTCAGTAATCTCCTCCATGGAGACTGGGGGTCAGCCTGATGAACCAAACTACTCAGTAATCTCCTCCATGGAGACTGGGGGTCAGCCTGATGAACCAAACTACTCAGTAATCTCCTCCATGAAGACTGGGGGTCAGCCTGATGAACCAAACTACTCAGTAATCTCCTCCATGGAGACTGGGGGTCAGCCTGATGAACCAAACTACTCAGTAATCTCCTCCATGGAGACTGGGGGTCAGCCTGATGAACCAAACTACTCAGTAATCTCCTCCATGGAGACTGGGGGTCAGCCTGATGAACCAAACTACTCAGTAATCTCCTCCATGGAGACTGGGGGTCAGCCTGATGAACCAAACTACTCAGTAATCTCCTCCATGGAGACTGGGGGTCAGCCTGATGAACCAAACTACTCAGTAATCTCCTCCATGGAGACTGGGGGTCAGCCTGATGAACCAAACTACTCAGTAATCTCCTCCATGAAGACTGGGGGTCAGCCTGATGAACCAAACTACTCAGTAATCTCCTCCATGGAGACTGGGGGTCAGCCTGATGAACCAAACTACTCAGTAATCTCCTCCATGGAGACTGGGGGTCAGCCTGATGAACCAAACTACTCAGTAATCTCCTCCATGGAGACTGGGGGTCAGCCTGATGAACCAAACTACTCAGTAATCTCCTCCATGGAGACTGGGGGTCAGCCTGATGAACCAAACTACTCAGTAATCTCCTCCATGGAGACTGGGGGTCAGCCTGATGAACCAAACTACTCAGTAATCTCCTCCATGGAGACTGGGGGTCAGCCTGATGAACCAAACTACTCAGTAATCTCCTCCATGGAGACTGGGGGTCAGCCTGATGAACCAAACTACTCAGTAATCTCCTCCATGAAGACTGGGGGTCAGCCTGATGAACCAAACTACTCAGTAATCTCCTCCATGAAGACTGGGGGTCAGCCTGATGAACCAAACTACTCAGTAATCTCCTCCATGGAGACTGGGGGTCAGCCTGATGAACCAAACTACTCAGTAATCTCCTCCATGGAGACTGGGGGTCAGCCTGATGAACCAAACTACTCAGTAATCTCCTCCATGGAGACTGGGGGTCAGCCTGATGAACCAAACTACTCAGTAATCTCCTCCATGGAGACTGGGGGTCAGCCTGATGAACCAAACTACTCAGTAATCTCCTCCATGGAGACTGGGGGTCAGCCTGATGAACCAAACTACTCAGTAATCTCCTCCATGAAGACTGGGGGTCAGCCTGATGAACCAAACTACTCAGTAATCTCCTCCATGAAGACTGGGGGTCAGCCTGATGAACCAAACTACTCAGTAATCTCCTCCATGGAGACTGGGGGTCAGCCTGATGAACCAAACTACTCAGTAATCTCCTCCATGGAGACTGGGGGTCAGCCTGATGAACCAAACTACTCAGTAATCTCCTCCATGGAGACTGGGGGTCAGCCTGATGAACCAAACTACTCAGTAATCTCCTCCATGAAGACTGGGGGTCAGCCTGATGAACCAAACTACTCAGTAATCTCCTCCATGGAGACTGGGGGTCAGCCTGATGAACCAAACTACTCAGTAATCTCCTCCATGGAGACTGGGGGTCAGCCTGATGAACCAAACTACTCAGTAATCTCCTCCATGGAGACTGGGGGTCAGCCTGATGAACCAAACTACTCAGTAATCTCCTCCATGGAGACTGGGGGTCAGCCTGATGAACCAAACTACTCAGTAATCTCCTCCATGGAGACTGGGGGTCAGCCTGATGAACCAAACTACTCAGTAATCTCCTCCATGGAGACTGGGGGTCAGCCTGATGAACCAAACTACTCAGTAATCTCCTCCATGGAGACTGGGGGTCAGCCTGATGAACCAAACTACTCAGTAATCTCCTCCATGAAGACTGGGGGTCAGCCTGATGAACCAAACTACTCAGTAATCTCCTCCATGGAGACTGGGAGTCAGCCTGATGAACCAAACTACTCAGTAATCTCCTCCATGAAGACTGGGGGTCAGCCTGATGAACCAAACTACTCAGTAATCTCCTCCATGGAGACTGGGGGTCAGCCTGATGAACCAAACTACTCAGTAATCTCCTCCATGAAGACTGGGGGTCAGCCTGATGAACCAAACTACTCAGTAATCTCCTCCATGGAGACTGGGAGTCAGCCTGATGAACCAAACTACTCAGTAATCTCCTCCATGGAGACTGGGGGTCAGCCTGATGAACCAAACTACTCAGTAATCTCCTCCATGGAGACTGGGGGTCAGCCTGATGAACCAAACTACTCAGTAATCTCCTCCATGGAGACTGGGAGTCAGCCTGATGAACCAAACTACTCAGTAATCTCCTCCATGGAGACTGGGGGTCAGCCTGATGAACCAAACTACTCAGTAATCTCCTCCATGGAGACTGGGAGTCAGCCTGATGAACCAAACTACTCAGTAATCTCCTCCATGGAGACTGGGGGTCAGCCTGATGAACCAAACTACTCAGTAATCTCCTCCATGGAGACTGGGGGTCAGCCTGATGAACCAAACTACTCAGTAATCTCCTCCATGAAGACTGGGGGTCAGCCTGATGAACCAAACTACTCAGTAATCTCCTCCATGGAGACTGGGGGTCAGCCTGATGAACCAAACTACTCAGTAATCTCCTCCATGAAGACTGGGGGTCAGCCTGATGAACCAAACTACTCAGTAATCTCCTCCATGGAGACTGGGGGTCAGCCTGATGAACCAAACTACTCAGTAATCTCCTCCATGAAGACTGGGGGTCAGCCTGATGAACCAAACTACTCAGTAATCTCCTCCATGGAGACTGGGAGTCAGCCTGATGAACCAAACTACTCAGTAATCTCCTCCATGGAGACTGGGAGTCAGCCTGATGAACCAAACTACTCAGTAATCTCCTCCATGAAGACTGGGGGTCAGCCTGATGAACCAAACTACTCAGTAATCTCCTCCATGGAGACTGGGGGTCAGCCTGATGAACCAAACTACTCAGTAATCTCCTCCATGGAGACTGGGAGTCAGCCTGATGAACCAAACTACTCAGTAATCTCCTCCATGGAGACTGGGGGTCAGCCTGATGAACCAAACTACTCAGTAATCTCCTCCATGAAGACTGGGGGTCAGCCTGATGAACCAAACTACTCAGTAATCTCCTCCATGGAGACTGGGGGTCAGCCTGATGAACCAAACTACTCAGTAATCTCCTCCATGGAGACTGGGGGTCAGCCTGATGAACCAAACTACTCAGTAATCTCCTCCATGAAGACTGGGGGTCAGCCTGATGAACCAAACTACTCAGTAATCTCCTCCATGGAGACTGGGGGTCAGCCTGATGAACCAAACTACTCAGTAATCTCCTCCATGAAGACTGGGGGTCAGCCTGATGAACCAAACTACTCAGTAATCTCCTCCATGGAGACTGGGGGTCAGCCTGATGAACCAAACTACTCAGTAATCTCCTCCATGGAGACTGGGGGTCAGCCTGATGAACCAAACTACTCAGTAATCTCCTCCATGAAGACTGGGGGTCAGCCTGATGAACCAAACTACTCAGTAATCTCCTCCATGGAGACTGGGGGTCAGCCTGATGAACCAAACTACTCAGTAATCTCCTCCATGAAGACTGGGGGTCAGCCTGATGAACCAAACTACTCAGTAATCTCCTCCATGGAGACTGGGGGTCAGCCTGATGAACCAAACTACTCAGTAATCTCCTCCATGAAGACTGGGGGTCAGCCTGATGAACCAAACTACTCAGTAATCTCCTCCATGGAGACTGGGAGTCAGCCTGATGAACCAAACTACTCAGTAATCTCCTCCATGGAGACTGGGGGTCAGCCTGATGAACCAAACTACTCAGTAATCTCCTCCATATTCTGTAGCCTAACTCTCACACACTCACATGCACACACACATTTATATATATATTTTTGTGATGACTGATCAATAAATGTATACATTTATAATTAATCATTTTTGTTATCTGTTTTAACAACCTTTTTTTATTTTTGTACTTATGTATTGTATATAGTTTTTTTGGGGTGTGGTTTTTATATAAGCCCTTGGGCTTCCAACCACACCTGCACACTGTTTTTTTGTTGTTTTATCTGTATTGTTGTTTATCACTTGTTTTCTTTGGTGCAAATAAAATAAACGTAACTGAATATTCAACAAAGACCTACCACAGACACTAAAGGTTTAGCAGGGTTAACAGTCAGTCAGTCAGTTATGAAGAAGACGACCAGCACTCGCAAATTACGTTTATTTAGATTTATTTTTCAAATAAATAAAACTAAATAAAATGACACAAATGAGTTCCTGACAGAGACACAATGAATGGGATTGGCCCGCTGTGCGTCACACACATCACTGCCTCTCACAGCATGACATAACACTGCTAAAACCTCTCATGGCCACCAACAAGATGGAGCCGACAGAGAGGGCTGCCTCGCTTCTAGTCCTTAGGAAACTTTGCAGTATTTTGTTTTTTTTATTTATTATTTCTTACATTGTTAGCCCACCAAATCTTAAGTGTTATTACATACAGCCGGGAAGAACTATTGGATATCAGAGCGGTGTCAACTTACCAGCACTACGACCAGGAAAACGACTTTCTCGAAGTGGATCCTTTGTTCGCACCACCCAGGGCATTTGAACTGATTCCAGAGGCCGACCCAAAACAACGCCGCCAGAGGAGTGGGAGCCGGAGGAGGCGCGCACACCACCCATCGCTTCCGAGCATATTACTCGCTAATGTCCAGTCCCTAGACAACAAAGTCCACGATATCAGGGCAAGGGTTGCTTTCCAGAGAGACATCAGGGATTGTAACATACTCTGTTTCACGGAAACATGCGCTCTCTTGGGATATACTGTCCCCATCCATACAGCCATCTGGGTTCTCAGTACATCGCACCGACAGGAATAAACATCTCTCCGGGAAGAAGAAGGGTGGGGGGATATGCTTCATGACTAACGACTCATGGTGTAATTGTAACAACATACAGGAACTCAAGTCATTTTGTTCACCTGACCTAGAATTCCTCACAATCAAATGCCGACCGTATTATCTCCCAAGATAAATCTCTTTGGTTATAGTCACGGCCGTGTATATCCCCCCTCAAGCCGATACCACGACGGCCCTCAAGGAACTCCACTGGACTTTATGCAAACTGGAAACCACATATCCTGAGGCTGCATTTATTGTAGCTGGGGATTTTAACAAAGCAAATTTGAGAAAAAGGCTACCTAAATTCTATCAGCATATTGACTGTAGCACTCGCGCTGGAAAAACGCTGGACCATTGTTATACTAATTTCCACGATGCATACAAGGCTCACCCCCGCCCTCCTTTTGGCAAATCTGACTACGACTCCATTTTGCTCCTCCGTTCCTATAGGCAGGAACTCATACAGGAAGCACCCGTGCTTAGAACTATTCAACACTGGTCTGACCAATCGGAATCTACGATTCAAGATTGTTTTGATCACATGGACTGGGATATGTTCCCGGGTAGCCTCTGAGAATAATATAGACGTATACGCTGACTCGGTGAGTGGGTTTATAAGGAGTTTATAAAGTGTATAGGAGATGTCGTACCCACTGTGACTATTAAAACCTGCCCTAATCAGAAACCGTGGATAGATGGCAGCATTCGCGAAAAACTGAAACCATGAACCACTGCATTTAACCATGGCAAGGTGACGGGGAATATGGCAGAATACAAACAGAGTGGTCGTTCCCTCCGCAAGGCAATCAAACAGGCAAAACGTCAATATCAAGACAAAGTGGAGTTGCAATTCAACGGCTCAGACACGAGACGTATGTGGAAGGCGCAACAGCGTCACCTAAATTTGGCCTGTCAACTAAAACCCTCACAAACTTTTACAGATGCACAATTGAGAGCATCCTGTCGGGCTGTATCACTGCCTGGTACGGCAACTGCACCGCCCACAACCGCAGGGCTCTCCAGAGGGTGGTACGGTCTGCCCAACGCATCACCGGGGGCAAACTACCTGCCCTCCAGGACACCTACAGCACCTGATGTCACAGGAAGGCCAAAAAGATTATCAAGGACAACTACCACCCGAGCCACTGCCTGTTCACCCCGCTATCATCCAGAAGGCGAGGTCAGTACAAGTGCATCAAAGCTGGGACCGAGAGACTGAAAAACAGCTTCTATCTCAAGGCCATCAGACTGTTAAACAGCCATCACTGGCACAGAGAGGCTGCTGCCTACATACAGACTTGAAAATCACTGGCCACTTTAATAAATGGAACACTAGTAACTTGAATAATGCCACTTTAATAATGTTTACATATCTTGCATTACCCATCTCATATGTATATACTGTATTCTATACTATCTATTGCATCTTAGCCTATGCCACTCTGATAATGACATTGCTCATCCATATATTTATATATTCTTATTCCATTCCTTTACTTAGATTTGTGTGTATTAGGTTTTTGTTGTGAACTGTTAGATATTACTTGCTAGATATTGCTGCACTGTCGGAACTAGAAGCATAAGCATTTCGCTACACTCGCAATAACATCTGCTAACCATGTGTATGTGACCAATACATTTGATTTGATTTGATTTATAGAGTGCATATATGTCATCATTACAGACAGAGGGTTGACAGAGAATTGGCTACGTTTTTGTTAGGTAAGATGTCATTTTTTTCTCAGGAGTACAGATGTGTGTTTCTGGGACATGTAGTCACAGTGAAACCACTGAGAGAATATATTGTGAGAAATCTACAGGAAGCTGGAAGGTGCTGTACTTTATAATCAAAGATACTGTACGTGTGTGTGTGTGTGTGTGTGTCACTAACTGTCACGTCATTGAGGGATGCAACAAACATCAGAATGTTTTCCTAGAACACTCACACATTTAAGTCATTGACATTGGCATATATTTCACAACTCAAAAATGTACAAATGTATTACAGCTTGAATGCCAGTTTGTGTGCGTATGATTAACGCATACTCTGACTCACCAGATAAGTGGACTGTATTGTAGCCTAAGGGATGTAACTGTCTTTGTGTACCAGGCCACTCAGTCTGTGTTGGTGCAGGCCTGGAGGTATGGTACTCTATTGGCAGTAGACCTAAGCTAGATGTCTGTAGGACCTGTCTGGACAACCAGAACCTAACCCAGAGTTATTTCACAGTCACACCACTCACTTCTGATTCCTCTGTTTTGTCCACAGTATCACTCAAACACCTCTGCTAGTCTGTTGCCATGACTGTCCGTGACTGATCCCAAAATGGCTGCTGTTTTTCTTCTCACACGAACTGTTTATTGACCTATGGCTTGTTTTCTCATTGCTGAG
Source organism: Coregonus lavaretus (assembly GCF_964263955.1). NCBI lineage: Eukaryota > Metazoa > Chordata > Actinopteri > Salmoniformes > Salmonidae > Coregonus > Coregonus lavaretus. The sequence continues at coordinate 56,294,247 of NC_139993.1, read as the reverse complement.
AGAGAATGTGCTTTTTTTATTTCCTCTGTGCTGAACTGAGATACTCTCTCTCTCTCTCTCTCTCTCTCTCTCTCTCTCTCTCTCTCTCTCTCTCTCTCTCTCTCTCTCTCTCTCTCTCTCTCTCTCTCTCTCTACCCTCTCTCTCTCTGACTCGCTCTCCCTCTCTTTCTCTCTCTCTCGCTCTTTTTCTCTCTCCTTCTCTCTCCCCCCTCTCTCTCTCTCTCTCTCTCTCTCTCTCTCTCTCTCTCAATTCAATTCAATTCAATTTCAATTCAATTCAATTTCAATTCAATTTCAATTTAAGGGCTTTATTGGCATGGGAAACGTGTGTTAACATTGCCAAAGCAAGTGAAGTAGATAGTAAACAAAAGTGAAATAAACAATAAATATTAACAGTAAACATTACACTCAGAAGTTTCAAAAGAATAAAGACATTTCAAATGTCATATTATGTATATATACAGTGTTGTAACAATGTGCAAATAGTTAAAGTACAAATGGGAAAATAAATAAACATAAATATGGGTTGTATTTACAATGGTGTTTGTTCTTCACTGGTTGCCCTTTTCTTGTGGCAACAGGTCACAAATCTTGCAGCTGTGATGGCACACTGTGGTTTTTCACCCAGTAGATAAGGGAGTTTATCAAAATTGGGGTTGTTTTCGAATTCTTTGTGGATCGCTGTAATCTGAGGGAAATATGTGTCTCTAATATGGTCATACATTTGGCAGGAGGTTAGGAAGTGCAGCTCAGTTTCCACCTCATTTTGTGGGCAGTGTGCACATAGCCTGTCTTCTCTTGAGAGCCAGGTCTGCCTACGGCGGCCTTTCTCAATAGCAAGGCTATGCTCACTGAGTCTGTACATAGTCAAAGCTTTCCTTAAGTTTGGGTCAGTCACAGTGGTCAAGTATTCTGCCACTGTGTACTCTCTGTTTAGGGCCAAATAGCATTCTAGTTTGCTCTGTTTTTTTGTTTGTTCTTTCCAATGTGTCAAGTAATTCTCTTTTTGTTTTCTCATGATTTGGTTGGGTCTAGTTGTGTTGTTGTTGTTGTTGTCCTGGGGCTGTGTGGGGTCTGTTTGTGTTTGTGAACAGAGCCCCAGGACAAGCTTACTTAGGGGACTCTTCTCCAAGTTCATCTCTCTGTAGGTGATGGCTTTGTTATGGAAGGTTTGGGAATCGCTTCCTTTTAAGTGGTTATAGAATTTAACGGCTCTTTTCTGGATTTTGATAATTAGTGGGTATTGGCCTAATTCTGCTCTGCATGCATTATTTGGTGTTTTACGTTGTACACGGAGGATGTTTTTGCAGAATTCTGCATGCAGAGTCTCAATTTGGTGTTTGTCCCATTTTGTGAATTCTTGGTTGGTGAGCGGACCCCAGACCTCAGAACCATAAAGGGCAATGGGTTCTATAACTGATTCAAGTATTTTTAGCCAGATCCTAATTGGTATGTCAAATTTTATGTTCCTTTTGATGGCATAGAAGGCCCTTCTTGCCTTGTCTCTCAGATCGTTCACAGCTTTGTGGAAGTTACCTGTGGCGCTGATGTTTAGGCCGAGGTATGTATAGTTTTTTGTGTGCTCTAGGGCAACGGTGTCTAGATGGAATTTGTATTTGTGGTCCTGGCAACTGGACCTTTTTTGGAACACCATTATTTTTGTCTTACTGAGATTTACTGTCAGGGCCCAGGTCTGACAGAATCTGTGCAGAAGATCTAGGTGCTGCTGTAGGCCCTCCTTGGTTGGTGACAAAAGCACCAGATCGTCAGCAAACAGAAGACATTTGACTTCAGATTCTAGTAGGGTGAGGCCAACCACCCTCTCTCTCTCTCCCCTCTCTCTCTCTGACTCGCTCTCCCTCTCTTTCTCTCTCTCCCTCTTTTTCTCTCTCCTTCTCTCTCCCCTCTCTCTCGCTCTCTGACTCTCTCTCTCTCTGACTCTCTCTCTCTATATATATACAGCTGCGGAAATAATTAAGAGACCACTGCAAAATTATCAGTTTCTCTGGTTTTACTATTTATAGGTATGTTTTTGGGTAAAAATAACATTTTTGTTTTATTCTATAAACTACTGACAACATTTCTCCCAAATTCCAAATAAAGATATTGTCATTTAGAGCATTTATTTGCAGAAAATGACAACTGGTCAAAATAACAAAAAAGATGCAGTGTTGTCAGACCTCGATTAATGCAAAGAAAATAAGTTAATGTTCATTTTTAAACAACACAATAGTAATGTTTTAACTTAGGAAGAGTTCAGAAATCAATATTTGGTGGAATAACCCTGATTTTCAATCAGAGCTTTCATGTGTCTTTGCATGCTCTCCACCAGTCTTTCACATTGATGTTGGGTGACTTTATGCCACTCCTGGCGCAAAAATTCAAGCAGCTCGGCTTTGTTTGATGGCTTGTGACCATCCATCTTCCTCTTGATCACATTCCAGAAGTTTTCAATGGGGTTCAGGTCTGGAGATTGGGCTGGCCATGACAGGGTCTTGATCTGGTGGTCTTCCATCCACACGTTGATTGACCTGGCTGTGTGGCATGGCACATTGTCCTGCTGGAAAAACCAATCCTCAGAGTTGGGGAACAATGTCAGAGCAAAAGGAAGCAAGTTTTCTTCCAGGACAACCTTGTACGTGGCTTGATTCATGTGTCCTTCACAAAGACAAATCTGCCCGATTCCAGCCTTGCTGAAGCACCCCCAGATCATCACCGATCCTCCACCAAATTTCACAGTGGGTGCGAGACACTGTGGCTTGTAGGCCTCTCCAGGTCTCCGTCTAACCATTAGACGACCAGGTGTTGGGCAAAGCTGAAAATGTATGACCTTACTCCAGTCCTCTATGGTCCAATCCTTTTGCAAACCTCAGCCTGGCTCTTCTTTGCTTCTCATTGATGAAAGGCTTTTTTCTAGCTTTGCACGACTTCAGCCCTGCCCCTAGGAGCCTGTTTCGAACCATCCTCGCTGTGCTCTTCACCCCAGCTGCCGTTTGCCATTCTTTTTGTAGGTCACTTGATGTCATCCTACGGTTGTTGAGTGACATTCGAAAGAGTTGGCGGTCATCCCGGTCAGTAGAGAGTCGTTTTCGCACTCTGCCGGTCTGTAGCTTTGTTGTCCCCAATGTCTGCTGCTTGACCTTGTTCTTATGAACCGCCGTCTTTGAAATGTTAAGGATGGAAGCAACCTGACGCTCACTGTATCCCTCTGCCAGTAAAGCCAGAATTGAACCCTTCTTTTCCTCACTCAAAACTTTCCTTTTCAACTCTTTTGGCATGGTCAATAGTTATTTTTTGATTAATATTACTTTTGAGGTACTATTAGCACAGTTTTTGCCATCCTGCTGGTCCTATTGCAAGAGGATAGTGATGACCACAGCAGTGGTTTTTATACTTTTCCTCGTTAAATAAGATTTGGTTCATGTGATCACCTAATCAGTACCTAATTCAGTAGAATGAGGTGTGCCTGTGTTGGAATTCAACAGACACTGGAATGGAATGGCTGTCATACATGTAGAGATGCTGATTAAATTTTTTCCACAGCTGTATATATCTCTCTCTCCCGCACTCTCTCTTTTAGGTATGTGGGTACCAGGTCTGATGTCCTTGTCACCCTCAGAGTATTTTTTACATAAAAAAAAAAAATGTAGGGGTTAGATCAGCTTTAATATTGCAGATATATTGTGGCTTTCATCAATGTAATTGTCTGCATAATTTCCAATCCCCCATATATTATTTGAAAATATACAGTACCAGTCAAAAGTTTGGACACACCTACTCATTCAATGGTTTTTCTTAATTGTTTTAGTATTTTCTGCATTGTAGAATAATAGTGAAGACATCAAAACTATGAAATGATGATGGAATCATGTAGTAACCAAAAAAGTGTCAAACAAATCAAAATATATTTTAGATTTTCGATTCTTCAAAGTAGCCACCCTTTCTTTGTCTTGATGACAGCTTTGCACACTCTTGGAATTATCTCAACCAGCTTCACCTGGAATGCTTTTCCAACATTCTTGAAGGAGTTCCCACATATGCTGAGCACTTGTTGGCTGCTTTTCCTTCACTCTGCGGTCCAACTCATCCCAAACAATCTAAATTGTGTTGAGGTCGGGTGATTGTGGAGGCCAGGTCATCTGATGCAGCACTCCATCACTCTCCTTCTTGGTCAAATAGCCCTTACACAGCCTGGAGGTGTGTTGGGTCATTGTCCTGTTGAAAAACAAATTATAGTCCCACTAAGCCCAAACCAGATGGGATGGTGTATCGCTGCAGAATGCTGTGGTAGCCATGCTGGTTAAGTCTGCCTTGAATTCTAAATAAATTGTCAACAGTGTCACCAGCAAAGCACCCCCACACCATCACACTTCCTTCTCCATGCTTCATGGTGGGAACAACACATGCAGAGATCATCCGTTCACCTACTCTGCGTCTCACAAAGACACAGTGGTTGGAACCAAAAATCTTGGACTCATCAGACCAAAGGACAGATTTCCACCGGTCTAATGTCCATTGCTCGTGTTTCTTGGCCTAAGCAAGTCTCTTCTTATTATTGGTGTCCTTTAGTAGTGGTTGCTTTGCAGCAATTCACGCAGTCTCCTCTGAATAGTTGATGTTGAGGTGTGTCTGTGGCTTGAACTCTTTGAAGCATTTATTTGGGCTGCAATTTCTGAGATTGGTAACTCTGATGAATTTATCCTCTGCAGCAGAGGTAACTCTGGGTCTTCCTTTCCTGTGGCAGTCCTCATGAGAGCCAGTTTCATCATAGCGCTTGATGGTTTTTGCGACTGCACTTGAAGAAACGTTCAAAGTTCTTGAAATGTTCCGTATTGACTGATCTTCATGTCTTAAAGTAATGATGGACTATTGTTTCGCTTTGCTTATTTGAGCTGTTCTTGACATAATATGAACTTGGTTTTTCACCAAATATTCAGTATACAAACCCTACCTTGTCACAACACAACTGATTGGCTCAAACACATTAAGAAGGAAAGAAATTCCACAATTAACTTTAAACAAGGCACACCTGTTAATTGAAATGCATTCCAGGTGACTACCTCATGGAGCTGGTTGAGAGAATGCCAAGTGTGGGCAAAGCTGTCATCAAGGCAAAGGGTGGCTACTTTGAAGAATCTAAAATCTCAAATATATTTTGATTTGTTTAACACTTTTTTGGTTACTACATGATTCCATATGTGTTATCATTTGATGTCTTCACTGTTATTCTACAATGTAGAAAATTGTAAAAATAAAGAAAAACCCTTGAATGAGTAGGTGTGTCCAAACCTTCGGAAAGTATTCAGACCCCTTGACTTTTTCCAAATTTTTTACGTTACAGCCTTATTCTAAAATGGATTAAATAAAAAAAATCCTCAGCAATCTACACAGAATACCTCATAATGACAAAGCGAAAACAGTTTTTTTGAAATTTTTGCAAATGTATAAAAAAACAAAAACAGAAATACCTTATTTACATAAGTATTCAGACCCTTTGCTGTGAGACTCAACATTTAGCTCAGGTGCATTCTGTTTCCATTGATCATCCTTGAGATGTTTCTACAACTTGATTGGAGTCCGCCTGTGGTAAATTCAATTGATTGGACATGATTTGGAAAGACACACACCTGTCTATATAAGATCCCACAGTTGACAGTGCATGTCAGAGCAAAAACCAAGCCATGATGTCAAAGGAATTGTTCCGAGACAGGATTCTGTCGAGGCACAGATCTGGGGAAGGGTACCAAAACATTTCTGCAGCATTGAAGGTCCCCAAGAACACAGTGGCCACCATCATTCTTAAATAGAAGAAGTTTGGAACCACCAATACTCTTCCTAGAGCTGGCCACCCGGCCAAACTGAGCAGACGGGGGAGAAGGGCCTTGGTCAAGGAGGTGACCAAGGACCCGATGGTCACTCTGACAGAGCTCCAGAGTTCCTCTGTGGAGATGGGAGAACCTTCCAGAAGGACAACCATCTCTGCAGCACTCCACCAATCAGGCCTTTATGGTAGAGTGGCCAGACGGAAGCCATTCCTCAGTAAAAGGCACATGACAGCCCGCTTGGAGTTTGCCAAAAGGCACCTAAAGACTCTCAGACCATGAGAAACAAGATTCTCTGGTCTGATGAAACCAAGATTTAACTCTTTGGCCGGAATGCCAAGTGTCACGTCTGGAGGAAACCTGGCACTATCCCTACGGTGAAGCACGGTGGTGGCAGCATCATGCTGTGGGGATGTTTTTCAGAGGCAGGAACTGGGAGACTAGTCAGGATCGAGGCAAATATGAACAGAGGAAAGTACTGAGAGATCCTTGATGAAAACCTGCTCCAGAGCACTCAGGACCTCAGACTGGGTGAAGATTCAACCTTCCAACAGAACATGACCCTGAGCACACAGCCAAGATAACGCAGGAGTGGCTTCGGGACAGGTCTCTGAATGTCCTTGAGTGGCCCAGCCAGAGCCCGGACTTGAACCCGATCGAACGTCTCTGAAGAGACCTGAAAATAGCTGTGCAGCAACGCTCCCCATCCAACCTGACAGAGCTTGAGAGGATCTGCAGAGAATAATGAGAGAAACTCCCCAAATACAGGTGTGCCAAGCTTGTAGCGTCATACCCAAGAAGACTTGAGGCTATAATCGCTGCCAAAGGTGCTTCAACAGAGTAAAGGGTCTGAAACCTATGTAAATGTGATATATTTTTTAATTGTTTATTATACATTTGTACAAATGTTTAAAAATCTGTTTTTGCTTTGTCATTATGGGGTATTGTGTGTAGATTGATGTGGGGAAAAAATGATTTTATCAATTGTAGAAGAAGGCTGTAACCTAACAGACTGTGGAAGAAGTCAAGGGGTCTGAATACTTTCTGAAGGCAGCTATATGTATTTTTTTCATACATTTTCCTTTATTATTTTCCCCTAACCATACCATCCTTCCACTAACTGGAGTAAACTAATGGATAACAACTCTTAGGCTTCTACTTCCAGCTTATACATACTATATACATTTTAGGGCACAGTAGAGTTTTCAATAGTTATCTTTTGTTTGTTTTTAGTCCCATCCTTCAGCTCCACTCAACCCCTCCCTTCTATCTCTGAACACCATCCAGTTTTGATTTCTATTTTACATATATTTTACAACTGTGCTCTGATGTTTCACAAAAGTTCTGAACCTTTCTATTCTCATAGATTCTACATATTGTAAATTAAAGATAAACATTTTTGCTAAGAGTATTATTATATAATTGATCGATTGACTATGACTTTTGAAATCACCCAGTAGTGCTATCTGCAGCGTTAGCTCCAGGTAAATGTTGCAATTCCTCAGCCATACCTGAACCTGCGACCAAATACAAGCTACATATGGACAGTACCAAAACAAATGATCTAATGATTCTGTCTCTTCGCAGCGAAATCTGCAGAGCTGGGATGGTTGTATCCCCCATATTTATAACATGCTATTGGTTGCGCAACTTTTGTATAAAAATGTAAATAAAAAAACTCTACATTTTGAATCCAGTGTATCAGTTCATAAACCATGTGCCATGGAATCGGTACATCAGAAATCTCTTCCCAGCTATTTTGCAATCTACAGTGGGGAGAACAAGTATTTGATACACTGCCTATTTTGCAGGTTTTCCTACTTACAAAGCATGTAGAGGTCTGTAATTTGTATCATAGGTACACTTCAACTGTGAGAGACGGAATCTAAAACAAAAATCCAGAAAATCACATTGTATGATTTTTAAGTAATTAATTTGCATACATCAGAAAAGCAGAACTTAATATTTGGTACAGAAACCTTTGTTTGCAATTACAGAGATCATACGTTTCCTGTAGGTCTTGACCAGGTTTGCACACACTGCAGCAGGGATTTTGGCCCACTCCTCCATACAGACCTTCTCCAGATCCTTCAGGTTTCGGGGCTGTCGCTGGGCATTACAGACTTTCAGCTCCCTCCAAAGATTTTCTATTGGGTTCATGTCTGGAGACTGGCTAGGCCACTCCAGGACCTTGAGATGCTTCTTACGGAGCCACTCCTTAGTTGCCCTGGCTGTGTGTTTCGGGTCGTTGTCATGCTGGAAGACCCAGCCACGACCCATCTTCAATGCTCTTACTGAGGGAAGGAGGTTGTTGGCCAAGATCTCGCGATAAATGGCCCCATCCATCCTCCCCTCAATACGGTGCAGTCGTCCTGTCCCCTTTGCAGAAAAGCATCCCCAAAGAATGATGTTTCCACCTCCATGCTTCACGGTTGGGATGGTGTTCTTGGGGTTGTACTCATCCTTCTTCTTCCTCCAAACACGGCGAGTGGAGTTTAGACCAAAAAGCTATATTTCTGTCTCATCAGACCACATGACCTTCTCCCATTCCTCCTCTGGATCATCCAGATGGTAATTGGCAAACTTCAGACGGGCCTGGACATGCGCTGGCTTGAGCAGGGGGACCTTGCGTGCGCTGCAGGATTTTAATCCATGACGGGGTAGTCTGCTACTAATGGTTTTCTTCGAGACTGTGGTCCCAGTTCTCTTCAGGTCATTGACCAGGTCCTGCCGTGTAGTTCTGGGCTGATCCCTCACCTTCCTCATGATCATTGATGCCCCACGAGGTGAGATCTTGCATGGAGCCCCAGACCGAGGGTGATTGACCGTCATCTTGAACTTCTTCCATTTTCTAATAATTGCACCAACAGTTGTTGCCTTCTCACCAAGCTGCTTGCCTATTGTCCTGTAGCCCATCCCAGCCTTGTGCAGGTCTACAATTTTATCCCTGACGTCCTTACACAACTCTCTGGTCTTGGCCATTGTGGAGAGGTTGGAGTCTGTTTGATTGAGTGTGTGGACATGTGTCTTTTATACAGGTAACGAGTTCAAACAGGTGCAGTTAATACAGGTAATGAGTGGAGAACAGGGGGGCTTCTTAAAGAAAAACTAACAGGTCTGTGAGAGCCGGAATTCTTACTGGTTGGTAGGTGATCAAATACTTATGTCATGCAATAAAATGCAAATTAATTACATAAAAATCATACAATGTGAATTACAGACCTCTACATGCTTTGTAAGTAGGAAAACCTGCAAAATCGGCAGTGTATCAAATACTTGTTCTCCCCACTGTATATGGCACAGATGTAAATTATTTGTTCCTTTAATGAAACTGGTATACCCTCAGAGTTAGTTTCAGTGAAAGAATTCACACACACACACACCTCACTGTGTTTGCGTAGATCTTCTGCAGAGCTCAGATTATGTAAGTCACCCTAGATAACCTTCTGTGTACTTGAGAACTAGCAAACATTTTTCTCTAAGTTCAAATTGATGAGTGATTTCAAAATACATTTTAGTTTGCATGTAGCTACAGTAATGTGTGTTTTATTTGTTATAAACATACTGTAAGTAAAAGTGGTATATCTCTTTGTAGACTGGCAGCCATCTAGTTCAATTCAGTGCAAGGCCCATTTCATACTTCACTGGTGATCCACACTACCCACCTCTCTGAATGTATGGCACTACTATGTCATGCCAGTCCTGGTCAGTCTTGGCCACCACACAAGCCATGCTGCAACTATGAGACAATGTTGTGACAATGTTGTACTAACATCCCATTACTTCCAGTCATCGTCCTCCCGAGTCTCAACCAAACCCAGGCTGCCAAGGCAACCACCCAGCCTGTCCAAACATTGCCATCTCCATGATGCGTCACGCCTCAAGAAATCCCCTGGAAACATGACCAGTGGTAGTTAGTGGAACTGTTATGTGTGCATCAGAAAGCCACAGAGCTGACCTCTGTTGTCCCTGTGTGTTTATCCGCCCCGCTCTGCTCTGACCGCCCAGTGCCAATAACACTACCTCCCTCTTCTGCCCATGTAGACAGTAGACTCCCCTGGATACGCTCACAAGTACACATCTCACTCCTAGTGTGTGTGTGTGCGTGTTTGTGTGTTCAAGTGTGTGTTCGAGTGTGTGTGTGTGTTCGCGTGTGTTTGTGTGTGTGTGTTCGCGTGTGCGTGTGTGTGTGTTTGAGTGTTTGTGTGTGTGTGTGTTCGCATGTGTGTGTGTACATGCCTGTACGTTCAAGCATGCATGTGTGTGTGCATATGTACAGTATGTGTATGTGACAGCCTGATCAGTGTGTCTCTGACTGACTCCAGTAGTGTTTACTCTGAACTAAGGTGTGAAATATCACGGCTTCCTTCTAAACCCCAGCTCCGCCCCTCTGCCCTGCCAACCCAAGGCCTCCATCTTTGAAATAATATTTTTCTGCTCGACTTGGTATCCAATGAGAGCGTTACTCGTTTTGTGTGTGTGTGCGCGCTTGCGTACTGCATTGGCCAAAGCAAGCAACCATTCTGTACATTCAGCACATCATGACAATTTAGATAATGTTTCTGTTACTATCAAATATTTCATATCACTTTCATCTATCTTCCTTTTGTCCTCATATGGAAGTTATCTGAATATCTTCTGAATCAAACTATTATTTATGATTTAATACTTCACATACTTCAGAAACTGTTTTAGGGTGCAGGAACGTTTTCAAACTTTCTGGTTAGTGATGGTGATGGAGGGAGCGCATTGTGCAGCCAAATGATATCTGAATTGAGTTTTATCGATAAACAACGCAAGTCCATTTGTTATGACATTAAAGCACTGGCACCCCCTGTACGTGTCCACCTGAGATCTCAGAATATTGCGTAACTTACCTTTAAACCATATCTCCTCTCTAGGAATTTGTTTTTGTCTTTTTAACGGGTGATTGATGACTTTCATGGTTTGGAACTGAGCGTTTGTTCGCTTGCCTCGTCTTGGTTGTGCCAAGGACATCCAGCCCGTGTAGATAGAAAACACCTGTCTTCTGTCTCACTTCGCCAATCTTTTGTGTCTGTGCGTGTGCGTGTGCGTGTGTGTGTGTGTGTGTGTGTGTGTGCGCGTGTGTGTGCGTGCGTGTGTGTGTGTGCGTGTGTGTGTGTGTGTAGGAAATATATTGTGTAACAAGGGGGCTCTTTAACTCATCATGTCCATCACATTGAATAGGATTCCTAAACAATTCTACCTGATCAGGATAGATGCACCAGGAGACACAACAGTGTTTTTCCAATTGTTATATATTTTTTTACGATTTAAAAAAATAACAACCATATATAAACAAAAGACAATAAACATATTAGCCCTCTGTGTACATTTAAGGGCCATGCTTGCTGCTTTGTTCCGAGCCAACTATAATTTGCCTATATCCTTTTTTGACGCACTTGACCATATAACTGGTTAGTAGTCCAGGAGTGATAAAAACAGGGCCTGTAGTTCTTAAAAGTCCTCTGTATTATTTACAAAAGGAGAAGGTTTCCAGGCAAGGAGTGTGTGAGACTGTGAAAACTTTATGGGTCCTTGTGGTACTCACCTTCAAAGCTTCTCTGGAAGAATGACCTCACTTTGGTTCGACACACACACAGGCACACACAGGCGTGCACACTGACACACACATACACACACACACACACACACACACACACACACACAGTGAACCTATATGACCATGAGGCCATATGCAGAGGATTGTAATACTTAGACTGTAATAGACTAATATTGCGTTCCATAACTCTTACTGACATTAAGTCTGTGCTGTCAAGCTGCTCAGAGCACACACACAGGGTTGTCTTATGCTGTCATGATTGTTCCAATGCATCTAAACTTCAAACACAAACACATCTCTTACACTTTTCATCAATTGAAATACTTTTAGATTTTTTGTTGCCGACGCAAACTGTGTCCTTAATCTACTATCCAGAAAAACACAGTTGTCATCATAAAATATAACAAAACAACATGTGTTTTCATGCTTCATAACTCCCCTCCAGTTATTCATAAAACTCCATGTCAGATTTTGGTGTGTGCCCTGCCCTAGAGCAGGTTCTGAAAGCTGGAAGCATGCACCCAGTAAGTATTTGAGTTATGCCATTGACGTCAGCACAGTCATAAAGTGGAAGGCTGCCTTTCCCCTCAAGTATTCCCCTGCCAGCAGCAACCCCGCTCAGCCTTATGGTTCAGTCTTATGGTTCAGCCTTATGGTTCAGGCTTATGGTTCAGCCTTATGGTTCAGTCTTATGGTTCAGCCTTATGGTTCAGCCTTATGGTTCAGTCTTATGGTTCAGTCTCATGGTTCAGTCTTATGGTTCAGTCTTATGGTTCAGTCTTATGGTTCAGCCTTATGATTCAGCCTTATAGTTCAGCCTTATGGTTCAGTCTTATGGTTCAGTGTTATGGTTCAGCCTTATGGTTCAGTGTTATGGTTCAGCATTATGGTTCAGTATTATGGTTCAGTCTTATGGTTCAGTGTTATGGTTCAGTCTTATGGTTCGGCCTTATGGTTCTGCCTTATGGTTCAGCCCAGTGCAGATGCATTCAAACCCTCACTGTCAGCCACACAGACAAGCGCTTTTGTTTTGGGTATTTGGGAAATACATTTGAGCCGCCCTCTTTTGTGAAGCATTAGAAGAAACAATATATTGCTTTTCAGATGTTTGTCAATGGTGCAATAAGAATGCTTGGCAAGGTTTAGAATTTCAGTTCCTCCCCTCTTTACAACAAAAACAAATCAGGAAGAAAAGGCTCTAATGTAGCTTTATTAAGACTATATGTTTCTCTGTAATGTTAACCAAACAAGGTGGTAGGCAAACTTGTAGGCATGCTTTTCCTCTGAATTTAATGATAACTTCTGGCCATGTTTTATTTGTTTTGGTTGTTACAGTATTTCAACTTTATTTAATCAGGAAGTCCAATTGACATAATGAATGCCTTTATGAAGGGAGACCTAACAGAGAAGGCAGCTTGGGAATGATTTAAACCAAACTCAACGTTAAACATATTTAACTGTTAAACTGATCAAGTCCTTATTGGATCAGGAGAAGTTCTAAATGTGCATGCATTCTTTGAGTGTCCTCAAGTGCCCAGCAGGACGAACACACACACACACACACAGAAACACACACGCACACACACATAGAGATGACCCCTTGCTGAGGCATGTTGGTGGAGGTCAGCTGGGTATGAGGTGATATGGTCGTCAGATGTCCACAGAGAAACTGATCCACCACTGCACGCAAACGCTTCGTCGCAGATCTATAAAGGCTTCCAAACATCCTTCTCACCTTCTCCTCACCCCTCCCCTCATCCCTCACCCCTCTCCTCACCCCTAACCCCTCTCCTCACCCCTCACCCCTCTCCTCACCCCTCACCCCTCACCCCTAACCCCTCTCCTCATCCCTCACCCCTTTCCTCACCCCTAACCCTAACCCCTCTCCTCACCCCTAACCCCTCTCCTCACCATTCACCCCTAACCCTTCTCCTCACCCCACTCATCATAGCTACGCCCTGCTGGCTTCAAAGGACAACTAACTGAGACTAGGTTTAACCGTTAAGGCTTAGTTCAGCACTGGACTGTGGAGTTTGACTAGAGACACACTATCAACGTCTAGCGATCAGACCAATGTCTGACTGACTGATATTTATTGTGTTACTAGAGTGTAGGGTCATCTTTGGAGTCATCAGACAGTCATCCAACATGAGTCCTACTGGTCTAGCTGATAACTAAACAGATGACCCAGCCAGATGTCAGGCGTCAGTGTGTAGTGGTAGAGCTAGTAGACAACGTACTTTACTCGTAAATAACAAATGAACATAAACTCCACGCAGGGAGACAATCCCGCTCACCAGTCGATAACACCAAACATAGAACAAACACGCACACAACACAGTGGGAGCCAGAGGGTTAAATAGGAAACAAATCATAGACATAATGGGAACCAGGTGTGTACAATGAAGACAAAACAAGTAGCACACAGAAACATAGTTCGGTGGCAGCTAGTACTCCGGTTACGACGAACGCCGAAGCCGGCCCGAGCAAGGAGGAGGAGCAGCCTCGGCTGAATCCGTGACAGTACCCCCCCCTTGACGCCGACACCGGCCAGGAGGATGCGGCGCAGGGCGAGTCGGATGACGACGGTGGAAATCCCTCAACATGGAGGGATTGAAGATGTCCCTCCTAGGGACCCAGCACCGTTCCTCCAGACCGTACCCCTCCCACTCCATGAGATACTGCAGGCCCCCCACCCAACGCCTCGAATCCAGGATGGAACGGACCGAGTACGCCGGTGCCCCCTCGATGTCCAGTGGGGGCGGAAGAACCTCCCGTATCTCAGACTCCTGGAGTGGACCAGCTACCACCGGCCTGAGGAGAGACACATGGAACGAGGGGTTAATATGATACTCAGGAGGAAGCTGTAACCTATAACAAACCTCGTTCAATCTCCTCAGGACTTTAAATGGCCCCACAAACTGCCGAACCAGCTTCCGGCAGGGCAGGCGAAGGGGCAGGTTTCGGGTCGAGAGCCAGACCCGGTCCCCCGGTGCATACACCGGGGCCTCACTGCGGTGGCGGTCGGTGCTCGCCTTTTGTCGCCTGATGGCCCGTTGCAGGTGTACATGGGCAGCGTTCCAGGTCTCCTCCGAGCGCCGAAACCATTCATCCACCGCAGGTGCCTCGATCTGGCTCTGATGCCAAGGTGCCAGAACCGGCGTATAACCTAATACACACTGAAATGGAAATAGGAGGTTAGTGTAGGAGTGGCGGAGGGAGTTTTGGGCCATCTCTGCCCAGGGGATGAAAACCGACCACTCCCCCGGTCGGTCCTGGCAATAGGACCGCAGAAACCTACCCACATCCTGGTTTACTATTTCCACCTGCCCATTACTCTCGGGGTGAAACCCTGAGGTCAGGCTGAGATCCCCAGACGTTCCATGAACGCCCTCCAGACCCTTGAGGTGAACTGGGGACCCCGATCAACAAACGAACAATATCCTCAGGTACCCCGTAGTACCGGAAGACGTGTGTAAATAGGGACTCCGCAGTCTGTAGGGCTGTAGGGAGACCGGGCAGAGGAATGAGACGGCAGGACTTAGAAAACCGATCCACAACGACCAGGATCGTGGTTTTTCCCTTGTGACGGGGGAAGGTCCGTCAATAGGTGGGACCACGGCCGTTGTGGAACGGGGAGGGGTTGTAATTTCCCTCTGGGCAGGTGTCTAGGTGCCTTACACTGGGCGCACACCGAGCAGGAGGAAACATAAACCCTCACGTCCTTAGCTAAAGTGGGCCACCAGTACTTCCCACTAAGACAGTGCACTGTCCGACCGATGCCAGGATGACCAGAGGAGGGTGACGTGTGAGCCCAATAGATCAATCGATCGTGGACATCTAACGGCACGTACATACGACCCTCTGGACACTGGGGGGGGAGTGGGCTCTGTACGTAACGCCCGCTCGATGTCCGCGTCAACCTCCCACACCACCGGTGCCACCAGACACGAAGCCGGAAGTATGGGAGTGGGCTCCATAGACCTCTCCTCTGTGTCATACAGTCGGGACAGAGCGTCTGCCTTAGCGTTCTGGGAACCTGGTCTGAAAGAAATGGTGAACACAAAACGGGTGAAAAACATGGCCCACCTTGCTTGGCGAGGGTTCAGTCTCCTCGCCGCCCGGATTTACTCCAGATTGCGGTGGTCAGTCAAAATGAGGGAAGGGTGTTTAGCCCCCTCAAGCCAATGCCTCCACGCTTTCAGAGCCTTAACCCCAGTTAGCAGCTCCCGGTCCCCCACATAATAGTTGCGCTCCGCCGGGTTGAGCTTCTTCGAAAAGAAAGCACAGGGGCGGAGCTTTGGTGGCGTACCCGAGCGCTGAGACAGTACAGCTCCTATCCCAGCCTCGGATGTGTCCACCTCTACTGTGAATGCCAAGGAGGGATCCGGATGAGCCAGCACTGGAGCCGAGGTAAACAGATCCTTCAGGTGACCAAAAGCCCTGTCCGCCTCAGCTGACCACTGCAGTCGCACCAGTCCCCCCTTCAGCAAGGAGGTAATGGGAGCCGCTACCTGACCAAAGCCCCGGATAAACCTCCGGTAGTAGTTGGCAAACCTTATGAATCGCTGCACCTCCTTAACCGTCGTTGGAGTCGGCCAATTACGCACGGCCGAAATGCGGTCAATCTCCATCTCCACCCCTGACGCGGACAGGTGGTGCCCTAGGAAGGACTTTTGAAAGAACAGACATTTCTCCACCTTGACGTACAGGTCATGTTCCAACAGTCGACCAAGCACCTTGCGCACCAGGGACACATGCTCGGCTCATGTAGTGGAGTATCTGAGAATGTCATCTATATACACCACTACACCCTGTCCGTGCAGGTCCCTGAAAATCTCATCAACAAAGGATTGGAAGACTGATAGAGCATTCATCAACCCATACGGCATGACGAGGTACTCATAGTGCCCAGATATGGTACTAAATGCCGTCTTCCACTCATCTCCCTCCCGGATACGCACCAGGTTGTACGCGCTCCTGAGATCCAATTTAGTGAAGAAGCGTGCCCCGTGCAATGACTCCGTCATACTAGCAATGAGAGGTAGTGGATAACTGTACTTAACAGTGATCTGATTGAGACCACGGTAGTCAATGCACGGGCGTAAACCTCCATCCTTCTTCTTCACAAAAAAGAAACTTGAGGAGACAGGTGAAGTGGAAGGCCGAATGTATCCCTGTCCCAGAGATTCGGAGACATATATTTCCATAGCAGCCGTTTCTTCCTGTGACAGAGGATACACGTGACTCCGGGGAAGTGCAGCGCCTACCTGGAGATTTATCGCACAATCCCCCTGTCGATGGGGTGGTAATTGAGTCACCTTCTTCTTACAGAAGGCGAGAGCCAAATCGGCATTTTCGGGGGGAATGTGCATCGTGGAGACCTGGTTTAGACTTTCCAATGTAGTTGCACCTATGGAAACACCTACACACCTCCCCGAGCACTGACGTGAACATCCCTTGAGAGCCCTCTGTTGCCATGAAATCGTGGGGTCATGAGAGGTTAACCAGGGAAGCCCCAACACCACAGGATACGCAGGAGAATCAATCAGAAAGAGACTAATCCTCTCCTCATGACCCCCCTGCGTTTTCATCCAGAGTGGAGCTGTGACCTCCCTAATCAAGCCTGACCCTAAAGGGTGACTATCTAAGGCATGTACAGGGAAGGGCACATCAACAGGAGCAATAGGAATCCCTAAACTATGGGAAAACTTACGATCAATAAAATTCCCAGCTGCGCCTGAATCTACGAGCGCCTTATGCTGGGAATGCGGGGAAAACTCCGGAAATTCGATGTCAATACACATGTGCGCAACAGGGAGCTCTGGGTGAGTCGGGTGCCTACTCACCTGAGACGGTCCACCAGTGCTCTGCCTGCTGCCTCCACTCCCTGAGGACCCTCCCCAGCACCGACCAGCAGTGTGTCCTCTGCGGCCACAGTTGGTGCAGGAGACGGCCCCCCTACCGGTCTCCCTGAGAGCAGCACCTCCGAGCTCCATCGGTGTAGGGTCGGAGGTGCTGGGGGATGGAATGGACGGACCCTGATCCGGACGTCCGCGGGTCGCCAACAGGTTATCCAGCCTTATCGACATATCCACCAGCTGGTCCAGATTAAGGGTGGTGTCCCTGCAGGCCAGCTCCCGACGAACGACCTCCCGTAGGCTGCATCGGTAGTGGTCAATCAGGGCCCTCTCATTCCATCCCGTGCTGGCAGCCACGGTCCTGAAGTCCAGTGTGAAGTCCTGTGCGCTCCTCTTCCCCTGTCTGAGGTGGAACAGACGTTCCCCCGCCGCTCTCCCCTCCGGTGGATGATCGAATACCGCCCGGAAGCGGCGGGTGAAGTCTTCATAGCGCACTGACGCCGCGTCTATTCCTCTCCACTCGGCGTTGGCCCACTCGAGCGCTCTCCCCGACAGACAGGAGATGAGGGCGGACAAGCTCTCGTATCCCGAGGGAGCCGGGTGGATGGTAGCCAGATAGAGCTCTACCTGGAGCAGAAAACCCTGGCACCCGGCAGCTGTACCATCGTATGCCCTCGGGAGCGAGAGCCGAATCCCACTGGACCCAGGTGACGAAGGGGTGGACAGCGGTGAGGGTGGTTGTGTAATTGGGGAGGTGTAGGAAAAACCCCTCTCTCCCATCGCTCCATGGTGTTCAACATGCGCTCCATTGCTGTACCGAGAGTCTGTGTCATGGTCGCCTGCTGTTGGACGCGTTCCTCCACTGATCCGGAAGGAATTAATGTACCTGCTGACTCCATTTGAGGTGCATGTTTCTGTCAGGCGTCAGTGTGTAGCGGTAGGACGGAGTCAGGTGCAGGACACAGAGCAAGTAGACAATGTACTTTACACGTAAATAACAAATTAACATAAACTCCACGCAGGGAGGACAATCCCGCTCACCAGTCGATAACACCAAACATAGAACAAACACGCACACAACACAGTGGGAGCCAGAGGGTTAAATAGGAAACAAATCATAGACATAATGGGAACCAGGTGTGTACAATGAAGACAAAACAAGTAGCTCACAGAAACATAGATCGGTGGCAGCTAGTACTCCAGTGACGACGAACGCCGAAGCCTGCCCGAGCAAGGAGGAAGAGCAACCTTGGCTGAATCCGTAACACCAGATGACCCCTTCTGTGACATAATCATCTTTACTATCACAGAGGAGAGGAAACCCCCAGGGCCCAGATTCACAAAACCTTCTTAACTGCCATTTTTTCCTTAACTATAGACTTAAGCAAGCAAGCAAGTTTATTTATATAGCACAATTCAGACATCGAAGCAATGCAATGTGCTTTACAAAGATGTTTATCAAAAATAATGAAAACATCATAATAATAAAAATACATTAAAAAAAGAAGAAAGTTAAGAAAAGTTGCTATTCCTCAAAAAGGATATTTCTTATGTTTCTCCGTTAGCAAAAAGTTACGAAGAAATTAGATTCTTGAAAATAAAGTTCTTAAACTCAGGGCAGTGAGAGTTAAAGCTAATGAAAGCAATTTAACATGTTTAATTCACTCACAAACTTATTTTAAACCCAAGAACATGTTTTACATGTAATCTCAGTAAGAAATATGCTAACATGATTGCCATTGCTAGCTAGATAGCTAGCTAAAACTGTTGCCTAGCAACAAACATCTTTGATATTTGAAAATCATTCAATCTTAAGATATTGTTGAGGAATTGCACATACGAACTATCCTATGAACTTATTTTTTTATAGTTTTTGCGTAAGAAGTGTTTTGTGAATCTGGGCCCGGGTCCCCTCTGGCCCAATGACAGTGATACTAGCCTAACAGAATGTAGGATTTGGGAAAAACAACAACAACAGTAACTAAAAATTGGTGGAAGTGTGGTTGTTTGGGTTATGAATCTTTGTGATCCGTGTTAATATGGTGATTTGGAGTGCAAACTCCAGTCACGTCTCACCAGTCACAGTGGGTCCTATTGACGTCTCCAACAGTCTTTCTCTCAGTGTGGGAGTTCACGTCAGGTGAACAGAGAAAGCTTGGTCTGTGTGTGTGGGTGTGTGTGTGTGGGTGTGTGTAATCACCTAACACAGATGCCTGTGCCCCCAGTAAATGATGTCAGCATTGTCTTAGTGCGGTGAGCATTCACTCTGAAAACCCTCACACGTGCGCCAAACTCTGTCTGTCTCTCCCAGGGTCTCTCTGATTGGTCCACCTCTGGGTGAGTGAGCATGTAAAGAATGGGGACTCCAATCGGCCAATCAATCTACAGGGAGGAGCCAGAGAGAGAGAGAGGGGAGGGGTTGTGAAGCATGGTGGGGGTGATTTGCTTGATTTGATTACCGAGTTGCATGACTTTGTGGTTTGTTGCCTGAAACCGCCAATTTACAGTGTTCTCTGCTGTTTTCCCGCTATTGGTCGTTCCATGTCCGAGGTGTTCCCTAGTAAATCCGTCCGGCCTGTTTACAGAAATGTCTGGCGGGCTGCGGCGGTCGAGGGTGAGAAGGACAGGGAGAGCAGTGTTGGAGGGCTAGAGACTAACGTACAGAGGCAGGGAGCGTGGAGCGTGGAGTCTCAAACACACAGGCATACATACACACAGATACGTATGTGCATGCACGCATACAGATACACTCATTTGCGCTTGCACACACACACTCAAACACACACACGCACACACACAGAGTCTGTGTTTGAATCAGTCAATGCACTACTGTGAACTGCCGTATTTACTATCAGAACTTCTAGGACTATAATTACACTGAACTAAAATATAAACGCAACATGTAAAGTGATGGTCCCATGTTTCATGAGCTTAAATAAAATATCCCAGAAATGTTCCATACGGACAAAAAGCTTATTTCTCTAAAATGTTGTGCACAAATTTGTTTACATCCCTGTTAGTTAGCGTTTCTCCTTTGCCAAGATAATCCATCCACCTGACAGGTGTGGCATATCAAGAAGTTGATTAAACAGCATGATCATTACACAGGTGCACCATATGCTGGGGAAAATAAAAGGCCACTCTAAAATGTGCAGTTTTACCACATAACACAATGCCACAGATGTCTCAAGTTTTGAGGGAGTGTTCAATTGGCATGCTGACTGCAGGAATGTCCACCAGAGCTGTTGCCAGAGAATTGAATGTTAATTTCTCTAACATAAGCCGCTTCCAACGTCGTTTTAGAGAATTTGGCAGTACGTCCAACTGGCCTCACAACCACAGACCACTTGTAACCATGCCAGCCCAGGACCTCCACATCCGGCTTCTTCACCTGCGGGATCGTCTGAGACCAGCCACCCAATCAGCTGTTGAAACTGTGGGTTTGCACAACTGAATAATTTCTGCACAAACTGTCAGAAACCGTCTCAGAGAAGCTCATCTGTGTGCTCGTCGTCCTCACCAGGGTCTTGACCTGACTGCAGTTCGGCATCGAAACCGACTTGAGTGGGCAAATGCTCATCTTCGATGGCCACTGGTACGCTGGAAAAGTGTGCTCATCACGGATTAATCCCGTACAGGGTAGATGGCAGACTGCGTGTATGGCGTCATGTGGGCGAGCGGTTTGCTCGCCCCATGGTGGCTGTGGGGTTATGTTATGGGCAGGCATAAGCTACAGACAACTAACAGAATTGCATTTAATCTATGGCAATTTTAATGGACAGAGATACCGTGACAAGATCTTGAGGTCCATTGTCATGCCATTCATCCGCCACCATCACCTCATGTTTCAGCATTATAATGCACGTCCCCATGTCACAAGGATCTGTACACAATTGCTGGAAGCTGTAAATATCCCAGTTCTTCCACCTCCTTGCATACTCACCAGACATGTCACCCATTGAGCATGTTTGGGATGATCTGGATCGACTTGTACGACAGTGTGTTCCAGTTCCCGACATTGAAGAGGAGTGGGACAACATTCCACAGGCCACAATCAACAGCCTGATCAACTCTATGCGAAGGAGATGTGTCGCGCTGCATGAGGCAAATGGTGCAAATGGTGGTCACACCAGACACTGACTGGATTCTGTGAAATTCATTGATTAAGGCCTAATAAATGTATTTCAATTGACTGAATTCCTTATATGAACTGTAACTCAGTAAAATCTTTGAAATTGTTCCATGTTGCGTTTATATTTTTGTTCAGTGTATGTATGGCCCTGTTAGGCTAATATCATATGGGCAGAATGTGCTGTAATTCAATTCTTCCAAACATTCAATTTGTCAACAAGTGTTCCTACAATTGAAATGTAACATTTCAGCCATTTAGGACAATTTGTTCTAATAGCAATGAGATTAAGAAACTGATTTAACTAAATCCAGCCGTGAGGACATACTATTCACGATGACACACACACACACACACACACACAATGTCCTCTCCCTCAGCAGAGCTCTTCATGATTTTATGCACTAAGTCATAACTCATCATCTGATTGATAAATACAATGAACCTGTCACCCTCTCTCAACGGTCCCTGGTCAAAAGTAGTGCACTATATAGGGATTAGGGTGCCATTTGGAACATAACCAGAGAGAAGCCAGGCTTCCAGTCACTCACAAGAGTTACTCAACACCTCAAGGTCCTAAAGACTAGCTCTGTTTTTTTATGGTTGTTATACATGAAACAGATCAGATCACAGCTGTGTATCAACCTACGTCACTGTTTGTGTGGGTATTTGATGTGGGTTTTTGATGTGGGTATTTAGCACTTCAGATTAATTGTAAACATAGTACACCCTTATTTGCACATGACTTGGTGCTGCCGAGAAAGTGCTGTTGCAGTGCTGATAAGAAATAGTTCCTCAGAGTAGAGTTATAATCTCTCTGGTGGGAATAGAGAGATGAGAGAGTGATAAAGTAGAGAGAGAGAGAGAGAGAGAGAGAGAGAGAGAGAGAGAGAGAGAGAGATAAAGTAGAGAGAGAGAGAGAGAGAGAGAGAGAGAGAGAGAGAGCAAAAGTGTGTGTGTGTGTGTGTGTGTGTAAGAGAGAGAGGCCTTAGAGGACCAGTGGCCTGTACCTGTCTCTCTCCAGGGACTACTGGGAGTTTCTGACTGGTGGACAACAACATCTGTCCTGTGTGATCTAGCCGGTTGTCAGTGACTTGACTGTCAGTAGTTTTAATGGTTAATGGTGAAACTGAGCCCCCTCGTCTCCCATCCTCTACAGGAAACTAAGTAGGTCTCTGAGGAGTCGCCTCCATCTCCTCTAACTGAAGCTAATTGTATAGATTTTTTTTCTATTGATAATGTAAAATTAACAGCCATACAGAAAGACTCATGTGAAGGTGAAATTACAGAGGAGGAACTTCTGGATGCAATTAAAGACTTTAAGTCCGGGAAAACTCCAGGGTTGGATGACATACCAGTCGAGGTATACAAACCTTTTTTGATATACTAAGAGGTGTCACACCCTGGCCTTGAGAGCCCGGTTTTCTTTAGTTGGTTTGGTCAGGGTGTGAATTTCTATGTGTAAGATCTAGATATTGTAGATCTATGTTGGCCGGGTGTGGTTCCCAATCAGAGGCAGCTGTCGATCGTTGTCTCTGATTGGGGATCATACTTAGGCAGCCATGTTGCCTACCTATGTTGTGGGATCTTGTTTCTGTGTGTTTGGCTTGTTTGATGTTAGCCTTTAGAACTTCACGTTACGTTGCTTTTGTTGTTTTGTTCTGTGTTTATTTAATAAACGAACATGTGCGCATACCACGCTGCACCTTGGTCCAATCCTGTACTCAACGAACGTGACAAGAGGACCGTTATTAGCATGTTTTAACCACTCCTATGTAAATGGTAGATTATCATACACTCAAGAAGAAGGTCTGATTTCATTATTACTGAAACAGGATACAAGTGGAAAATATAAAGATCCAGTCCATTAAAAAAATTGGAGGCCCCTTACACTTCAGTGTTGTGATGCAAAAATTCTAGAAAAATGTATAGCGCATAGAATTAAAAAGGTATTGTCGGACATTATTCATTCTAATCAGAAAGGTTTTTTACATGGAAGAAACATTGGAGATAATATAAGGCAAGTACTGGAAACAATAGAACACTATGGAAAATCTGGGAAACCAGGCCTGCTATTCATAGCAGACTTCGAAATGGCATTTGATAAATTACGACTGGGGTTTATATATAAATGCCTGGAGCATTTCAATTTTGGAGAATCTCTTATAAAATGGGTTATTTAGCAGATGCTCTTATCCAGAGCGACTTACAGGAGCAATTAGGGTTAAGTGCCTTGCTCAAGGGCACATCGACAGATTTTTCACCTAGTCGGCTCGGGGATTATATCCAGCGACCTTTCGGTTACTGGCACAACGCTCTTAACCACTAAGCTACCTGCCGCCCTACCTACCTGTTAGTAACCATAGGTGTAAAATAGTAAATAATGGCTATTTCTCCGAAAATGTTAAACTGTCAAGAGGAGTGAAACAAGGTTGTCCACTATCGGCATATCTATTTATTATGGCCATCGAGATGTTAGCTATTAAAATCAGATCCAACAATAATATCAAGGGATTAGAAATCCAGGGCTTAAAAGCAAAGGTGTCATTGTACGCTGATGATTCATGTTTTCTTTTAAATCCACAACTAGAATCCCTCCACAGCCTCATAGAGGATCTAAATGCATTTTCTAACCTTCATGGATTACAACCAAATTATGACAAATGTTATATATTATGTATTGGATTACTAAAAAATACAATTTTTACATTACCATGTAGTTTACCAATAAAATGGTCTGATGGTGATGTGGATATACTCGGAATACATATCCCAAAGGAAATAAATTATCTCACTTCAAGACATTTTAATAGAAAGTTAGCAAAAATAGATAAGATCTTGCTACCATGGAAAGGTAAATACCTGTCAATTTGTGGAAAAATCACCCTGATTAACTCTTTAGTATTATCCCAGTTTACCTATTTGCTTATGGTCTTGCCTACGCCTAGCGAACAGTTTTTTAAATTATATGAGAAAAAAAAAATCAATTTTATTTGGAACGGCAAGCCAGAAATTTTTTTACGGGCCTATTTATATCATGAATATGAATTCGGAGGACAGAAATTATTAAATATTAAAGCATTAGACCTATCATTAAAAGCTTCAGTCATACAAAAGTTATACTTAAATCCGAACTGGTTCTCTAGCAAATTAGTAAGATTGTCTCACCCAATGTTCAAGAATGGCCTTTTTCCCTTTATTCAGATTACAACCTCTCACTTTCAGTTATTTGAAAAGGAAATCATTTCCCAAATATCACTATTTCTAAAACAAGCCATAGAAAGTTGGTTGCAATTTCAGTTTAATCCTCCAGAAATGACAGAACAAATAATGCAACAAATATTGTGGTTAAACTCAAATATACCAATTGACAAAAAAACTATTTTTTTTGACAAAATGTTTTAAAATGGTATAATCTTCGTAAATGATATCATCGGTAGGACTGGTGGAGTTATGTCGCACATGCAGCTAACAAAAAACATATGGAAATGTCTGCTCTACCCAAAAAAAATGGAAGGGGAAAGTGGAAGGGGGAGAAAGTAAGGAACTTGTCTGTCGGCCTTGCATTAAAGAACATAATTGGTTAAAGAAAACTGTGATAAATAAAAAAGTATACCAGTTTAATTTAAGGACCAAAGGATTGACAGCCGTCCCATATAGATTGCAAAATAGTTGGGAAGAGATTTTTGACGTACCGATCCCATGGCATAGTGTTTATGAACTGATATGCAAAACGACACCAGATTCAAAACTTAGAATCTTTCAATTTAAATTGTTATATAAAATTATTGCTACCAATATAATGTTATTTATATGGGGGATACAATCTTCCCAGCTCTGCAGATTTTGCTGAGAAAATACATAATCATTAGATCATTTGTGTTGGTACTGTCCAGTTGTAGTTTGTTTTTGGACACAGGTCCAGGAATGGCTAAAGGATTGCAATATTTACCTAGATCTAACCTTGCAGATAGCATTACTGGGTGATCTGAAAAGTCATAGTCAATCGATCAATAATATAATAATACTTTTAGCAAAAATGTTTATTTTCAATTTACAATCTGTAGAAACAATGAGAATAGAAAGGTTCAGAAATAGAAATCCTATATGGATGGTGTTAAGAGATAGATGGGTGGTGTTGAATGGAGTTGAAGGGTGGGACTAATAACAACTAACAACAACTAATAACAAGATAACTAATAATGTAAGCATACTGTGTCCATAATAAGTATATAGGTTGTAGGTTGGGAGCTTTTGTGAAAGAGCACAGTTAGAAAGATATGGCATATAGAAGCAAACCGGATGGACATCATGAAAATGATCGGAGAGGTTGAGAGTAAATAATAATAATATGCCATTTAGCAGACGCTTTTATCCAAAGCGACTTACAGTCACGCGTGCATAAATTTTTGTGTATGGGTGGTCCCGGTGATCGAACCCACTACCTTGGCGTTACAAGCGTTGTGCTCTACCAGCTGAGCTACAGAGGACCACCAGAACTGGTTCAGGAGAAAAAACTAACAAAATATAATTATTGTAAAATTGACTGTGTCCATAAAATGTACATAGTAAGTATAAGCTGGAAGTAGAGGCCTAAGCATACAGTGAGGGAAAAAAGTATTTGATCCCCTGCTGATTTTGTACGTTTGCCCTCTGACAAAGACATGATCAGTCTATAATGTTAAAGTACTTGGTGGCAAAACCCTTGTTGGCAATCACAGAGGTCAGACGTTTCTTGGAGTTGGCCACCAGGTTTGCACACATCTCAGGAGGGATTTTGTCCCACTCCTCTTTGCAGATCTTCTCCAAGTCATTAAGGTTTTGAGGCTGACGTTTGGCAACTCGAACCTTCAGCTCCCTCCACAGATTTTCTATGGGATTAAGGTCTGGAGACTGGCTAGGTGTCACGGTGCTGTGTATGGGTGTGATGGAGAATCAGGCGCAGGCAGCAGAGGGTAAGTCCAACAAGACTTTACTGAGCACGAAAATTAATCCAAAACAGCCCGGAGGCAAAAGACGCACACAGGCGTAAATACAAGCGCACACACAGGTGCGTAAATCTCTCCTCACACAACGAGGAGGAAGCTCAGGACAAATAGCGTACCGACACGGGTAGCGCAACCACGACACGAACAATCACACACAACACAAACCTAACAACAAGGAAACTAAATAGGGTGCTAAATGAGACCTAACACAAAACAGGTGTGACTAACAGACAAAACCAAACAAACAAGAAACATCGAGCGGTGGCAGCTAGAACTCCGGAGACGACGACCGGCGAAACCTGCCCGAACAAGGAGGAGTAGCCGCCTCGGCCGAAACCGTGACAGTACCCCCCCCTTGACGCGCGGCTCCTGCCGCGCGCCGCCTCCGGCCTCGGGGACGACCAGGGGGACGCGGAGCAGGGCGCGTAGGATGACCACGATGGAATTCGGTCATCAGGGACGGATCCAGAATGTCCCTCCTTGGCACCCAGCACCGCTCCTCCGGACCGTACCCCTCCCACTCCACGAGATATTGGAGACCCCCCATCCGGCGTCTCGAATCCAGGATGGTCCGAACCGTGTACGCCGGAGCCCCCTCGATGTCCAACGGGGGCGGAGGAGTCTCCTCAATCTCAAAGTCCTGGAGTGGACCAGCTACCACCGGCCTGAGGAGAGACACATGGAACGAGGGGTTAATATTCTTGTAATCAATAGGTAGTTCTAACCTGTAACTCACCTCGTTCAATCTCCTCAGGACTTTAAAAGGCCCCACAAACCGCCGACCCAGCTTCCGGCAGGGCAGGCGGAGGGGCAGATTTCTGGTTGAGAGCCAGACTCGATCTCCAGGTGCGTACACTGGCCCCTCACTGCGGTGTAGGTCGGCGCTCGTCTTCTGTCGACGTATGGCACGCTGCAGATGGACGTGTGCAGCGTCCCACGTCTCCTCCGAGCGCCGCACCCACTCATCCACAGCGGGGGCCTCGATCTGGCTCTCATGCCATGGTGCCAGAACGGGCTGGTACCCTAATACACACTGAAAAGGGGTTAGTTGGGTGGAGGAGTGGCGGAGAGAGTTCTGTGCCATCTCGGCCCAGGGCACATATCTCGCCCACTCCTCCGGCCGGCCCTGACAATATGACCTCAGAAACCTACCCACATCCTGGTTGACTCGTTCAACCTGCCCATTACTCTCCGGGTGGTAACCCGAGGTAAGGCTCACCGAGACCCCCAACCATTCCATAAATGCTCTCCAGACTCTGGAGGTAAACTGGGGGCCTCGATCGGACACTATATCCTCGGGCACCCCGTAATGCCGGAAGACGTGAGTAAATAGAGCCTCAGCGGTCTGTAGGGCCGTAGGAAGACCCGGCATGGGAAGGAGACGACAGGCCTTCGAGAACCGATCCACAACGACCAGGATGGTGGTATTCCCCTGTGAGAAGGGAAGATCGGTAACAAAATCCACCGAGAGGTGAGACCAGGGTCGTTGTGGAACGGGCAGGGGCTGTAATTTACCCCTGGGCAAGTGTCTGGGCGCCTTACACTGGGCACATACTGAGCAGGAGGAGACATAAACCCTCACATCCCTGGCTAACGTTGGCCACCAGTACTTCGTACTAAGGCAGTGCACCGTCCGGCCAATACCCGGATGTCCAGAGGAGGGGGACGTGTGAGCCCAATAAATCAGCCGATCCCGGACCTCGAGCGGGACGTACACCCGACCCACCGGACACTGTGGAGGACTAGGCTCGGTGCGTAACGCCCGCTCGATCTCCGCATCGACCTCCCACACCACCGGTGCCACCAGACAAGACTCCGGTAGTATGGGAATG
Organism: Coregonus lavaretus; assembly: GCF_964263955.1. Classification (NCBI taxonomy): domain Eukaryota; kingdom Metazoa; phylum Chordata; class Actinopteri; order Salmoniformes; family Salmonidae; genus Coregonus; species Coregonus lavaretus. The sequence continues at coordinate 56,266,031 of NC_139993.1, read as the reverse complement.
GACTCCACGCACCTCTCCTCCGTGTCATACCGACGGGACAGAGCATCTGCCTTCCCGTTCTGGGACCCAGGGATGTAAGTGATCTTGAACACAAACCGGGCGAGAAACATAGTCCATCGAGCCTGACGAGGATTCAGTCTCCTAGCTGCCCGAATGTACTCCAGGTTACGATGGTCGGTCAGAATGAGGAAAGGGTGCTGAGCCCCCTCAAGCCAATGCCTCCACACCTTTAGGGCCTGTACTACGGCTAACAGCTCCCTGTCCCCTACGTCATAATTCCGCTCCGCCGGACTGAGCTTCTTAGAATAAAAAGCACAGGGGCGGAGCTTAGGTGGTGTACCGGATCGTTGAGAAAGAACTGCCCCGATACCGGCCTCAGACGCGTCCACCTCAACTTGGAAGGGTAAAGTGGGATCCGGGTGCGCCAACACCGGGGCCGAGGTAAACAGGTCCTTCAGTCTCCCAAAGGCCCTGTCCGCCTCAGCTGACCACTGCAAGCGCACCGGACCCCCCTTCAGAAGAGACGTTATGGGAGCTGCCACCTGTCCAAAACCCCGGATAAACCTCCGGTAGTAATTCGCAAAACCCAAGAACCGCTGCACCTCTTTAACCGTAGTTGGGGTTTGCCAATTACGCACGGCGGACACTCGGTCCACCTCCATTCTCACCCCTGACGCAGACAACTGGTAACCCAAAAAGGACACTGACTCCTGGAAGAACAGACATTTCTCAGCTTTGACATACAGGTCATGCTCCAACAGTCTCCTCAATACCCTGCGCACCAGGGCTACATGCTCGGCCCGAGTAGCACTGTACCAAGAATATCATCAATGTACACCACTACTCCCTGCGCCTGCATGTCCCGGAAAAGTTCGTCTACAAACGATTGGAAGACTGATGGAGCATTCATTAACCCATATGGCATGACGAGATACTCGTAATGGCCGGATGTAGTACTAAATGCTGTCTTCCACTCATCGCCCTCCCTAATGCGCACCAAGTTATATGCGCTCCTGAGATCCAATTTTGTGAAGAACCTTGCCCCGTGTAAGGACTCCGTCATGGTCCCAATCAGAGGAAGTGGATAGCTGTACTTCACCGTCACCTGATTGAGACCGCGGTAATCAATACACGGACGCAAACCTCCATCCTTTTTCTTCACAAAAAAGAAGCTCGAGGACGCGGGAGAAGTGGAGGTCCGTATGTATCCCTGTCTCAGAGACTCGGCAATGTAAGTCTCCATTGCCCTTTTCTCCTCCTGTGACAAAGGATACACATGGCTCCGCGGAAGCGCTGCTCCTGTCTGGAGGTCTATCGCACAATCCCCTTGTCTATGAGGTGGCAACTGTGCCGCTCTGGTCTTACTGAACACGAGCGCCAAATCCTCATACTCAGGAGGAATGTGCAGTGCTGGCATCTGGTTCGGACTCTCCACCGAGGTCGCCCCTACGGAAACACCCAGACATAACCCCTCACACTGAGCAGACCACCCTTTAAGAGCTTTCTCTCGCCACGAAATAGTAGGATCATGGGTCATCAACCAGGGAAGCCCCAGTACCACCGGATACGCAGGAGAGTCGATAAGATAGAGTTGAATCGTCTCCTCATGACCCCCCTGCGTCATCATCCTAAGTGGCGCTGTGACCTCCCCAATCAACCCAGATCCTAACGGACGACTATCTAGGGCATGTACAGGAAAGGGTTTTTCGACTGGAAGGAGGGGAATCCCTAACTTAACACAGAATCTCCGGTCTACAAAATTCCCAGCTGCGCCTGAATCGACTAGCGCCTTATGCTGGGACCGAGGTGCAACCTGTGGGAAACAAACAGGTGAGGTAAAGTGAACGACAGAAAGCTCTGGGTAAGTAGGGCGCCTACTCACCTGGGTGGACTCCCCACTGTATGACCTGCTCTCTCCCTCACCAGGGGACCCTCCCCAGCACCTAGCCGCGGTGTGCCCTCCGCGCCCACACTTGGTGCAGGAGACTGCCCCCCTCGGGCTCCTACCTCTTCTCCCTCTAGCGCCAGCACCTCCAAGCTCCATCGGACACTGCTCGGAGGCGCTGGAGGGTGGAATGGGGGGCCCCCACCTGGGACGTCCGCGGGTCGCCAGCAGGTTGTCCAGTCTAATGGCCATGTCCACCAGCTGGTCAAAGGTTAGTGTAGTGTCCCTGCAGGCTAACTCCCTGCGGACGTCCTCCCGAAGGCTGCATCTGAAGTGGTCTATGAGGGCCCTCTCATTCCACCCCGCATCAGCCGCTGGAGTCCGGAACTCCAGTGCAAACGCCTGAGCGCTCCTCATCCCCTGTCGGAGGTGGAATAGACGTTCCCCCGCCGCTCTCCCCTCTGGTGGATGGTCGAAGACCGCACGGAAGCGACGGGAGAACTCCGCATAGGTGACTGTGGCGGCGTCTATTCCCCTCCACTCGGCGTTGGCCCACTCCAACGCCTTGCCGGTGAGACAGGAGATGAGGGCGGAAACGCTCTCGTATCCCGAGGGCGCCGGGTGTATGGTGGCAATGTAGAGCTCCACTTGTAGGAGGAACCCCTGACACCCGGAAGCGGTGCCGTCGTACGCCCTCGGGAGCGAGAGCCGAATCCCACTGGGTTCCGGTCGACGGACGGGCTGGTTGTCCGGTGGTGAAGGTGATGGTGCGATAGGTGGGGCTATGGGAACCCCGCTGGTCTCCCATCGACGAAGGGTGTCCATGACGCCCTCCAAGGCGTGCCCGATCCGGTTGATCCGGTGCTCGTGTCCAAGGAGACGCTCCTCCATGGGGTCGACGGGTGCTCCTGCTGATTCCATATTTGGTGTGTGATTCTGTCACGGTGCTGTGTATGGGTGTGGTGGAGAATCAGGCGCAGGCAGCAGAGGGTAAGTCCAACAAGACTTTACTGAGCACGAAAATTAATCCAAAACAGCCCGGAGGCAAAAGACGCACACAGGCGTAAATACAAGCGCACACACAGGTGCGTAAATCTCTCCTCACACAACGAGGAGGAAGCTCAGGACAAATAGCGTACCGACACGGGTAGCGCAACCACGACACGAACAATCACACACAACACAAACCTAACAACAAGGAAACTAAATAGGGTGCTAAATGAGACCTAACACAAAACAGGTGTGACTAACAGACAAAACCAAACAAACAAGAAACATCGAGCGGTGGCAGCTAGAACCCCGGAGACGACGACCGGCGAAACCTGCCCGAACAAGGAGGAGGAGCCGCCTCGGCCGAAACCGTGACACTAGGCCACTCCAGGACATTAATGTGCTTCTTCTTGAGCCACTCCTTTGTTGCCTTGGCCATGTGTTTTGGGTCATTGTCATGCTGGAATACCCATCCACAACCCATTTTCAATGCCCTGGCTGAGGGACGGAGGTTCTCACCCAAGATTTGACGGTACATGGCCCCGTCCATCGTCCCTTTGATGCAGTGAAGTTGTCCTGTCCCCTTAGCAGAAAAACACCCCCAAAGCATAATGTTTCCACCTCCATGTTTGTCGGTGGGAATGGTGTTCTTGGGGTCATAGGCAGCATTGTACCTATGATAAAACTTACAGACCTTTACATGCTTTGTAAGTAGGAAAACCTGCAAAATCGGCAGTGTATCAAATACTTGTTCTCCCCACTGTATATATATTTAAAAACATGGGGGATTGGAAGTGATGCAGACAATTACATTGATGGAAGTTACAATCTATCTGCAATATTAAGCTGATCTACCCCCTAAAAAAAACATAGTACACCCTTATTTGCACATGATTTGGTGCTGCAGAGAAAGTGCTGTTGCAGTGCTGATAAGAAAGATAGAGTTCCTCAGAGTAGAGTTATAATCTCTCTGGTGGGAATAGAGAGATGAGAGAGAGAGTGATAAAGTAGAGAGAGAGAGAGAGAGAGAGAGAAAGAGCAAAAGTGTGTGTGTGTGTGTGTGTGTGCATGCCTGCGTGTGTGTGTGTGTGTGTGTGTGTTTGTGTGTGTAAGAGAGAGAGGCCTTAGAGGACCAGTGGCCTGTACCTGTCTCTCTCCAGGGACTACTGGGGGTTTCTGACTGGGGGACAACAACATCTGTCCTGTGTGTTTTAGCCGGTTGTCAGTGACTTTACTGTCAGTAGTTTTAATGGTTAGTGGTGAAACTGAGCCCCCTCATCTCCCATCCTCTACAGGAAACTAAGTAGGTCTCTGAGGAGTGTCTCAATCACAGCTGTCACACACACAACCATAACCATAGTTGTGTGTGCATGTGTGTGTTTCCTGGCCATGAGCCCCTGCAGGCCAGATGTATCCGGGGCTGTGATCAGAGCGCTCCTTGTGACTGTGTGTTTGTGGAGGAGAGGTGGTGGAAACCCCCTTGTTACGTGTGTGTGCTAGACATTTTAGACTTACTGATTTACTGGGCCTTTTCACAGCTGTTCCCCCTGCCAGGGCCCCAGATTAAGAAATCATATGCCCCTTCCCCCTTCCCGGCACACCGTAATTTTCTGTAAACAAATCTGTGCACCAAGATGCAATTCGATGTGTGGTAAATTGACTGTTGAAGAAAAAGCCCCTTTATAATAAAGCCACAATTTCGTTTGGCAACTCGAACCTTCAGCTCCCTCCACAGATTTTCTATGGGATTAAGGTCTGGAGACTGGCTAGGCCACTCCAGGACCTTAATGTGCTTCTTCTTGAGCCACTCCTTTGTTGCCTTGACCGTGTGTCATTGTCATGCTGGAATACCCATCCACGACCCATTTTCAATGCCCTGGCTGAGGGATGGAGGTTCTCACCCAAGATTTGACGGTACATGGCCACGTTCATCGTCCCTTTGATGCGGTAAAGTTGTCCTGTCCCCTTAGCAGAAAAACACCCCCAAAGCATAATGTTTCCACCTTCATGTTTGACGGTGGGGATGGTGTTCTTGGGGTTATAGGCAGCATTCCTCCTCCTCCAAACACGGCGAGTTGAGTTGATGCCAAAGAGCTCGATTTTGGTCTCATCTGACCACAACACTTTCACCCAGTTCTCCTCTGAATCATTCAGATGTTCATTGGCAAACTTCAGACAGGCCTGTATATGTGCTTTCTTGAGCAGGGGGACCTTGCGGGCGCTGCAGGATTTCAGTCCTTCACGGCGTAGTGTGTTACCAATTGTTTTCTTGGTGACTATGGTCCCAGCTGCCTTGAGATCATTGACAAGATCCTCCCGTGTAGTTCTGGGCTGATTCCTCACCGTTCTCATGATCATTGCAACTCCACGAGGTGAGATCTTGCATGGAGCCCAAGGCCGAGGGAGATTGACAGTTCTTTTGTGTTTCTTCCATTTGCGAATAATCGCACCAACTGTTGTCACCTTCTCACCAAGCTGCTTGGCGATGGTCTTGTAGCTCATTCCAGCCTTGTGTAGGTCTACAATCTTGTCCCTGACATCCTTGGAGAGCTCTTTGGTCTTGGCCATGGTGGAGAGTTTGGAATTTGATTGATTGATTGCTTCTGTGGACAGGTGTCTTTTATACAGGTAACAAACTGAGATTAGGAGCACCCCCTTTAAGAGTGTGCTCCTAATCTCAGCTCATTACCTGTATAAAAGACACCTGGGAGCCAGAAATCTTTCTGATTGAGAGGGGGTCAAATACTTATTTCCCTCATTAAAATGCAAATCAATTTATGATTCTCTGGATTTTTTTGTTGTTATTCAGTCTCTCACTGTTCAAATAACCCTACCATTAAAATATAGACTGATCATTTATTTGTCAGTGGGCAAACGTACAAAATCAGCAGGGGATCAAATACTTTTTTCCCTCACTGTAAGTATTTGATCACCTACCAACCAGTAAGAATTCCGGCTGTCACAGACCTGTTAGTTTTTCTTTAAGAAGCCCTCCTGTTCTCCACTCATTACCTGTATTAACTGCACCTGTTTGAACTCGTTACCTGTATAAAAGACACATGTCCACACACTCAATCAAACAGACTCCAACCTCTCCACAATGGCCAAGACCAGAGAGCTGTGTAAGGACATCAGGGATAAAATTGTAGACCTGCACAAGGCTGGGATGGGCTACAGGACAATAGGCAAGCAGTTTGGTGAGAAGGCAACAACTGTTGGCGCAATTATTAGAAAATGGAAGAAGTTCAAGATGACGGTCAATCACACTCGGTCTGGGGCTCCATGCAAGATCTCACCTCGTGGGGCATCAATGATCATGAGGAAGGTGAGGGATCAGCCCAGAACTACACGGCAGGACCTGGTCAATGACCTGAAGAGAGCTGGGACCACAGTCTCTAAGAAAATCATTAGTAACACACTACGGCGTCATGGATTAAAATCCTGCAGCGCACGCAAGGTCCCCCTGCTCAAGCCAGCGCATGTCCAGGCCCGTCTGAAGTTTGCCAATGACCATCTGGATGATCCAGAGGAGGAATGGGAGAAGATCATGTGGTCTGATGAGACAAAAATAGAGCTTTTTGGTCTAAACTCCACTCGCCGTGTTTGGAGGAAGAAGAAGGATGAGTACAACCCCAAGAACACCATCCCAACCGTGAAGCATGGAGGTGGAAACATCATTCTTTGGGGATGCTTTTCTGCAAAGGGGACGGGACGACTGCACCGTATTGAAGGATGGATGGGGCCATGTATCGCGAGATCTTGGCCAACAACCTCCTCAGTAAGAGCATTGAAGATGGGTCGTGGCTGGGTCTTCCAGCATGACAACGACCGCAAATACACAGCCAGGGCAACTAAGGAGTGGCTCCGTAAGAAGCATCTCAAGGTCCTGGAGTGGCCTAGCCAGTCTCCAGACCTGAACCCAATAGATAATCTTTGGAGGGAGCTGAAAGTCCGTATTTCCCAGCGACAGCCCCGAAACCTGAAGGATCTGGAGAAGGTCTGTATGGAGGAGTGGGCCAAAATCCCTGCTGCAGTGTGTGCAAACCTGGTCAAGACCTACAGGAAACGTATGATCTCTGTAATTGCAAACAAAGGTTTATGTACCAAATATTAAGTTCTGCTTTTCTGATGTATCAAATACTTATGTCATGCAATAAAATGCAAATTAATTACTTAAAAATCATACAATGTGATTTTCTGGATTTTTGTTTTAGATTCCGTCTCTCACAGTTGAATTACAGACCTCTACATGCTTTGTAAGTAGGAAAATCTGCAAAATCGGCAGTGTATCAAATACTTGTTCTCCCCACTGTATATATATATATGCTACAGACATTATATAATATATACAGTATATATTTCCATAATTATAATTTTTTGTAAAAATGTTTTTGTAAGCCCTGCATTAAGCCGACCCTGCCCCCAGCCAAGACCCACTGACATCAGACCAGACCAGCCAAGCCCCAGCCCCAGCCCCCAGCCCCCAGATAGAACTCAATGTATATCTACTGATAGTGTTAAATCAGGTTTCCTGGATATTACGAAAGGTTTCCCGCAGGGGTCAATTCTTGGTCCAGTACTTTTTACTGTTTACATTAACAATATCGACTTGTCTGTAAAAAATTGTAACCTGCACTTGTATATCGATGATACTGTTGTGTATGCTATTGCTCCCACAGTTGACCAGGCTCTATCTGAACTACAGTCTGCCTTCATTGTATTACAGAAAAACTTTATTGACCTGAAATTAGTATTGAATGTAGGTAAAACTAAGTAAATGTTGTTCTCTAGAGTGCATAAAAATAAGTCTGATGATTTAAGCATATGTACTTTGGATGGTGTTCATTTTGATCATGTCCCTGCTTACAAATATCTGGGCATCTGGATAGATGAAAAGCTGTCTTTTAAAAAGCATATTGATGAGTTAGTTAAGAACTTCTTCTATAGAAATAAGTCCCGCCTCTCGCTAAATAGTATAAAGCAGATTATTCAGTCGATGTTCCTATCGGTCCTAGACTATGATGACATCATCTATATGAACGCAGCTGCCACTTCATTAAAGCTGTTAGATGCAGTTTATCATAGCGCACTGCGCTTTATTACGGAAGACAATTTTTGTACTCACAACCCTCTTTGATGTCACGTAAGTTGATACATTGCTATGTTTTCATTTATAAAGCCCTTTTACAAAAAGTCCCACTGTACCTAACATCTTTACTAAACTTTAGACATATGAGTTCCCAGTAAATCAGCTTTTAGTTTTCTTGCACTTTATTTGTGGAACGATCTTCAAAATGTTCTGGTTCCTCTAAGGCAATTCAGAAAGCTGATTGAGGACCTTATTACTGATTTACATTTTTAGTAATTTAGCAGACGCTCTTATCCAGAGCGACTTACAGTTAGTGAGTGCATACATTTCTCATACTGGTCCCCCGTGGGAAACGAACCCACAACCCTGGCGTTGCAAGCGCCATGCTCTACCAACTGAGCTACACGGGACTGATCAATGTGTTTGTTTTTTATGACCCTGTTTTTCTTTATTCCTGCTTGCATGTTGTATTTATATTTTGATGTGTGTATTTTCTGTCATTTATGTAATTCAGGACTCATCTGTAAAAGAGACCTTGGTCTCAGTATGACTCCCTGATAAAATAAAGGTTAAATTAAATACAAAAAAACAGTTTTTGTGATATACTGTGCTATTGTACTGTACTACTGTTTGTTTGAGCGTATTCTAACTGGAGTTGTTGTTAAGCTTCTGTGTACACGATCATAGCTCACCTTCTGACCTAGCAGTAGGCTGTCTGGTGAGCTCATTTAGCATGTTTACAAATCATCAAATCTCAGTCCGTTTGTGCTGTTTTATTCCTTCATGGCGTCCCCACAACAGATTAACTGACCAACTGATGCTGACCTGGCTTGGCGTTTTTGCCCAAACTAGGTCTTATATTAGGGAGACAAGTGGGACTGGAGGATTAAGGGTGGAGGTGAAGATTTGGGTGACTGACCACTACTGTACCAAGTCATTATTTATTTAATTTTTATTTAACCTTTATTTTACTAGGTTAGTCTTATTGAGATTAACAATCTCTTTTAAAAGAGAGACTTGACCAAAATAGCAGCACACACAGTTTCAGACACATTTACAACATAAAATACAAAACACTACAGTTGAAAAACATCAATTTACACATTGAACAACAAGATGGTTTGGGAAAGTGTGGCGCAACTAGGGGTCAAAACATTGACAGCCCCCCACTTCATTTTCCATCATAGTTTTTTACCTAGATTTAAACTAATTTAAAGGGACGATCTCCTGTAATTTCAGGACCTTTTGAAGCTCGTTCCAAGCGGAAGGGGCAGAGAACTGGAAAGCTTTTTCCCCTGTACGGGCCTTAGGCACAATCAACAAAACAAAGTCATACGAGCGCAGGCTGTAGTTTTCATTTGTCTGCTGGTCAATGTAGTTACAGAAGTAAAATGGGAGCTGTCTCAATATGGCCGTATAAATAAAAACGTAACAATTATTTAATTTCCGAAGAGATAAGGAAGGCCAGCCCACTCTCATATAGAGGTTACAGTGATGTGTGAGGGCTTTGGAGTTGGTAACAAACCTCAGCGCTACATGGTACACAGTGTCCAGCATATGTAATGACGCCACAGGGACATAGTACAAGATATCACCATAATCAATTACAAGCACGAAAATAGCGGAAACAAGCCTATTCTTCGCTTCAAAAGTAAAACATGACTTATTACGAAAATAAAAACCCAACTTGAGCCTAAGCTTTTTCACAAGACCTTCGATACCCACTGCCACATCAGGTATGCAAACCTTTGCATGGGCAAGACACTGTAGGCTGTATACACACTGCAAGCTAGACTGACCCATGAGGAAAAATTTAGTGACATCTAATATCTGAACATAGTGCATCACATGTATTGAGAGCAGTACTGTGTGGAAGAACATTAATATACAGTAGCAGAGTCCCATCTACTCTTCCAGACATCATTACTCTGCTTCAGGGTTTACCCCAGCCCAGCCCCAGCCTCCAGCCCTGTGACTTAAAGGGGGAAAGGGTTGATTGAGTTTGCAAACAGCCTGGCAACCTCAGTCCCTCTCCTCTCTCTGTAGCAGGGCGGGAGAATTCCAGAATGCCCATGTCTCTCATGTTTGGGAGAGCAAACACTTACTCCCCTTTGATGGCTGGGAGATCAGAGCGGGAGTAACATTCTACACGGCCACGCTAAGTTCGGCGCTACTGCGGGACATAAAACTGAATTCATCTGTCATTAGGCTTTACTAGATTGTGGAAGATCTGTATAAAGTGTTTGACGTTTTTGTAGTATTTGTCTCTGTTCAAATCAAATGTTATTTGTCACATGCTTGGTAAACAACAGGTGTAGACTAACAGTGAAATGCTTACTTACAGGCCCTTTTCCAACAATGCAGAGTTAAAGATTTCATTTTTTTATATAGTGACACAAATAATAAATACACAGTGAATAACGAATAACAATGAGTAAAAATAACATGCTATATACAGGGAGTACCAGTACCGAGTCAATGTACAGGGGTACGAGGTAATTGAGGTAGATGCAGTCAGCTCCAAAAGTATTGGGACAGAGACACAGTTTTTGTTTTGGCTCTGTACTCCAGCACTTCAAAATGATACAATGACTATAAGGTTAAAGTGCAGACTGTCAGCTTTAATTTGAGGGTATTTTCATCCATATCGGGTGAACCGTTTAGAAATTACAGGACTTTTTGTACGTAGACCCCGATTTTAGGGGACCAAAAGTATTGAGACAAATTCACGTATATGCGTATTAAAGTAGTCAAAAGTTAAGTATTTGGTCCCATATTCATAGCACACAATGACTACATCAAGCTTGTGACTCAGATTTGTTGGATGCATTTTCGTTGTGTTTCAGATTATTTTGTGAAATGAATTGTAAAAAATGGATTGTGTCATTTTGGAGTCACTTTTATTGTAAGTAAGAATCACTTCTACAGTAATGTGGATGATACCATGACTATGGATAATCCTTGTTCTTTTTATTTTACCCCTTTTTTCTCCCCAATTTCGATCTTGTCTCATCGCCTCCCCAACGGGCTCGGGAGGCGAAGGACGAGTCATGCATCTTCCGAAACATGACCCATGAAACCGCGCTTCTTAACACCCGCCCACTTAACCCGGAAGCCAGCCGCAGCAATGTGTCGGAGGAAACACTGTTCAACTGACGACAGCCTGCATGGGCCTGGCCGCCACAAGGAGTCGCTAGAGCGCGATGAGTCAAGTAAAGCCCCCCCGGCCAAACCCTCCCCTAACCCGGACGACGCTGGGCCAATTGCGCACCGCCCTATGGGACTCCCGATCACGGCCGGTTATGACACAGCCTTGGATCGAACCCAGGTCTGTAGTGACGCCTCTAGCACTGCGATGCAGTGCCTTAGACTGCTGTGTCACTCGGGAGGCCCGATTACGGATAATCCTGAATGAATCGTGAATAATGATGAGTGAATATCATACCCCTAATCTGAAACACAACCAAAACAAACAGAAAATGCATCCAACAAATGTGTAGAGTCACAAGCTTGATGTAGTCATTGCGTGCTATGAATATGGGACCAAATACTTAACTTTTGACTACTTTAATACACATACAGTGGGGGAAAAAAGTATTTAGTCAGCCACCAATTGTGCAAGTTCTCCCACTTAAAAACATGAGAGAGGCCTGTAATTTTCATCATAGGTACACGTCAACTATGACAGACAAAATGAGAAAAAAAATCCAGAAAATCACATTGTAGGATTTTTTATGAATTTATTTGCAAATTATGGTGGAAAATAAGTATTTGGTCAATAACAAAAGTTTCTCAATACTTTGTTATATACCCTTTGTTGGCAATGACACAGGTCAAACGTTTTCTCTAAGTCTTCACAAGGTTTTCACACACTGTTGCTGGTATTTTGGCCCATTCCTCCATGCAGATCTCCTCTAGAGCAGTGATGTTTTGGGGCTGTCGCTGGGCAACACGGACTTTCAACTCCCTCCAAAGATTTTCTATGGGGTTGAGATCTGGAGACTGGCTAGGCCACTCCAGGACCTTGAAATGCTTCTTACGAAGCCACTCCTTCGTTGCCCGGGCGGTGTGATTGGGACCATTGTCATGCTGAAAGACCCAGCCACGTTTCATCTTCAATGCCCTTGCTGATGGAAGGAGGTTTTCACTCAAAATCTCACGATACATGGCCCCATTCATTCTTTCCTTTACACGGATCAGTCGTCCTGGTCCCTTTGCAGAAAAACAGCCCCAAAGCATGATGTTTCCACCCCCATGCTTCATAGTAGGCATGGTGTTCTTTGGATGCAACTCAGCATTCTTTGTCCTCCAAACACGACGAGTTGAGTTTTTACCAAAAAGTTATATTTTGGTTTCATCTGACCATATGACATTCTCCCAATCCTCTTCTGGATCATCCAAATGCACTCTAGCAAACTTCAGACGGGCCTGGACATGTACTGGCTTAAGCAGGGGGACACGTCTGGCACTGCAGGATTTGAGTCCCTGGCGGCGTAGTGTGTTACTGATGGTAGGCTTTGTTACTTTGGTCCCAGCTCTCTGCAGGTCATTCACTAGGTCCCCCCGTGTGGTTCTGGGATTTTTGCTCACCGTTCTTGTGATCATTTTGACCCCACGGGGTGAGATCTTGCGTGGAGCCCCAGATCGAGGGAGATTATCAGTGGTCTTGTATTGCTCCCACAGTTGATTTCTTCAAACCAAGCTGCTTACCTATTGCAGATTCAGTCTTCCCAGCCTGGTGCAGGTCTACAATTTTGTTTCTGGTGTCCTTTGACAGCTCTTTGGTCTTGGCCATAGTGGAGTTTGGAGTGTGACTGTTTGAGGTTGTGGACAGGTGTCTTTTATACTGATAACAAGTTCAAACAGGTGCCATTAATATAGGTAACTAGTGGAGGACAGAGGAGCCTCTTAAAGAAGAAGTTACAGGTCTGTGAGAGCCAGAAATCTTGCTTGTTTGTAGGTGACCAAATACTTATTTTCCACCATAATTTGCAAATAAATTCATAAAAAATCCTACAGTGTGATTTTCTGGAGAAAAAAAATCTCAATTTGTCTGTCATAGTTGACGTGTACCTATGATGCAAATTACAGGCCTCTCTCATCTTTTTAAGTGGGAGAACTTGCACAATTGGTGGCTGACTAAATACTTTTTTCCCCCACTGTATAAGTGAATTTGTCCCAATACTTTTGGTCCCCTGAAATGGGGGGACTATGTACAAGAAGTGCTGTAATTTCTAAACGGTTCACCCGATATGGATGAATACCCTCAAATTAAAGCTGACAGTATCATTTCAAATCCAAAGTGCTGGAGTACAGAGCCAAAACAAAACAAACAATTGTCATTGTCCCAATACTTTTGGAGCTCACTGTATGTACATATAACTAGGAGTAAAGTGACTGTTATGCAGAGACTCATCACATTTCCTTTGGTGTGCAGATAGTTAATGATGGGAGTGTGTATGAGTGCGCGCGTGTTTGATTTGAGGACTTGAAGGTGTATGTTTTCCTGAGAGGGGGCCAGTTTTCTGCTCTCAAATGTGGGTTTATGTAAATTAGTTGGGGGGGGGACGGGGGGGGGATGCAGTGCATCTGAGAGAGAGAGAGAGAGAGAGAGAGTAGCAAAAAATTATAATAACTCAGTCAGTCAGTCAGTGAGTGAGGAAGTAACGGTGTGTGAGAGAGAGAGTGCATCAGCTGTGGCGTCCCGCTCTACTCTCTATAGAGCTCACCGTTAGCCGTTAGCCGTTAGCCGTTAGCCTCAGTGTTAGTCTTGCTTAGGATGAATGAGCGTTGTGCCGTGTGCCCCCTACACCACCAGGCTTGGCCACCATGCAGCAGCCCCCCTGCCAGCCTCTCTCACCCTGCTGACTACTGCCCTGTGTTTGTGTGTCTGTTGACAGACGAGTCGTACCAGAAGCTGGCCATGGAGACCATGGAGGAGCTGGACTGGTGTCTGGACCAGCTGGAGACCATTCAGACCTACCGTTCCGTCAGCGACATGGCCTCCAACAAGGTAAGATTGAACTCAAAACGCCCTATGTCTTCAACCCCCTGTAGACCCATATCTCTATGACCTATACACTGACCTCCAAACTAGCAGCCGCTGCTGCTTTACTCTGAAGGAGCTGGCAACTAACTACTATATGTCGCAATGTCCAATATCTCAAAGTCCAGTCATGGATTTAGTTTGTAAGTGATTTTGACTCGTGAGTGCATTTTGACTTTTGCCTTTTCCCATTGAATCTGTGAGAACTGAAGTTGCTGGGTTGTTTTGTAAGTGCTCTACTAGTTGTTGATAGCAGTGCTAGCTAGGACCCATGTCAGCGGTGTACCTGTACAATATGTACTGTCAGGGACCATCCTCGGTCCCTCTTATACTTGGGTCCTGACAGTATGTGAGTGTGAATAGCGTTCAGTAGGTGTTAAGGGCTTGCAGGCTTGTTCATGGCTGTACTGTGCATGTTGCTGCATCTCATTATGGCAGTGTTCTCGTACAGGACAAGTTGTGTAGGCATACAGTAATGTCACAACTGTAACATTTTACTGATAGTTTTGTGTTGTGGAAAAAGATGATTGGACGTTGAAGGAATAGAGGTGAGAGGCTGTCAAAGTTGTTTCCAGAGTGTCCTTTGACTGTTGCATGCTCATGTGCAACTCAGCTGCATATTTGTTTGCAAGTTGTATGCAATGGGCTACATTTAACTACTGTATTGCACTGTAATGTGCAATTTTTCATTGAAAAAATTGCATAGCTCATATGTCCTGCGCAATTTAAAAAATATATATATAATTTATTTATTCACAATGAATGAAAGATAACATTTAAAGACATTGTAAATGTTTCCCCTTGTTGTACCCCTTTGACCCCCCCCCCCCTCCCCCCAGAATGCCTCCAAACACATTTAAAAAGAAAGGCAAAGTCATTGAGTTACATGTCAGAAAACAAAAGTATACAACAATGTTACTTCAATACAAGCAAAAATGTAATAGCCTAACAATTTCAGGTGATTAGGTGATCTTATAGGCCTATAGCAGTAATCTCAAGGGGTGGGGTGGGGCCAAGAGTACTAATCTGGAGGAAGTGTTTGGAGCTGTTCAAAATAGGATATCATCGGGTCCCAGGTGGTCAGAGAAGGATTGTTGTTTGGTACTCCAAAAATAGCAATTTCTGCACAAGGCTTCAACTTTATATCAAATGCTTCAGAAAGGGTTTTAGATATAGTGGACCAATAATCTGCCAGACGGGGCCAGGACCAGAACATGTGGGTCAAGTCCCCCAAGGAGCCTTTACACCTGTCACATGTACCATCAATATTTGGGTAGAATTTGGACAACCTGGCCTTACTGAAATGGATACGGTGAAGTACCTTAAACTGTACAAGGCTGAGCCGGGCACAAGAGGAGCTTCCATTTACCCTAAGTAAGGCACCATTCCAGACTTCATCAGAGATCTCTCCACCAAGTTCCCTTTCCCACTCAGATCGGATTTTATTGAGTGAGGGGTTATCAAGGGACATGATTATCAAAAAAATACAGGATATGAGTCCCTTTAGTTGAAAAGGTGTTTTCAAAAGGGCATCCAGACCCGATCCGGGTGATATAATTGGAAAGGTTGGGCTTTGAGTGCGAATAAACTGGCGGATTTGGAAATACCTAAATAAACTTGAATGGGGTAGATTAAAATTGATAACGAGGTCTTCGAAATATAAAGGTCATTAAACTTAGTAAGGCCATTCCTCTGCCACAGCCTGAAAACGGAATCCAGTTTGCCTAGAGTTTGAATAGAGAAATCACAGAGATTAAAATGTTGACAGAATTGAGTCCACATTTCTGGGGTGTGAAGGCAGTAAACAATCTGTTGTATATTCACTGCTCAGTAATAATACATCAAGTTAGGAAGGGCTAGTCCTCTGTGTGTTCTATCTCTCTGGAGGAATAATTTACGTATTCTTGGATTCTCACCGCCCCATTAAAAAAAAGATATAAGCTTATCCACTGAAGTGAAAAAGACTTTGGTAAAAAAAGAGGGAGACATTGGAACAAATACAGAAATCTGGGCAATACATTCATCTTGATACAATTCACTTTACCAGCTAAAGTAATATGGAGATACTCCATCTCTGAAAGTCCGCTTTAAGTTTGCTGATCAGGGGAGTAAAGTTCTTATCATGGAGGGAAGACAAGGTACAGGTGATATTGATCCCTAAATATTTAAAGCCAGACTTGGACATATGAAATGGAATAGTATCCCCTGGAATTTGTAATGCTAATTCATTAATAGGAAAACATTCACTTTTTGAGAAATGCTATTTATAACCCGAAAACACACCAAACCTACGCAGTAGGTCCACTACCTCCGGGACACACGCTTCAGGGTCTGAGATATATAAAAGCAAATCATCTGCATACAAGGAAACTTTGTGTTCCAGACCCCATCTGTAGATACCATGTATTGAGGGTGTGGCCTTTAGCATAATAAAAAGGGGTTCTATCGCAAGGGCAAATAACAGAGGGGACATTGGGCATCCCTGGCGTGTGGCCCTTGATAATGGGAAATACTGTGAACGAAGTCTGTTTGTAAGTACTGATGCCTTGGGAAATGAGTACAACAGTCGGACCCAGGAAATGAAGTTTACACCAAAGCCAAATTTTCCCAGTACAGATAATAAATATTCCCATTCTACCCTGTCAAATGCCTTCTCTGCATCTAAAGAGATAACTACTTCAGGAACGTCCGAAGATGCAGGTGAGTGCATGACATTAAGCAGATGTCGAATGTTAGAATAGGAGTTGCGACCCTTAATAAACCCTGTCTGATCAGTTGATATGATGTCTGTCATAGTGGACTCTATTCAAGAGGCAAGCAATTTCACTAATATTTTAACATCTGCATTTAAAAGTGAGATTGGTCTGTATGAGCCACACTCAGATGCATCTTTGCCAGGTTTTAACAAAAGTGTGATCGATGCCTCTGTCAGGGTTTGGGGTAAAACACCGTGGTCCAGGGCGTTTTCAAACATTTCAAGCAGGAGTGGGGCCAGTTTGGCAGAAAACTTCTTGTAGAATTCGATTGGGTAGCCATCTGGGCCAGGGGATTTCCCACGTTGCATTGCTGTAATTGAATTAATAATCTCCCCTAACTGCAAAGGTTGATCAATTTCCTCTCTCTTCTCTGTACTAATGGTAGGAGTTTCCAAGTTGTCAAGAAAATCATTCATAATTGAATTGTCTTCAGGTGATTCTGACGTGTAAAAATGTTTGAAAGTATTATTGATTTCAGTGGGACTAACTGTTAAGACACCCGAGGTGTTGTGAATTTGAGGGATCAGCTGCGAGGCAGATTTGCACTTGAGTTGATGAGCTAGAGGTCGACCAGCCTTTTCTCAATGTTCGTAAACAAAACCATGTGCGCGGAGTAGCTGCTGCTCAGCCTTATCTGTGGATAGTAAATTGTACTGAGATTGAAGACTCAGCCTTTCTATGTAAAGTTCTGGTGATGGAGAGGCGGAGTATTGTTGGGCTGTTGTTGTTTAATTTTCCGTTGTTTATTGAGAAGAGAGGAATAGGAAATTATTTCGACTCTAAGAACAATTTAAAGAGTTTCCCAAAGTGTAGATGGAGAGATTGATTCTGTTTTATTTGTCTCAATAAAGACATCAATTGCATTCGAAAGAATGGTGCAGAATGAATTGTTTGAAAGTAAAGATTAGTTAAGTCTCCATGGGGGGCGATCTGTATAGTTCAATGAGAATGAGAGGTCGAGCGACAGAGGAGCATGGTCACTAATAACAATGGCAGAGTATTCTACTTTCTTAACAGAGGGGAGAAGGGCTTTATCTACAAAAAAGTAGTCTATTATAGAATAGGAGTGGTGCACATGTGAAAATAAATAAAAATCTTTGTTACTGGGAAAAAGGAATCTCCATGGATCTACACATCCCACCTGGCTCATAAATGCAGACAAATCGCTGGTCATTTTTGAGGGAGATAATGATCTAGGGTTTGAGCGGTCCAAGACTGGGTGGATCACACAATTCAAGTAGCCTCCTAAGATTAAATAGTGTGAGTTGAGATTGGGCAGCAAATAAATAAGCTTGTTAATAAACTCAACATCATCCCAATTGGGAGCATACACATTTACAAGCAAAACAGAGGTGTGAAAGAGAGAACCAGATACCATAACAAAACGCCCCTGTGGATCCGATATTATATCAGCAGCAGTAAATTGTACTTTCTTATGAATAAGTATTGCTGTTCCCCTTGCCTTAGCATTGAATTTTGAATGGAATATTTGTCCTACCCAAGCTTTACGGAGTCTACCATGATCTGCTGTACACATATGTGTTTCTTGTAAGAATGCTATATCAGTTTTTAAATTCTTAAGATGACGCCACGCTCCTGCAGCCATACCGCGCAACTGTGTCCACAACCACAAGGAGTAACATAGGATACTCAGGCACAGCGCGACCACAAAGACCACAGCAGGGAACGCACCCCACAAACACTAATGCCAAAATATTCCAACGTCCATGAACCTCCATAGAGGCGAAAGCTAAATATATCCAAACACCCACTCAATCAAAGGCATTACAGTCACATGAAATCAAATGCAAACAAGAAAGTAACCCGAGTCAAACCCTAAGATTGTAGCATTAGTAAATAGTCTTTAGAGAGGTAACATTAAATGACTAGCTAATGGCAGCTTAAGTTAGTTCAAAGAAAAACAAACTCACGTTGGATATTTAACATGTGTTACTAGTACCAGCTAAGCTAGTCAGCACGCCAATATTACTTACATGGATACAGGTCTTCGTTCAGTTGATTTTAGATGTAGCTAGCTAGTTAGTTGTCCATATGTCAAGCTATATCTCAGCCAGCTAGCCGCTAGAAATGGTGGAGAAGGGCTTAGCTAAATTCACCGCCACCTTGAAATAGCCAAGTCAGTCCTTCAGCACTCCGGTTTTTGTTGTGTGTAGCTAGCCATGTTAGCAAGTCAGCCCAATGTTCCTGTTTTCTGAAATCTTCTCAGCCAAGTATAGACTTAATAAAGATATCCCTGGGTGCTCCTGGAGTTAAGCATTCATCTTGTTGCCGTGTAAAAATACATAAAAAAAGTGGCGTTAGCTAGCCAGCCAGATAGTAAACCGTCAAGTGTGCCAGCTCCCGCTAGCCAGCCAATTTAATTGTGATGTATTAGCTAACGTTGCCACTAATTTCAGTCAAATAAAACTAAATAAAATAAAGATGTAATCGGGTGCTCCCGGAATGAGAAAAAAAGAAAAACACTGCTTTCATGGATGTCATGAAAATTAGTCAGTTGCCAGCTAGCAAAGTAGCCAGCCACATATTCCTCCCGCCATGGCTAGCCAGCTGGGCCGATTCCTTTACTCTATGCGCCGGACATAGAATGCTTTAGTCTCGGCTAGTGTGTCAAAAATGTGGGTCTATCCCTCATAAAAGACACGAAGACGGGCAGGGTGTAGGAGCTGAAACTTTATCCCCTTCTTGTAGAGACAGGTTTTGATGTCCTTAAATTCAGCTCTTTTCTTCACGAGATTGGCACTCAGGTCCGGGTAGAATCGTATGTCTTGGCCACAGAATTTTGGTTGATGCTCCCTCGCCCAGCGCATTGCACGTTCCTTGTCTTGGTAATGATGAAAACGGGCTATGATCGCCCTAGGCCGCTCCCCTGAGTTGGGTTTGGGGGAGAGGGATCTGTGCGCTCAGTCGAGCTCCGGCGGCTTATCAAAGACACCGTTACCCATCACTTCCACCAGCATGTCAGAGACAAATTTCACAGGGTTGACTCCAGTCTCAATTCCCTCCATGACGCGAACGATCCAGATGTTTTTTTTATACCTTCTGGTATAATTCTCCAACGAATCTACCTTGGAAAGTAGAGCTGTGTTGGCCGTTTTCATATGAGATACAGATGCCTGTCACGCCCTGGCTCTGGGACTCTGTTATGTTGAGCCGGGGTGTGTAGTTTCTATGGGTTTGTTTTCTAGGTTCATTATCTAGCTCATGTGTTTCTGTGTTGGCCGGGGTGGTTCTCAATCAGAGGCAACGAGTATCAGCTGTTGCTTGTTGTCTCTGATTGGGAACCATACTTAGGCAGCCTGTTTTCCACAGTGTATTGTGGGATCTTGTTCCGTGTATGGTTTGTGTCTGTTACCTAGGACTTCACATATCGTTTTGTTGTTTTGTTCGTGTGGTACTCTAATAAATATATAAGTATGTACGCATATCACGCTGCGCCTTGGTCCACTTCCTCCTACGATTGTGACAATGCCTCTAGCTCGGCAATCCGCTCGGTGTTGTCAGTGGAGAAACCTTCTAGTGTAGTGAGGCGTCGCCCAAACGTGTTGACTGTTTCTCGAAAGGCGTCAATGGAAGTTTGGAGAGGTGCTGATGAGAGAAGCCATATCCTCTTTTAGGTTACTTCTTTGTTTAGCTAGCTCAGCTACAAGCGTGGTCATAGACAAGGCCTCCGACTCTGCAACAGGGCTGGCCGCGGCAGCCATTTTCTGTGAGTAGTTGGTTTGGCCTTCGACATTTTACATTTTAGTCATTTAGCAGACGCTCTTATCCAGAGCGACTTACAGTTAGTGCATACATTATTATATATATATTTTTTCATACCGGCCCCCCCGTGGGAATCGAACCCACAACCCTGGCGTTGCAAACGCCATGCTCTACCAACTGAGCTACATCCCTGCCGGCCATTCCCTCCCCTACCCTGGACGACGCTGGGCCAATTGTGTGCCGCCCCATGGGTCTACCGGTCGCGGCCAGCTACGACAGAGCCTGGATTCGAACCAGGATCTCTAGTGGCACAGCTAGCACTGCGATGCAGTGCCTTAGACCACTGCGCCACTCGGGGACGATATGTTAGTCGTAGTAGTTCTCTTCGGGTTGGTCTTGCTCATGGTACCATGAAAAGTGATTAAAATAATTGAACCAACTGAAACATCCACATAAGAACTAACAGCGGCGTGTAAAACCCCCGTAAAAGTTGAATTGGGGACCTCTCAAACACTCTTCTCACATCGCCCGACCGGATGTCAACCGTCCTGCGCAATTTAATGCAATTTCAAGTTTTATTTTCTTAAATTCTGCAAACATAAGAGTTTTTTGGGATGACTATTTCTTTGGGTAAATGGAGCAGCAGAGAGGAGGGGAAGAAAAGCGAATTACTGTTCTAGAAGCTGGACAACAGGATGTCACCGGTCCTGCATTGGGTCAAACAATTTACTGGAGGGGAAGAGGTGTGTGTGTGTGTGTGTGTGTGTGTGTCTGTGTGTGCACGCGAGATGCTGAAGACCCTTGCGCTGCTTGGCTCTGTCTTCCTGTTTCCTTCCTGATACCCACTCAGACCAGACTACAATAGAGCTCCCAGAATGCCTTGGGGCAGGGTTAATGGCCCTTTTTTTGGGCCCATTGCTGACGTCATGAGGACACATGCAGAACAAAAGGGACTTTTCCTAAATACAATGGAGGAGCTCGCACACACACACACACACACACACACACACACACTCCATAGGGACTGACTGGCTAAGTGATTGACTAACTGACAGACAAAACGGACATAGAAAGTGATTGTGAGTCACTGAACAAATTAGGTTTAGTCACTCGACAGACTCACTGAACAACGGACAGATTATTGATGCAAACTTCTTCACCTTGGTTGGAAAATGGCCAAAAACAAGAAACCATATGGAGACAGACTGAGAAGCTAGCCCAGCCTAAACGGTCACATGGACAGACTGAATGACTGGGCGGCAGAATGACTGATGGAGGAGTCACTGATGCATGCTGACTCAAACTGTTCTGTCTTAAGAATCTCCCTGAATCTCCCATATAACTCCCCTATGCTGGCATGAGGGCGATGCTGGTTCTGCTTAAACAATTATTTTGGCCATTGTGATGAGATAAGATAACATTAGATCAGTCCAACAAACAGTAGGGAGAGGTTATCCGAACAGCGAACACTGACCCCATTTGTTTAAACTGAACAGTCTTTGAGCGCAGTCGAAACACTTGATCAAGGTCATCTCATTTGCTGTGTATCTACTGACCACTTATAACGTTACACAACTTTCACAGAGTAGCATTGAGCATGATGCTGCATTCACTGTCATGAAGATAATAAAAATATGTCTTAGATTACAGTTTTCAGATGAGGTTGGAGACACAATACTTGAAGATCTGACAGCATTTGAAACCTTAGGAAAGGGCGGTGAAAGTCTACAGACTAATTCCAGTAAAACGCCCTCAAGGTAAAGAGCATTGAACTTTGTCACTGTCTGTCTGACTGACTGTCTGACTGACTGTCTGTCTGTCTGTCTGTCTGTCTGTCTGTCTGTCTGTCTGTCTGTCTGTCTGTCTGTCTGTCTGTCTGTCTGTCTGTCTGTCTGTCTGTCTGTCTGTCTGTGTCTGTCTGTCTGTCTGTCTGTCTGTCTGTCTGTCTGTCTGTCTGTCTGGCCCTCTGACTGTCTGTCTGTGTCTGTCTTTCTGTCTGGCCTTCTGACTCTCTGTCTGTCTGTCTGTCTGACCCTCTTGACTGTATCGGATTGCCTGTAAGTGATATGCTCTTGCTCAAACTTGCAGCTTCTGTGTAGGAGTCAAGGACAATATCAAGTTTGACTGTTCCCTTTCCCTCTCTGGGATTCAAACTCTCACCTGGATTAGTTTGAACAGGTCAAATCAAGAGTACTAGAGTATCGTATATATTTTTTTTTACTGCTTTTCATGGAAATCGACTGTTTGGACTAACAACAGAAAGATCAGAGTGATCATGTCATTGATAACAGTTTTATTGACAGTGTAAAACATGTTACCCTGATGCTGGTTGCTGCAACACTGGGTTAGACAATAGGCAGTAGACTGTCAGTGGGAGAGAGGCGGAACTACAAGAGAGGGGATGTGTGCATTGGGCAGAAGACACACAAACACACTCACGCACACACACCCAGCACTCAACTCAAAGTGAGTCAAGAGATCTACGCCGTTTCCCAACCCTCCCCACGTCAGAGTCTGAGGCTTGGCCCTTACTCACAGTCTCAGTACATACAGACTCTGCTTCCTGCGAGTCCAGACACTCTACAGGACTTAACCCAACCAAGCCGCTCACACACACAAGATGGGAGCCTGCTGCCTGGAAAAGAAAGAGAGAAAGTTAGGAAAACTTAACGGCTGGAGAAAGGTACAATTCTCTTGGATTCGATTGGTTGAAGCTTTTTCCTAGTTTGAAGCTTTTAATGCACTTATTTATTTTGGAATAAATATATATTCGCGTATTCTTCAAAAGTTATTCAAAAGTAATTTCTAGCATTATATGCAGTGCTGCATGGTATACTGAGTTGAGTTTTGTTTTATGCTGCTTCTAACCAAGTCTCTGGAAAAGTTATTTGTCTGCCTGTAAGTCTTTATAATGATATTTTGTGCATACCTTATGATATTTTGTGCATACTTTATCTGGGATATTTTGTACGATTTTGAGAAGTACACCAAGATAAATGGATTCAATGATGGTTCTTTGTCTTGACTTCAGCGGAGTGCACCTCTGCGTAAAGCTGCAACAGTCTAGGATGCTTTGTCTGAATAAGGCTACCCGTGCCCTGCAGATAGAGGCAATTCTGTGTGGGTCTCTCAGTTGAGTTTCTGTGCTATTGCTTTGACAGTTCACTGATGAATTATAATCAGTTAATTCAATTAGTAAAATATTATAGAAAGTATGACTTTTTGAGTGCCGTTGAGAGTTGACAGTTATTTGCGGCAGTTGCCTGAAGTTTACTTCAGCTTTTCCATGTTATTAGAATGTATTTAAGGACATTGCTCTGTTGTTATTTTCTGGAACTTCTTCCAACATCTCGGTCGAAACAAACGGGATGTGTTAAAAGAGAATAACAAGTTTTTATTTCCGTTAATCTCTGATGCATCTGAAAGTGTCCAAACAAAGTTGTTGAGTTAATGTGGAAAGTGGCAAAGTGGCCTTGCTGATACAGTGCATTCGGAAAGTAGATTGATGAGGATTTTTTTTTGCTTAAAACATTTTAATAAAAGGCTGTAACGTAATAAAATGTGGAAAAAGTCAAGGGGTTTGAATACTTTCCGAATGCACTGTAAGTGGTGTTTCCATGCCCTGCTGCATTGAGGGAGAGGAGACTGGGGGACAGGGTCTCTGTGCTGCAGTCAGACACCAACCAATAACTTTATTTAGGTTTAGTTATGCATTTGTTTGCAGTGAAAATGTGGAGCTCTTCCAAACCATCTCACTCTCATACAAAGGCCTCTTCAAAGACAAAACTAGAACGCTTTTCTTTACTTCACAAAGTTGCAGTTGTGACTTAAGCATCCCGTTGATTTCTATGTCGTGCTTTGAGGTGGTTTCTTGACATCATGTGATGTTGAAAATGGTGAGGTGGTATTGAGCACCTAAATGCCAACACATGAAGGCAACGAGGAGAGTGTTAGTGTATCTGACTGATCTCTCTCTGTAGGTTTAGATAGAGCTGATCTCTCTCTGTAGGTTTAGATAGAGCTGATCTCTCTCTGTAGGTTTAGAAAGAGCTGATCTCACTCTGTAGGTTTAGATAGAGCCGATCTCGCTCTGTAGGTTTAGATAGAGCTGATCTCTCTCTGTAGGTTTAGATGGAGCTGATCTCTCTCTGTAGGTTTAGATAGAGCTGATCTCTCTCTGTAGGTTTAGATAGAGCTGATCTCTCTCTGTAGGTTTAGATGGAGCTGATCTCTCTCTGTAGGTTTAGATAGAGCTGATCTCTCTCTGTAGGTTTAGATGGAGCTGATCTCTCCCTGTAGGTTTAGATAGAGCTGATCTCTCTCTGTAGGTTTAGATGGAGCTGATCTCTCTCTGTAGGTTTAGATAGAGCTGATCTCTCTCTGTAGGTTTAGATAGAGCTGATCTCTCTCTGTAGGTTTAGATAGAGCCGATCTCTCTCTGTAGGTTTAGATAGAGCCGATCTCTCTCTGTAGGTTTAGATAGAGCTGATCTCGCTCTGTAGGTTTAGATAGAGCTGATCTCTCTCTGTAGGTTTAGATAGAGCTG
This sequence comes from Coregonus lavaretus, assembly GCF_964263955.1. NCBI lineage: Eukaryota > Metazoa > Chordata > Actinopteri > Salmoniformes > Salmonidae > Coregonus > Coregonus lavaretus. The sequence goes on along the minus strand of NC_139993.1, from coordinate 56,240,996 downwards.
ATCTCTCTCTCTGGAGATTTAGATAGAGCTGATCTCTCTCTCTGGAGATTTAGATCGAGCTGATCTCTCTCTGTAGGTTTAGATAGAGCTGATCTCTCTCTCTGTAGGTTTAGATAGAGCTGATCTCGCTCTGTAGGTTTAGATAGAGCTGATCTCGCTCTCTGGAGATTTAGATAGAGCTGATCTCTCTCTGTAGGTTTAGATAGAGCTGATCTCGCTCTCTGTAGGTTTAGATGGAGCTGATCTCTCTCTGTAGGTTTAGATAGAGCTGATCTCTCTCTGTAGGTTTAGATGGAGCTGATCTCTCTCTGTAGGTTTAGATAGAGCTGATCTCTCTCTGTAGGTTTAGATAGAGCTGATCTCTCTCTGTAGGTTTAGATAGAGCCGATCTCTCTCTGTAGGTTTAGATAGAGCCGATCTCTCTCTGTAGGTTTAGATAGAGCTGATCTCGCTCTGTAGGTTTAGATAGAGCTGATCTCTCTCTGTAGGTTTAGATAGAGCTGATCTCTCTCTGGAGATTTAGATAGAGCTGATCTCTCTCTCTGGAGATTTAGATCGAGCTGATCTCTCTCTGTAGGTTTAGATAGAGCTGATCTCTCTCTCTGTAGGTTTAGATAGAGCTGATCTCGCTCTGTAGGTTTAGATAGAGCTGATCTCTCTCTGTAGGTTTAGATAGAGCTGATCTCGCTCTCTGGAGATTTAGATAGAGCTGATCTCGCTCTCTGTAGGTTTAGATAGAGCTGCTGACCACAACTGAACCCTCTCTGAGCTCTCTGACAGCCTGACGGGAACTGAAACACTGTGTGTCAGAGAGTTGAGTAATTTGTCTTTACTTCTGTTTCCTTTCTTTGTCTCTCTTTTACTCTTTAATCATCTATTTTCCTCTTTCTCTTTTGCAGTTTCTCAATTCCTCGTACTCTCTTATTTGTGAGCTAATGATGGCATACCTATGTACACACGCATGCACGCACACACACCCACACACAGTGCCGTTGGCAGCCAGAGCCGGACAGTAGTGAGTCAGTCAGGGGAAGTGAGAGGTAATGTGTATGTATGACTCTCTATGGGGTTGGTCTCTTTCTGTAAACGTACTGTCCTCATCCCTGAGGAAACGTATGTCATTGTCTATATTAACCCATCATAACGACAGTGTAATCACTGTGCGTCAAATGTTTGCCAAGGCTGGGGAATCAAGCGTAACTAGATAAGATTACCAGGCACTGAAGGTGTATGTGCAGAAGTCATATTATTACGTAACATTTGATAAAAATGTGGAATTTTGCTTGACAAATTCCCATGTTGAGCAAGAGTCATATTTTCACTGCAATTTAAGTAGTGTTAAATTCAACAATGTTAACTTAGCTGAGAAGTCAGTCAGTTGTGCAGCAGTGGACTGTTACAGTCTATTCAGCTGAAGCCTGTCTGAGGACATAGTGTCCACTAGTGGCTGAAAGAGGAAATGTTGAGTTTGGAGGTTCTCAATGGCCATCAGTGGTGTTATAAACTCAAGTAATTTCAAAAGATGCCACAGTACATGCACTGTCCTGTACATCCCGATCTGCCTATCTGACTGCCTGTCTGACTGCCTGCCTGTCTGTCTGTCCGTCTGTCCGTCTGTCTGCCTGTTGTATGCCTGCCTGCCTGCCTGCCTGCCTGTCTGCCTGCCTGCCACCTGCCTGTCTGCCTGTCTGCCTGCCTGCCTGCCTGCCTGCCTGCCTGCCTGCCTATCTGCCTACCTGCCTGCCACCTGCCTGTCTGTCTGTCTACCTGTCATCTGCCTGCCTGTCTGCATGTCTGTCTGCCTGCTCTCTGGAGGGACTTATCTTTATTTTCATAATGAAATGCCATCACCATCAAGTTTTATAATGGCTCCGCAGCAAAAGCTTCTGGGAAACATAGCAGCTCTCTGCTGGATCTCCCCCACCCCCTGCACCACCCCCTGCAGCTAGAGGGGAGAGAGGGAGGGGAAGAGAGGGAGGGCAGAGAGTGAGGGGAAGAGTGGGTGGGGAGAGAGCGAGGGGAAGAGAGGGAGGGGATAGAGTGAGGGGAAGAGTGGGAGGGGAGAGAGGGTGGGGAGAAAATGAGAGTGACAGTGAAGAGAGAAAATATTGCAAAGTGATAGAGAGAAAGGGAAAGAACGGAGTGCGGAAAAGCAGAGAAAGAGGTGAGCTCCGGTGTCAGAGAGGTGAGCTCCGGTGTCAGAGAGGTGAGCTCCAGTGTCAGAGGGGTGAGCTCCGGTGTCAGAGGGGTGAGCTCCGGTGTCAGAGAAGTGAGCTCCGGTGTCAGAGGGGTGAGCTCCGGTGTCAGAGAGGTGAGCTCCGGTGTCAGAGGGGTGAGCTCCGGTGTCAGAGGGGTGAGCTCCGGTGTCAGAGGGGTGAGCTCCGGTGTCAGAGAAGTGAGCTCCGGTGTCAGAGGGGTGAGCTCCGGTGTCAGAGAGGTGAGCTCCGGTGTCAGAGGGGTGAGCTCCGGTGTCAGAGAGGTGAGCTCCGGTGTAAGAGAGGTGAGCTCCGGTGTCAGAGAGGTGAGCTCCGGTGTCAGAGAGGTGAGCTCCGGTGTCAGAGAAGTGAGCTCCGGTGTCAGAGGGGTGAGCTCCGGTGTCAGAGAGGTGAGCTCCGGTGTCAGAGAGTTGTGAGCTCCGGTGTCAGAGAGGTGAGCTCCGGTGTAAGAGAGGTGAGCTCCGGTGTCAGAGAGGTGAGCTCCGGTGTCAGAGAGGTGAGCTCCGGTGTCAGATAGGAGAGCTCCGGTGTCAGAGAGGTGAGCTCCGGTGTCAGATAGGAGAGCTCCGGTGTCAGAGAGGTGAGCTCCGGTGTCAGAGAGGTGAGCTCCGGTGTCAGAGAGGTGAGCTCCGGTGTCAGATAGGAGAGCTCCGGTGTCAGAGAGGTGAGCTCCGGTGTCAGAGAGGTGAGCTCCGGTGTCAGAGAGGTGAGCTCCGGTGTCAGAGAGGTGAGCTCCGGTGTCAGATAGGAGAGCTCCAGTGTCAGAGAGGTGAGCTCCGGTGTCAGAGAGGTGAGCTCCGGTGTCAGATAGGAGAGCTCCAGTGTCAGAGAGGTGAGCTCCGGTGTCAGATAGGAGAGCTCCGGTGTCAGAGAGGTGAGTTCCAGTGTCAGATAGGAGAGCTCCGGTGTCAGAGAGGTGAGCTCCGGTGTCAGATAGGAGAGCTCCGGTGTCAGAGAGGTGAGTTCCAGTGTCAGATAGGAGAGCTCCGGTGTCAGAGAGGTGAGTTCCAGTGTCAGATAGGAGAGCTCCGGTGTCAGAGAGGTGAGTTCCAGTGTAAGAGAAGCCACAGCAGGAGGTAAATACGCTCCATTCACCTCTCTCAAATCTGAATGAAGCATCAACACTCAACTCATCCAATGTTAACATTAACTCTCACTCTCATTCACAGTCAGCTCATAGAGGTTCATTAAGATCACCGC